>NC_058523.1:6204971-6516510 GCF_904849725.1 Hordeum vulgare subsp. vulgare | reverse complement strand
TAGCATGGAAAACTGACCAGAATGGACTGAATCTACGAACTTTGATGGGGTCTCCGTAACCGGTCGCCAGATTTCGCAGAGTGTTCGGATCGCCCCGTGGCCCAAAATCATAGAGTAATAGTATACGAAACTGGCCAGAATGTATAAAATCTACGAGTTTTGACGAGGTCCCCGTAACCGGACCACAAAGTTACCCAAACGTTTGTATCGCGCCGGGTCCCAAAATCAGTGAGTAATAGCATATAAAACTGGCCAGAATGTATAAATTTTACGTGTTTTGATGAGGTTCCTGTAACCGGACACCATAGTTCGCAGAACGTACGGATAGCCCCGGGACCAAAAATCAGTGAGTAATAGCATACAAAACTGGCTAGAATGGACCAAATCTACGAGTTTTGACGAGGTCCCCGTAACTGGCCAAGTTCGTGGAACGTTTGGGTCGCCCCGGCACCCAAAATCAGTGAGTAATAGCGTACAAACTGGCACGAATGTTTAAGCTCTACGTATTTTGAAGAGTTCCCCGTAACCGGACCCAAGAGTTCCCAGAACGTTTGTAGTGCCCCAGACCCCAAACTGGGTGAGTAATAGCATACAGAACTGCCGAGAATGTACCAAATATGCGAGTTTTGACGAGGTTTCGGTAACCGTTCCCGAAGTTCCCCGAACGTTCCTATCGTCGAGGGACCCAAAATTAGTGAGTAATAGCATGGAAAACTGGCTAGAATGGACCAAATTTGTGAGTTTTGCCAAGGTCCCCGAAACCGGACCCAAAGTTCACCGAACGTTCGTATCGCTCCGGGACCCAAAATCAGTGAGTAATATCAAATAAAACTGGCTAGAATGGATTGAAAATCAGCCGGTAATAGCATATAATTGGCCAGAATGTATAAATTCTGCGAGTTTTGACGAGGTCCCCGTAACCGGTCACCGTAGTTCGTGGAACGTTCGAATCGCCCAGGGACCCAACATTAGTGAGTAATAGCATACAATACTAGCTAGGATGTATAAATTCTGTGAGTTTTGACGAGGTCCCCGGAGTTCCTCGAACATTCGGATCGCCCCGGGACCCAAAATCAGTGAGTAATATCATACAAAACTGGCTAGAATGGACCAAATCTACGAGTTTTTACGAGGTCCCCGTAACCTGTCACCGGAGTTCGTGGAACGTTTGGAACGCGCCGAGAGCAAAAATAAGTGAGTAATAGCATACAAAACTGGCCACAACGTATAAAATCTGTAAGTTTTGATGAGGTCCCCGTAACCGGCCCCAAGAGTTGCACGACTGTATGTAGCGCCATAGGACCCAAACATAGTGAGAAATAGCATATAAAACTGACGAGAATGGACCCCGAAGTTTCCATAACATGGGACTTTTGACGAGGTTTCCATAACCGGACCCCGAAGTTCCCGGAACATTCGCATCTACCCGGGACCCAAAATCAGTGAACAATAGCAGGGAAAACTGACCAAAATGGACTGGATCTACGGATTTTGATGGGGTCCCCGCAATCGGTCGCCAGATTTTGCGGAGTGTTAGGATCGCCCCGTGGCCCGAAATCAGAGAGTAATAGCATACAAAACTGGCCAGAATGTATAAAATATATGAGTTTTGACGAGGTCCCAGTGACCGGACCACGAAGTTACCCAAACGTTTGTATCGCGCCGGGACCCAAAATCAGTGAGTAATAGCATTTAAGACAGGCCAGATTGTATAAATTCTGCGAGTTTTGATGAGGTCCCTGTAACCGGTCATCATAGTTCGCGGAACGTTCGGATAGCCCCGGGACCCGAAATCAGTGAGTAATAACATACAGAACTGCCAGAATGGACCAAATCTACGTGTTTTGGCGAGGTCCCCGTAATCGGTAATCGGATGTCGTGGAACGTTCGGATCGCCCCGGCACCCAAAATCAATGAATAATAGCATACAAAATGGCACAAATGTATAAAATATGTGAATTTTGACGAGGTCCCCGTAACCGGACCCAAGAGTTCCTCGAACGTTTGTAGTGCCCCAGACCCCAAACACAGTGAGTAATAGCATACAAAACTCCCGAGAATGGACCAAATATGTGAGTTTTGATGAGATTTCCGTAACCGGATCCCGAAGATCCCCGAACGTTCGTATCGTCTCGGGACCCAAAATTAGTGAGTAATAGCATGGAAAACTGGCTTCAATGGACCAAATTTGTGAGTTTTGACAAGGTCTTCGAAACCGGACCCAAAGTTCACTAAACGTTCGTATCGCTCCGAGACCCAAAATTAGTGAGTAATATCAAATAAAACTGGCTAGAATGGATTGAAAATCAGCCGGTAATAGCATATAAATGGCCAGGATGTATAAATTCTGCGAGTTTTGATGAGGCCCCCGGAACCGGTCACCGTAGTTCGTGGAATGTTCGAATCGCCCAGGGACCCAACATTAGTGAGTAATAGAATACAATACTAGCCAGGATGTATAAAATCTGTGAGTTTTGACGAGGTCCCCGTAACCGGTCCGTGGAGTTCCTCGAACGTTCGGATCGCCCCGGGACGCAAAATCAGTGAGTAATATCATATAAACCTGGCTTGAATTGACCAAATCTGCTAGTTTTTATGAGGTCCCCGTAACCTGTCACCAGAGTTCGTGGAACGTTTGGAATGCGCCGGGAGCAAAACTAAGTGAGTAATAGCATACAAAACTGGCCATAATGTATAAAATCTGTATGTTTTGAGGAGGTCCCCGTAACCGGACCCAGGAGTTGCACGAACGTATGTATTGCCATAGGACCCAAACACAGTGAGTAATAGCATATAAAACTGCGAGAATGGACCAAATATGGGACTTTTGACGAGCTTTCCATAACCGGACCCCGAAGTTCCCTGAACGTTCGTATCTACCCGGGACCCAAAATGAGTGAACAATAGCATGGAAAACTGACCAAAATGGACTGGATCTACGAATTTTGATGGGGTCCCCGTAACCGGTCGCCAGATTTTGCTGAGTGTTCTGATCGCCCCGTGGCCCGAAATCAGAGAGTAATAGCATACGAAACTGGCCATAATGTATAAAATCTGTATGTTTTGAGGAGGTCCCCGTAACCGGACCCAGGAGTTGCACGAACGTATGTATTGCCATAGGACCCAAACACAGTGAGTAATAGCATATAAAACTGCGAGAATGGACCAAATATGCGACTTTTGACGTGGTTTCCATAACCGGACCCCGAAGTTCCCCAAACGTACGTATATACCCGAGGCCCAAAATCAGTGATCAATAGCATGGAAAACTGACGAGAATGGACTGAATCTACGAATTTTGATGGGGTCCCCGTAACCGGTCGCCAGATTTTGCAGAGTATTCGGATCGCGCCGTGGCCCAAAATCAGAGAGTAATAGCATACGAAACTGGCCAAAATGTATAAAATCTATGAGTTTTGACGAGGTCCCCGTAACCGGACCACGAAGTTACCCAAACGTTTGTATCGCGCAGGGACCCAAAATCAGTGAGTAATAGCATATAAAAGTAGCCAGAATTTATAAATTCTGCGAGTTTTGATGAGGTCCCTCTTACCGGTCAACATAGTTCGCGGAACGTTCGGATAGCCCCGGGACCAAAAAACAGTGAGTAATAGCATACAAAACTGGGTAGAATGGACCAAATTTACCAGTTTTGACGAGGTCCTCGTAGCCGGTCACCGGAGTTCGTGAACGTTTGGATCACCCCGGCACCCAAAATCAGTGAGTAATAGCGTACAAACTGGCACGAATGGTTAAACTCTGCGAATTTTGAAGAGTTCCCCGTAATCAGAACCAAGAGTTCCCCGAACGTTTGTAGCGCCCAGACCCCAAACAGAGTGAGTAATAGCATACAAAACTGCCGAGAATGGACCAAATATGCGAGTTTTGACGAGGTTTCCGTAACCGGATCCCGAAGTTCCCCAGACGTTCGTATCGTCCCGAGACCCAAAATTAGTGAGTAATAGCATGGAAAACGGGCTAGAATGGACCAAATTTGTGAGTTTTGACAAGGTCCCCGAAACCGGACCCAAAGTTCACCGAACGTTCGTATCGCTCCGGGACCCAAAATCAGTGAGTAATATGAAATAAAACATGCTAGAATGAATTGAAAATCAGCTGGTAATAGCATATAAATGGCTAGAATGTATAAATTCTGTGGGTTTTGACGAGGTCCCCATAACCGGTCATCGTAGTTCGTGGAACGTTCGAATAGCCCAGGAACCCAACATTAGTGAGTAATAGCATACAATACTAGCGAGGATGTATAAAATCTGTGAGTTTTGACGAGGTCCCTGTAACCCGTCGACGGAGTTCCTCGAACGTTTGGATCGCCCCGGGACCCAAAATCAATGAGTAATATCATATAAAACTGGCTAGAATGGACCAAATCTACGAGTTTTTACGAGGTCCCCGTAACCTGTCACCGGAGTTCGTGGAACGTTTGGAACGCGCCGGGACCAAAAATAAGTGAGTAATAGCATACAAAACTCGCCACAATGTATAAAATCTGTAAGTTTTGACGAGGTCCCCGTAACCGGACCCAGGAGTTGCACGAACGTATGTAGCGCCATAGGACCCAAACAAAGTGAGTAATAGCATATAAAACTGACGAGAATGGACCAAATATGGGACTTTTGACGAGCTTTCCATAACCGGACCCCGAAGTTCCCTGAACGTTCGTATCTACCCGGGACCCAAAATGAGTGAACAATAGCATGGAAAACTGACCAAAATGGACTGGATCTACGAATTTGGATGGGGTCCCCGTAACCGGTCGCCAGATTTTGCTGAGTGTTCTGATCGCCCCGTGGCCCGAAATCAGAGAGTAATAGCATACGAAACTGACCAAAATGTATAAAATCTATGAGTTTTGACGAGGTCCCCGTGACCGGACCACGAAGTTACCCAAACGTTTGTATCGCGTCGGGACCCAAAATCAGTGAGTCATAGCATATAAAACTGGCTAGAATGTATAAATTCTGCGAGTTTTGATGAGGTCCCTGTAACCGGTCACCATAGTTCGCGGAACGTTCGGATAGCCCCTGGACCAAAAATCAGTGAGTAATAGCATACAAAACTGGCCAGAATGGACCAAATCTACGTGTTTTGACGAGGTCCCTGTAACCGGTCACTGGAGTTCGTGGAACGTTCGGATCGCCCCGGCACACAAAATCGATGAGTAATAGCATACAAACTAGCACGAATGTATAAAATCTGCGAATTTTGACGAGGTCCCCGTAACCGGACCCAAGAGTTCCCCGAACGTTTGTAGCGCCCTAGACCCCAAACACAGTGAGTAATAGCATACAACACTCCCGAGAATGGACCAAATATGTGAGTTTTGACAAGGTTTCCGTAACCGGATCCCGAAATTCCCCGAACGTTCGTATCGTCCTGGGACCCAAAATTAGTGAGTAATAGCATGGAAAACTGGCTAGAATGGACCAAATTTGTGAGTTTTAACAAGGTCCCCGAAACGGACCCAAAGTTCACCGAACATTCGTATCGCTCCGGGACCCAAAATTAGTGAGTAATATCAAATAAAACTGGCCAGAATGGACAGAAAATCAGCGGGTAATAGCATATAAATGGCCAGAATGTATAAATTCTGCGAGTTTTGACGAGGTCCCCGTAACCTATCACCGTAGTTCGTGGAACGTTCGAATCGCCCAGGGACGCAACATTAGTGCGTAATAGCATACAATACTAGCGAGGATGTATAAAATCTGTGAGTTTTGACGAGGTCCCCGTAACCGGTCCCCGGAGTTCCTCGAATGTTCGGATTGGCCCGGGACCCAAAATCAGTGAGTAATATCATATAAAACTGGATAGAATGGACCAAATCTACGAGTTTTGACGAGGTCCCTGTAACCTGTCACCGGAGTTAGTGAAACGTTCGGAACGCGCCCGGACCAAAAATCAGTGAGTAATAGCATACAAAACTGGACACAATGTATAAAATCTGTAAGTTTTAACGAGGTCCCCGTTACTGGACCCAGGAGTTGCACGAACGTATGTAGCGCCATAGGACCCAAACACAGTGAGAAATAGCATACAAAACTGACGAGAATGGACCAAATATGCGTCTTTTGACGAGGTTTCCATAACCGGACCCCGAAGTTCCCCGAACGTTCGTATCTACCCGGGATCCAAAATTCAGTGAGCAATAGCATGGAAAACTGACCAGAATGGACTGAATCTACGAACTTTGATGGGGTCCCCGTAACCGGTCGCCAGATTTCGCAGTGTTCGGATCGCCCCGTGGCCCAAAATCATAGAGTAATAGTATACGAAACTGGCCAGAATGTATAAAATCTACGAGTTTTGACGAGGTCCCCGTAACCGGACCACAAAGTTACCCAAACGTTTGTATCGCGCCGGGTCCCAAAATCAGTTAGTAGTAGCATATAAAACTGGCCAGAATGTATAAATTCTACGAGTTTTGATGACGTTCCTGTAACCGGTCACCATAGTTCGCGGAACGTTCGGATAGCCCCGGGACCAAAAATCAGTGAGTAATAGCATACAAAACTGGCTAGAATGGACCAAATCTACGAGTTTTGACGAGGTCCCAGTAACCGGCCACCGGAGTTCGTGGAACGTTTAGATCGCCCCGGCACCCAAAATCAGTGAGTAATAGCGTACAAACTGGCACGAATGTTTAAACTCTACGTATTTTGAAGAGTTCCCCGTAACCAGACCCAAGAGTTCCCCGAACGCTTGTAGTGCCCCGGACCCCAAACTGGGTGAGTAATAGCATACAAAACTGCCGAGAATGGACCAAATATGCGAGTTTTGATGAGGTTTCGGTAACCGGTTCCCGAAGTTCCCCGAACGTTCCTATCGTCCAGGGACCCAAAATTAGTGAGTAATAGCATGGAAAACTGGCTAGAATGGACCAAATTTGTGTGTTTTGACAAGGTCCCCGAAACCGGACCCAAAGTTCACCGAATGTTCGTATCGCTCCGGGACCCAAAATCAGTGAGTAATATCAAATAAAACTGGCTAGAATGGATTCAAAGTCAGCCGGTAATAGCATATAATTGGCCAGAATGTATAAATTATGCGAGTTTTGACGAGGTCCCCGTAACCGGTCACCGTAGTTCGTGGAACGTTCGAATCGCCCAGGGACCCAACATTAGTGAGTAATAGCATACAATACTAGCTAGGATGTATAAAATCTGTGAGTTTTGACGAGGTCCCCGGAGTTCCTCGAACATTCGGATCGCCCCGGGACCCATAATCAGTGAGTAATATCTTACAAAACTGGCTAGAATGGACCAAATCTACGAGTTCTTACGAGGTCCCCGTAACCTGTCACCGGAGTTCGTGGAACGTTTGGAACGCGCCGAGAGCAAAAATAAGTGAGTAATAGCATACAAAACTGGCCACAATGTATAAAATCAGTAAGTTTTGACGAGGTCCCCGTAACCGGCCCCAAGAGTTGCACGAACGTATGTAGCGCCATAGGACCCAAACATAGTGAGAAATAGCATATAAAACTGACGAGAATGGACCAAATATGAGACTTTTGACGAGGTTTCCATAACCGGACCCCGAAGTTCCCGGAACGTTCGTATCTACCCGGGACCCAAAATCAGTGAACAATAGCAGGGAAAACTGACCAAAATGGACTGGATCTACGGATTTTGATGGGGTCCCCGTAATCGGTCGCCAGATTTTGCAGAGTGTTCGGATCGCCCGTGGCCCGAAATCATAGAGTAATAGCATACAAAACTGGCCAGAATGTATAAAATTTATGAGTTTTGACGAGGTCCCAGTGACCGGACCACGAAGTTACCAAACGTTTGTATCGCGCCGGGACCCAAAATCAGTGAGTAATAGCATTTAAGACAGGCCAGATTGTATAAATTCTGCGAGTTTTGATGAGGTCCGTGTAATCGGTCATCATAGTTCGCGGAACGTTCGGATAGCCCCGGGACCAAAAATCAGTGAGTAATAACATACAAAACTGCCACAATGGACCAAATCTACGTGTTTTGGCGAGGTCCCCGTAATCGGTAATCGGAGTTCGTGGAACGTTCGGATCGCCCCGGCACCCAAAATCAGTGAGTAATAGCATACAAACTGGCACAAATGTATAAAATATGTGAATTTTGACGAGGTCCCCGTTACCGGACCCAAGAGTTCCTCGAACGTTTGTAGTGCCCCAGACCCCAAACACAGTGAGTAATAGCATACAAAACTCCCGAAAACGGACAAAATATGCGAGTTTTGATGAGGTTTCCGTAACCGGATCCCGAAGTTCCCCGAACATTCGTATCATCTCAGGACCCAAAATTAGTGAGTAATAGCATGGAAAACTGGCTTCAATGGACCAAATTTGTGAGTTTTGACAAGGTCCTCGTAACCGGACCCAAAGTTCACTGAACGTTCGTATCGCTCCGAGACCCAAAATTAGTGAGTAATATCAAATAAAACTGGCTAGAATGGATTGAAAATCAGCCGGTAATAGCATATAAATGGCCAGGATGTATAAATTCTGCGAGTTTTGATGAGGCCCCCGGAACCGGTCACCGTAGTTCGTGGAATGTTCGAATCGCCCAGGGACCCAACATTAGTGAGTAATTGAATACAATACTAGCCAGGATGTATAAAATCTGTGAGTTTTGACGAGGTCCCCGTAACCGGTCCCTGGAGTTCCTCGAACGTTCGGATCGCCCCGGGACCCAAAATCAGTGAGTAATATCATATAGACCTGGCTTGAATGGACCAAATCTGCTAGTTTTTACGAGGTCCCCGTAACCTGTCACCAGAGTTCGTGGAACGTTTGGAACGCGCCGGGACCAAAACTAAGTGAGTAATAGCATACAAAACTGGCCATAATGTATAAAATCTAAGTTTTGAGGAGGTCTCCGTAACCGGACCCAGGAGTTGCACGAACGTATGTATTGCCATAGGACCCAAACACAGTGAATAATAGCATATAAAACTGACGAGAATGGACCAAATATGCGACTTTTGACGAGGTTTCCATAACCGGACCCCGAAGTTCCCCGAATGTTCGTATATACCCGGGACCCAAAATCAGTGAGCAATAGCATGGAAAACTGACCAGAATGGACTGAATCTACGAATTTTGATGGGGTCCCCGTAACCGGTCGCCCGATTTTGCAGAGTATTCGGATCGCGCCGTGACCCAAAATCAGAGAGTAATAGCATACGAAACTGGCCAAAATGTATAAAATCTATGAGTTTTGACGAGGTCCCCGTAACCGGACCACGAAGTTACCCAAACGTTTGTATCGCGCTGGGACCCAAAATCAGTGAGTAATATCAAATAAAAGTAGCCAGAATTTATAAATTCTGCGAGTTTTGATGAGGTCCCTGTTACCGGTCACCATAGTTCGCACAACGTTCGGATAGCCCCGAGACCAAAAAACAGTGAGTAATAGCATACAAAACTGGCCAGGATGTATAAATTGTGCGAATTTTGACGAGGTCCCCGTAGCCGGTCACCGGAGCTCGTGAGCGTTTGGATAGCCCCGACACCCAAAATCAGTGAGTAATAGCCTACAAACTGGCACGAATGTATAAAATCTGCGAATTTTGACAAGGTCCCTGTAAGCGGACCCAAGAGTTCCCCGAACGTTTGTAGCGCCCCAGACCCCAAACACACTGAGTAATAGCATATAAAACTCCCGATAATGGACCAAATATGCGAGTTTTGACGAGGTTTCCGTAACCGGATCCCGAAGTTCCCCGAACGTTCGTATCGTCCTAGGACCCAAAATTAGTGAGTAATAGCATGGAAAACGGGCTAGAATGGACCAAATTTGTGAGTTTTGACATGGTCCCCGAAACCGGACCCAAAGTTCACCGAACGTTCGTATCGCTCCGGGACCCAAAATTAGTGAGTAATATCAATTAAAACTGGCCAGAATGGACAGAAAATTAGCGAGTAATAGCATATAAATGGCAAGAATGTATAAATTCTACGAGTTTTGACGAGGTCCCCATAACCGGTCCCCGTAGTTCGTGGAATGTTCGAATCGCCCAGGGACCCAACATTACTAAGTAATAGCATATAATACTAGCCAGGATGTATAAAATCTGTGAGTTTTGACGAGGTCCCCGTAATCGGTCCCCGGAGTTCCTCGAACGTTCGGATCGCCCCGGGACCCAAAATCAGTGAGTAATATCATATAAAACTGGCTAGAATGGACCAAATCTACGAGTTTTTACGAGGTCCCCGTAACCTGTCACCAGAGTTCGTGGAACGTTTGGAACGCGCCGGGACCAAAAATAAGTGAGTAATAGCATACAAAACTGGCCATAATGTATAAAATTTGTAAGTTTTGAGGAGGTCCCCGTAACCGGACCCAGGAGTTGCACGAACGTATGTATTGCCATAGGACCCAAACACAGTGAGTAATAGCATATAAAACTGACGAGAATGGACCAAATATGCGACTTTTGACGAGGTTTCCATAACCGGACCCCGAAGTTCCCCGAATGTTCGTATATACCCGGGACCCAAAATCAGTGAGCAATAGCATGGAAAACTGACCAGAATGGACTGAATCTACGAATTTTGATGGGGTCCCCGTAACCGGTCGCCCGATTTTGCAGAGTATTCGGATCGCGCCGTGGGCCAAAATCAGAGAGTAATAGCATACGAAACTGGGCAAAATGTATAAAGTCTATCAGTTTTGACGAGGTCCCCGTAACCGGACCACGAAGTTACCCAAACGTTTGTATCGCGCAGGGACCCAAAATCAGTGAGTAATATCAAATAAAAGTAGCCAGAATTTATAAATTCTGCGAGTTTTGATGAGGTCCCTGTTACCGGTCACCATAGTTCGCACAACGTTCGGATAGCCCCGAGACCAAAAAACAGTGAGTAATAGCATACAAAACTGGCCAGGATGTATAAATTGTGCGAGTTTTGATGAGGTCCCCGTAGCCGGTCACCGGAGTTCGTGAACGTTTGGATAGCCCCGGCACCCAAAATCAGTGAGTAATAGCATACAAACTGGCACGAATGTATAAAATCTGCGAATTTTGACGAGGTCCCTGTAACCGGACCCAAGAGTTCCCCGAACGTTTGTAGCCCCAGACCCCAAACACACTGAGTAATAGCATATAAAACTCCCGATAATGGACCAAATATGCGAGTTTTGACTAGGTTTCCGTAACCGGATCCCGAAGTTCCCCGAACGTTCGTATCGTCCTAGGACCCAAAATAAGTGAGTAATAGCATGGAAAACGGGCTAGAATGGACCAAATTTGTGAGTTTTGACATGGTCCCCGAAACCGGACCCAAAGTTCACCGAACGTTCATATCGCTCCGGGACCCAAAATTAGTGAGTAATATCAATTAAAACTGGCCAGAATGGACAGAAAATTAGCGAGTAATAGCATATAAATGGCAAGAATGTATAAATTCTACGAGTTTTGACGAGGTCCCCGTAACCGGTCCCCGTAGTTCGTGGAATGTTCGAATCGCCCAGGGAACCAACATTAGTGAGTAATAGCATATAATACTAGGCAGGATGTATAAAATCTGTGAGTTTTGACGAGGTCCCCGTAACCGGTCCCCGGAGTTCCTCGAACGTTCGGATCGCCCCGGGACCCAAAATCAGTGAGTAATATCATATAAAACTGGCTAGAATGGACCAAATCTACGAGTTTTTACGAGGTCCCCGTAACCTGTCACCAGAGTTCGTGGAACGTTTGGAACGCGCCGGGACCAAAAATAAGTGAGTAATAGAATACAAAACTGGCCATAATGTATAAAATCTGTATGTTTTGAGGAGGTCCTCGTAACCGGACCCAGGAGTTGCACGAACGTATGTATTGCCATAGGACCCAAACATAGTGAGTAATAGCATATAAAACTGACGAGAATGGACCAAATATGCGACTTTTGACGAGGTTTCCATAACCGGACCCCGAAGTTCCCCGAATGTTCGTATATACCCGGGACCCAAAATCAGTGAGCAATAGCATGGAAAACTGACCAGAATGGACTGAATCTACGAATTTTGATGGTGTCCCCGTAACCGGTCGCCCGATTTTGCAGAGTATTCGGATCACGCCGTGGCCCAAAATCAGAGAGTAATAGCATACGAAACTGGCCAAAATGTATAAAATCTATGAGTTTTGACGAGGTCCCCGTAACCGGACCACGAAGTTACGCAAACGTTTGTATCGCGCAGGGACCCAAAATCAGTGAGTAATATCAAATAAAAGTAGCCAGAATTTATAAATTCTGCGAGTTTTGATGAGGTCCCTGTTACCGGTCACCATAGTTCGCACAACGTTCGGATAGCCCCGAGACCAAAAAACAGTGAGTAATAGCATACAAAAGTGGCCAGGATGTATAAATTGTGCGAGTTTTGACGAGGTCCCCGTAGCCGGTCACCGGAGTTCGTGAACGTTTGGATAGCCCCGGCACCCAAAATCAGTGAGTAATAGCATACAAACTGGCACGAATGTATAAAATCTGCGAATTTTGACGAGGTCCCTGTAACCGGACCCAAGAGTTCCCCGAACGTTTGTAGCGCCCCAGACCCCAAACACACTGAGTAATAGCATATAAAACTCCCGATAATGGACCAAATATGCGAGTTTTGACGAGGTTTCCGTAACCGGATCCCGAAGTTCCCCGAACGATCGTATCGTCCTAGGACCCAAAATTAGTGAGTAATAGCATGGAAAACGGGCTAGAATGGACCAAATTTGTGAGTTTTGACATGGTCCCCGAAACCGGACCCAAAGTTCACCGAACGTTCGTATCACTCCGGGACCCAAAATTAGTGAGTAATATCAATTAAAACTGGCCAGAATGGACAGAAAATTAGCGAGTAATAGCATATAAATGGCAAGAATGTATAAATTCTACGAGTTTTGACGAGGTCCCCCTAACCGGTCCCCGTAGTTCGTGGAATGTTCGAATCGCCCAGGGACCCAACATTAGTGAGTAATAGCATATAATACTAGCCAGGATGTATAAAATCTGTGAGTTTTGACGAGGTCCCCGTAACCGGTCCCCGGAGTTCCTCGAACGTTCGGATCGCCCCGGGACCCAAAATCAGTGAGTAATATCATATAAAACTGGCTAGAATGGACCAAATCTACGAGTTTTTACGAGGTCCCCGTAACCTGTCACCGGAGTTCGTGGAACCTTTGGAACGCGCCGGGACCAAAAATAAGTGAGTAATAGCATACAAAACTGGCCACAATGTATAAAATCTATAAGATTTGACGAGGTCCCCGTAACCGGACCCAGGAGTTGCACGAACGTATGTAGCGCCATAGGACCCAAACATAGTGAGTAATAGCATATAAAACTGACGAGAATGGACCAAATATGTGTTGGAATTATGCCCTAGAGGCAATAATAAATGTATAGTTATTATTATAATTCCTGTATCAAGATAATAGTTTATTATCCATGCTATAATTGTATTGAATGAAGACTCATTTACATGTGTGGATACATAGACAAAACACCGTCCCTAGCATGCCTCTAGTTGGCTAGCCAGTTGATCGATGATAGTCAGTGTCTTCTGATTATAAACAAGGTGTTGTTGCTTGATAACTGGATTACGTCATTGGGAGAATCACGTGATGGACTAGACCCAAACTAATAGACGTAGCATGTTGATCGTGTCATTTTGTTGCTACTGTTTTCTGCGTGTCAAGTATTTATTCCTATGACCATGAGATCATATAACTCACTGACACCGGAGGAATGCTTTGTGTGTATCAAACATCGCAACGTAACTGGGTGACTATAAAGATGCTCTACAGGTATCTCCGAAGGTGTTAGTTGAGTTAGTATAGATCAAGACTGGGATTTGTCACTCCGTGTGACGGAGAGGTATCTCGGGGCCCACTCGGTAATACAACATCACACAACAAGCCTTGCAAGCAATGTAACTTAGTGTAAGTTGCGGGATCTTGTGTTACGGAACGAGTAAAGAGACTTCCCGGTAAACAAGATTGAAATAGGTATGCGGATACTCACGATCGAATCTCGGGCAAGTAACATACCGATGGACAAAGGGAATGACATACAGGATTATATGAATCCTTGGCACTGAGGTTCAAACGATAAGATCTTCATAGAATATGTAGGATCCAATATGGGCATCCAGGTCCCGCTATTGGATATTGACCGAGGAGTCTCTCGGGTCATGTCTACATAGTTCTCGAACCCGCAGGGTCTGCACACTTAAGGTTCGACGTTGTTTTATGCGTATTTGAGTTATATGGTTGGTTACCGAATGTTGTTCGGAGTCCCGGATGAGATCACGGACGTCACGAGGGTTTCCGGAATGGTCCGGAAACGAAGATTGATATATAGGATGACCTCATTTGATTACCGGAAGGTTTTCGGAGTTACCGGGAATGTACCGGGAATGACGAATGGGTTCCGGAAGTTCACCGGGGGGGGGGGGGGCAACCCACCCCGGGGAAGCCCATAGGCTTTGGGGAGACACACCAGCCCTTAGTGGGCTGGTGGGACAGCCCCAAGGGGGCCTATGCGCCAAGAGAAAGAAATCAAAGGAAAAGAAAAAAAAAGGAGGGAAGAAGTGGGAAGGGAGGGGGACTCCTCCCACCAAACCAAGTCCAACTCGGTTTGGGGGGGGGGGGAGTCCTCCCCCCTTGGCTCGGCCGACCCCTTGGGAGTCCCTTGGACCCCAAGGCAAGGTCCCCCCTCCTCCTATATATATGGGGCTTTTAGGGCAGATTTGAGACGACTTTCTCACGGCTGCCCGACCACATACCTCCATAGTTTTTCCTCTAGATCGCGTTTCTGCGGAGCTCGGCGGAGCCCTGCCGAGACGAGATCATCACCAACCTCCGGAGCGCTGTCACGCTGTCGGAGAACTCTTCTACCTCTCCGTCTCTCTTGCTGGATCAAGAAGGCCGAGATCATCGTCGAGCTGTACGTGTGATGAACGCGGAGGTGCCGTCCGTTCGGTACTAGATCGTGGGACTGATCGCGGGATTGTTCGCGGGGCGGATCGAGGGACGTGAGGACGTTCCACTACATCAACCGCGTTCTCTAACGCTTCTGCTGTACAATCTACAAGGGTACGTAGATCACTCATCCCCTCTCGTAGATGGACATCACCATCATAGGTCTTCGTGCGCGTAGGAAATTTTTTGTTTCCCATGCGACGTTCCCCAACAATATGGGACTTTTGACGAGATTTCCATAACCGGACCCGAAGTTCCCCGAACGTTCGTATCTACCCGGGACCCAAAATCAGTGAACAATAGCATGGAAAACTGACCAAAATGGACTGGATCTACGAATTTTGATGGGGTCCACGTAACCAGTTGCAAGATTTTGCAGAGTGTTCGGATCGCCCTGTGGCCCGAAATCAGAGAGTAATAGAATACGAAACTGGCGAGAATGTATAAAATCTATGAGTTTTGACGAGGTCCCCGTGACTGGACCACGAAGTTACCCAAACGTTTGTATCGCGCCGGGACCTGAAATCAGTGAGTAACAGCATTTAAAAGAGGCCAGAATGTATAAATTTTGTGAGTTTTGATGAGGTCCCTGTAACCGGTCATCGTAGTTCACGGAACGTTCGGATAGCCCCGGGACCAAAAATAAGTGAGTAATAGCAGACAAAACTGCGAGAATGGACCAAATCTACGTGTTTTGGCGAGGTCCCCGTAATCGGTCACCGGAGTTCGGTAGAACGTACGGATCGCCCGGGCACCCAAAATCAGTGAGTATTAGCATACAAAATGGCACTAATGTATAAAATATGCGAATTTTGACGAGGTCCCCGTAACTGGACCCAAGAGTTCCCCGAATGTTTGTAGTGGCCCAGACCCCAAACACAGTGAGTAATAGCATATAAAACTCCCGAGAATGGACCAAATATACGAGTTTTGATGAGGTTTCCTTAACCGGATCCCGAAGTTCCCCGACCGTTCGTTTCGTCCCGGGACCCAAAATTAGTGAGTAATAGCATGGAAAACTGGCTAGAATGGACCAAATTTGTGAGTTTTGACAAGGTCCTCGAAACCGGAACCAATGTTCACCGAACGTTCGTATTGCTCCGGGACCCAAAATTAGTGAGTAATATCAAATAAAACTGGCTAGAATGGATTGAAAATCAGCCGGTAATAGCATATAAATGGCCAGGATGTATAAATTGTGCAAGTTTTGATGAGGCCCCCGTAACCGGTCACCGTAGTTCGTGGAACGTTCGAATCGCCCAGGGACCCAACATTAGTGAGTAATAGCATATAATACTAGCCAGGATGTATAAAATCTGTGAGTTTTGACGAGGTCCGCGTAACCGGTCCCCGGAGTTCCTCGAACGTTCGGATCGCCCCGGGACCCAAAATCAGTGAGTAATATCATATAAAACTGGCTAGAATGGACCAAATCTACGAGTTTTTACGAGGTCCCCGTAACCTGTCACCGGAGTTCGTGGAACGTTTGGAACGCGCTGGGACCAAAAATAAGTGAGTAATAGCATACAAAACTGGCCACAATGTATAAAATATGTAAGTTTTGACGAGGTCCCCGTAACCGGACCCAGGAGTTGCACGAACGTATGTAGCGCCATAGGACCCAAACATAGTGAGTAATAGCATATAAAACTGACGAGAATGGACCAAATATGGGACTTTTGACGAGGTTTCCATAACCGGACCCTGAAGTTCCCCGAACGTTCGTATCTACCCGGGACCAAAAATCAGTGAACAATAGCATGGAAAACTGACCAAAATGGACTGGATCTACGAATTTTGATGGGGTCCCCGTAACCAGTTGCAAGATTTTGCAGAGTGTTCGGATCGCCCTGTGGCCCGAAATCAGAGAGTAATAGCATACGAAACTGGCCAGAATGTATAAAATCTATGACTTTTGACGAGGTCCCCGTGACTGGACCACGAATTTACCCAAACGTTTGTATCGCGCCGGGATCCAAAATCAGTGAGTAATAGCATTTAAAAGAGGCCAGAATGTATAAATTTTGTGAGTTTTGATGAGGTCCCTGTAACCGGTCATCGTAGTTCGCGGAACGTTCGGATAGCCCCGGGACCAAAAATAAGTGAGTAATAGCATACAAAACTGCCAGAATGGACCAAATCTACGTGTTTAGGCGAGGTCCCCGTAATCGATCACCGGAGTTCGTGGAACGTACGGATCGCCCCGGCACCCAAAATCAGTGGGTAATAGCATACAAAACTGGCACGAATGTATAAAATTTGCGAATTTTGACGAGGTACCCGTAACCGGTCACCGAGAATGGAGTTCCCCGAACGTTTGTAGCGCCCCAAACCCCAAACACAGTTAGTAATAGCATATAAAACTGTCGAGAATGGACCAAATATGCGAGTTTTGATGAGGTTTCCGTAACCGGATCACGAAGTTCCACGAACGTTTGTATCGGCCCGAGACCCAAAATTAGTGAGTTATAGCATGGAAAACTGGCTAGAGTGGACCTAATTTGCGAGTTTTGACAAGGTCGCTGAAACCGGACCCAAAGTTTACCGAACGTTCGTATCGCTCCGGGACCCAAAATCAGTGAGTAATATTATACAAAACTGGTCAGAATGGACCCAAAATCAGTGAGTAATAGCGTATAAAACTGGCCAGAATATATAAATTCTGCGAGTTTTGAAGAGGTCCCCGTAACCGGTCACCTGAGTTCGCGGAACGTTCGGATAGCCCCGGGACCAAAAATCAGTGAGTAATAGCATACAAAACTGGCCAGAATGGAGCGAATCTACGAATTTTGAAAAGGTCCTCGTAACCGGTCACCGGAGTTCGTGGAACGTTCGGATTGCCCCGGGACCCAAAATCAGTGAGTAGTAGCATACGAAAGTGACCATAATGTATAAAATCTGTGAGTTTTGTCAAGATCCCCGTAAGAGGACCACGAAGTTACCCAAACGTTTGGAGCGCGCCGGGACCCAAAATCAGTGAGTAATAGCATATAAAACTGGTAATAAATGTAAAAAATCTGTAAGTTTTGACGAGGTCCCCGTAACCGGACCCAGGAGTTACACGAACGTTTGTAGCGCCATAGGGCCCAAACACAATAAGTAATAGCATACAAAACTGACGAGAATGGACCAAATATGTGACTTTTCACGAGGTTTCCATAACCGGACCCTGAAGTTCCCCGAACATTCATATCTACCCGGGACCCAAAATCAGTGAGCAATAGCATGGAAAACTGACCAGAATGGACTGAATCTACGAATTTTGATGGGGTCCCCATAACCGGTCGCGAGATTTTTGAGAGTGTCCGGATCGCCCCATGTCCCAAAATCACAGAGTAATAGCATACGAAACTGGCTAGAATGTATAAAATCTGTGAGTTTTGACAAGGTCCCCGTAACCGGACCACGAAGTTACCAAACGTTTGTATCGCGCCAGGACCCGAATTCAATGAGTAATAGCATATAAAACTGGCTAGAATGTATAAATTTTGCGAGTTTTGACGAGGTCCCTGTGACGGTCACCAGAGTTCGCGGAACGTTCAGATAGGTCCGGGACCAAAATTCAGTGAGTAATAATAGCATATAAAACTGGCCAAAATAGACCAAAACTACGAGTTTTCACGAGGTCCCCATAATCGGTCACCAGAGTTCGTGGAACGTTCTGATCGCTCCGGGACAGAAAATGAGTGAGTAATAGCATACAAAACTGGCACGAATGTATAAAATCTATGAATTTTGACGAGATCCCCATAACTATACCCAAGAGTTCCCCGAACGTTTGTAGCGCCCCACACCCCAAACACAATGAGTAATAGCATACAAAACTGCCGAAAATGGACCAAATATGCGAGTTTTCATGAGGTTTCCATAACCGGACCCGAAGTTCCTCGGATGTTCGTATCATTCCGAATGGCGCACTAGCAATAGATGCGCCATTAGTAACACTGGTTACTAATGGCGCACTAGCTGTGGTGCGCCATTAGTAGTTTGCAAAAAAACCAATTTTTTTATAGTAGTGGCGCACCAGCTGCTGGTGCGCCATTAGTAGTTTTGCAAAAAAAAAAAAAAAAAAATATAGTAGTGGCGCACCGAGTGTGTGGTGCGTCATTAGTGTCCATCACACTAATGGCACACCTCGCATGGTGCGCCACTACTATATAGTAGTGGCACACTGCTTGTGTGGTGCTCCATTATTATCTACATCATCTATAGCCCTTTTCCTAGTAGTGTGACTGAGTAATAGCATACAAAACTGGCACGAATGTATAAATCTGTGAATTTTGACGAGGTCCGCATAACTATACCCAAGAGTTCCCCGAACGTTTGTAGCGCCCCACACCCCAAACACAGCAAGTAATACCATACAAAACTGCCGCGAATGGACCAAGTATGCGAGTTTTGACGAGGTTTCGGTAACCGGATCCTGAAGTTCCCGATCATTCGTATCGTTCCGGGACCCAAATTAGTGAGTAATAGCATGGAAAACTGGCTAGAATGTACCAAATTTGGGAGTTTTGACAAGGTCCCCGACACCGGACCCAAAGTTCACCGAACGTTCGTATTGCTTCGGGACCCAAAATGAGTGAGTGATATCATACCAAACTGGCCAGAATGGACAGAAAATCAGCTCGTAATAACATATAAATGGCCACAATGTATAAATTCAGCGAGTATTGACGAGGTCCCCGTAACCGGTCACCGTAGTTTGCGGAACATTCGAATCTCCCAGGGACCGAAAATTAGTGAGTAATAGCATACAATACTGGCCAGAATGTATAAAATCTATGAGTTTTGACGAGGTCCCCGTAACCGGTCCCCGGAGTTCCTCGAATGTTCGGATCGCCCCGGGACCCAAAATCAGTGAGTAATATCGTATGAAATAGGCCAGAATGGACCAAATCTACGACTTTTTATGATGTCCTCGTAACCGGTCATCGGAGTTCGTGGAACGTTTGGATCGCGCCGGGACCCAAAATCAGTGAGTAATAGCATACAAAACTGATCAGAATGTATAAAATCTGTAAGTTTTGACGAGGTCCCGTAACCGGACCCAGGAGTTGCACGAACGTTTGTAGCGCCATAGGACCCAAACGCATTGAGTAATAGCATACAAAACTGACGAGAATGGACCAAATATGTGACTTTTGACGAGGTTTCCGTAACCGGACCCCGAAGTTCCCCGAACGTTTGTATCTACTGAGGACCCAAAATCTGTGAGCAATAGCATGGAAAACTGACTAGAATGGACTTAATCTATGAATTTAGATGGGGTCCCCGTAACCGGCCGCCAGATTTTGCAGAGTGTTCGGATCGCCCCGTGGTCAAAAATCAGAGAGTAATAGCATACGAAACTGGCCAGAATGTATAAAATCTGCGAGTTTTGACGAGGTCCCCGTAACCGGTCACTAGAGTTAGCTGAACGTTCGGATAGCCTCGGGACCAAAAATCAGTGAGTAATAGCATACAAAACAGACCAAAATGGACCAAATCAACGAGTTTTGACGAGGTCCCTGTAACCGCTCACCAGAGTTCGTGGAACATTCGGATCGTCCCGGGACCCAAAACCAGCATGAATGTATAAAATCTGTGAATTTTGACGAGGTCCCCGTAAACGGACCCAAGAGTTCCGCGAACGTTTGTAGCGCCCCACACCCCAACACTATGAGTAATAGCATACAAAACTGCCGAGAATGGACCAAATATGTGAGTTTTGACAAGGTTTCGGTAACCGGATCCCGAAGTTCCCCGAACGTTCGTATCGTCATGGGACCAAAAATTAGTGAGTAATAGCATGGAAAATTGGCTAGAATGGACCAAATTTGCGAGTTTTGACAATGTCCCCGAAACCGGACCCAAAGTTCACCGAACGTTCGTATCGCTCCGGGATCCAAAATTTGTGAGTAATATCATACAAAACTAGCCAGAATGGACCCAGAATCAGCGTGTAATATCATATAAATGGCCAGATCTATAAATACTGTGAGTTTTGACGAGGTCCCCTTAACCGGACCACGAAGTTACCCAAACGTTTGTATCGCGCCGGGACCCAAATTCAATGAGTAATAGCATATAAAACTGGCTAGAATGTATAAATTTTGCGAGTTTTGACGAGGTCCCTGTAACAGTCACCAGAGTTCGCGGAACGTTCAGATAGCCCCGGCACCAAAATTCAGTGAGTAATAGCATACAAAACTGGCCAGAATGGACCAAATCTACGAGTTTTCACGAGGTCCCCGTAATCGGTCACCAGAGTTCGTGGAACGTTCTGATCGCTCCAGGACATAAAATGAGTGAGTAATAGCATAGAAAACTGGCACGAATGTATAAAATCTGTGAATTTTGACGAGGTCCCCATAACTATACCCAAGAGTTCCCCGAACGTTTCTAGCACCCCACACCCAAAATACAGTGAGTAATAGCATACAAAACTGCCGAGAATGGACCAAATATGCGAGTTTTGATGAGGTTTCCGTAACCGGATCCCGAAGTTCCCCGAACGTTCGTATCGTTCCGATACCCAAAATTAGTGAGTAATAGCATGGAAAACAATCTAGAATGGACCAAATTTGTGAGTTTTGAAAAGGTCCCCGAAACTAGACCGAAAGGTCACCGAACGTTCGTATCGCTCCGGGACCCAAAATGAGTGAGCGATATCATACAAAACTGTCCAGAAGGGACACAAAATTAGCGCGTAATAGCATATAAATGGCCAGAATGTATAAATTCTGCGAGTTTTGACGAGGTCCCGGTAACCGGTCCCCATAGTTCGCGGAACGTTCGAATCTCCCAAGGACCAAAACTTAGTGAGTAATAGCATACATTACGGTCCAGAATGTATAAAATCTGTGAGTTTTGACGAGGTCCCCGTAACCGGTCCCCGGAGTTCCTCGAATGTTCGGATCGCCCCGGGACCCAAAATCAGTGAGGAATATCATATAAAACTGGCCAGAATGGACCAAATCTAAGAGTTTTTACGAGGTCCCCGTAACCGGTCACCGGAGTTCGTGGAACGTTTGGATCGCACCGGGACCCAAAATCAGTGAGTAATAGCAAACAAAACTGGTCAGAATGTATAAAATCTGTAAGTTTTGACGAGGTCCCCGTAACCGAACTCAGGAGTTGAACGAACGTTTGTAGCGCCATGGGACCCAAACACAGTGAGTAATAGCATACAAAACTGACGAGAATGGACCAAATATGTGACTTTTGACGAGGTTTCCTTAACCGGACCCCGAAGTTCCCCGAACGTTCGTATCTACCCGGGACCCAAAATCAGTGAGCAAAAGCATGGAAAATTGACCAGAATGGACTAAATCTACGAATTTTGATTGGGTCCCCGTAATCGGTCGCCTGATTTTGCAGAGTATTCGGATCGCCCCGCGGCCCAAAATGAGAGAGTGATAGCATACGAAACTAGCAAGAGTTTTGACGAGGTCCCCTTAACCGGACGACGAAGTTACCCAAACATTTGTATCGCGCCGGGACCCAAATTCAGTGATTAATAGCATATAAAACAAGGATAGAATGTATAATTTTTGCGAGTTTTCACGAGGTCCCCGTAATCGGTCAACAGAGTTCGTGGAACGTTCTGATCGCTCCGGGACAGAAAATGAGTGAGTAGTAGCATACAAAACTGGCACGAATGTATAAATTATGTGAATTTTGACGAGGTCCCCGTAACCGGACGACGAAGTTACCCAAACATTTGTATCTTGCCGGGACCCATATTCACTGATTAATAGCATATAAAACATGGATAGAATGTATAATTTTTGCGGGTTTTGATGAGGTCCCTGTAACGGTCAAGAGAGTTCGTGGAATGTTCAGATAACCCCGGGACCAAAATTCAGTGAGGAATAGCATACAAAACTGGCCAGAACGGACCAAATATATGAGTTTTCACGAGGTCCCCGTAATCGGTCAACAAAGTTCGTGGAACATTCTGATCGCTCCGGGACAGAAAATGAGTGAGTAATAGCATACAAAACTGGCACGGATGTATAAAATCTGTGAATTTTGATGAGGTCCGCATAACTATACCCAAGAGTTCCCCGAACGTTTGTAGCGCCCCACACCCTAAACACAGTGAGTAATAGCATACAAAACTGCCGCGAATGGACCAAATATGCGAGTTTTGACGAGGTTTCCGTAACCGGATCCCGAAGTTCTCGATCGTTCGTATCGTTCCGGGACCCAAATTAGTGAGTAATACCATGGAAAACTGGCTAGAATGTACCAAATTTGTGAGTTTTGACAAGGTCCCCAAAACCGGATCCAAAGTTCACCGAACGTTCGTATTGCTCCGGGACCCAAAATGAGTGAGTGATATCATACAAAACTGGCCAAAATGGACACAAAATCAGCACGTAATAGCATATAAATGGCCAGAATGTATAAATTGTGCGTGTTTTGACGAGGTCCCCGTAACCGGTCACCGTAGTTCGCGGAACGTTTGAATCTCCCAGGGACCAAAAATTAGTGAGTAATAGCATACAATACTGGACAGAATGTATAAAATCTATGAGTTTTGACGAGGTCCCCGTAACCGGTCCACGGAGTCCCTCGAATGTTTGGATCGCCCCGAGACCCAAAATCAGTGAGTAAGATCATATAAAACTGGCCAGAATGGACCAAATCTAGAAGCTTTTACGATGTCCTCGTAACCGGTCATCGGAGTTCGTGGAACGTTTGGATCGCCCCGGGACCCAAAATCAGTGAGTAATAGCATACAAAACTGGTCAGAATGTATAAAATCTGTAAGTTTTGACGAGGTCCCCGTAACCGGACCCTGGAGTTGCACGATCGTTTGTAGCACCATAGGACCCAAACACATTGAGTAATAGCATATAAAACTGACGAGAATGGACCAAATATGTGACTCTTGAAGAGGTTTCCGTCACCGGACCCCGAAGTTCCCCAAACGTATCTACTCAGTTCCAGAATGGACTGACCAGAATGGACTCAATATATGAATTTTGATGGGGTCCCCATAACCGGTCGCCAGACTTTGCAGAGTGTTCGGATCTCCCCGTGGCCAAAAATCAGAGAGTAATAGCATACGAAACAGGCCAGAATGTATAAAATCTATGAGTTTTGACGAGGTCCCCGTAACCAGTCACTAGAGTTAGCTCAACGTTCGGATAGCCCCGGGACCAAAAAACAGTGAGTAATAGCATACAAAACAGGCCAGAATGGACCAAATCAACGAGTTTTGACGAGGTCCCCGTAACCGCTCACCGGAGTTCCTGGAACATTCGGATCGTCCCGGGATCCAAAACCAGCACGAATGTATAAAATCTGTGAATTATGATGAGGTCCCCGTAACCGGACCCAAGAGTTCCCCGAACGTTTGTAGCGCTCCAGACCCCAACACTGTGAGTAATAGCATACAAAACTGCCGAGAATGGACCAAATATGTGAGTTTTGACAAGGTTTCCGTAACCGGATCCCAAAGTTCCCCGAATGTTCGTATTGTCCTGGGACCCAAAATTTGTGAGTAATAGCATGGAAAATTGGCTAGAATGGACCAAATTTGCAAGTTTTGACATGGTCCCCGAAACCAAACCCAAAGTTCACCGAACGTTCGTATCGCTCCGGAACCCAAAATTTGTGAGTAATATTATACAAAACTAGCCAGAATGGACCCAGAATCAGCGGGTAATATCATATAAATGGCCACATCTATAAATTCTGTGAGTTTTGACGAGGTCCCCATAATCGATCACCGTATTTCCTGGAACGTTCGAATCGCCCAGGGACCCAAAATTAGTGAGTAATAGCATACAGTATTTGCCAGAATTCATAAAATCCGTAACGGGTGCCCGGAGTTCCTCGAACGTTCGAATCGCCCCGGGACCCAAAATCAGTGAGTAATATCATATAAAACTGGCCAGAATGGACCAAATCTACGAGTTTTCACGAGGTCCCCATAACCGCTCACCGGAGTTCGTGGAACGTTTGGATCGCGTCGGGACCCAAAATCAGTGAGTAATAGCATACAAAACTGGCCAAAATGTACAAAATCTGTAAGTTTTGACGAGGTCCCCGTAACCGGACCCAGGAGTTTTACGAACGTTTGTAAAGCCATAGGACCCAAACACAGTGAGTACTAGCATACAAAACTGACGAGAATAGACCAAATATGCGAGTTTTGACGAGGTTTCTGTAACTGGACTCCGAAGTTCCCCGAATGTTCGTATCTACCCGGGACCCAAAATCAGTGAGCAATAGCATGGAAAACTGACTAGAATGGACTTAATCTACGAATTTTGACGAGGTCCCCGTAACCGGTTCCCAGATTTCGCAGAGTGTTTGGATCGCCCCGTGGCCCAAAATCAGACAGTAATAGCATACGAAACTGCCTAGAATGTATAAATTCTGCAAGTTTTGACGAGGTCCCCATAACCGATGACCGGAGTTCATGGAACATTTGAATCGCCAAGGGACCCAAAATTAGTGAGTAATACCAAACAATACTGGCCAGAATGTATAAAATCTTTGAGTTTTGACGATGTCCCCGTAACCGGTCCCCGGAGTTCCTCGAACATTCGGATCTCCCCGGGACCCCAAATCAGTGAGTAATATCATATAAAACTGGCCAGAATGAACCAAATCTACGAGTTTTTACGAGGTCCCGTTAACCGGTCATAGGAGTTCGTGGAACGTTTGGATCGCGCTCGGACCCAAAATCAGTGAGTAATAGCATACAAAAATGGCCAGAATGTATAAAATCTGTAAGTTTTGATGAGGTCCCCGTAACCGGACCCAGGAATTCCACGAATGTTTGTAGCGACATCGGACCCAAACATAGTGAGTAATAGCATCCAAAATTGAAAAGAATGGACCAAATATGCGAGTTTTAACAAGGTTTCCGTAACCGGACCCCGAAGTTCCCCTAACGTTTGTATCGCCCCGGGACCAAAAATCAGTGACCAATAGCATGGAAAACTGACCAGAATGGACTGAATCTACGAGTTTTGACGCAGTCCCAGTAATTGGTTCCCAGATTTCACAGATTTTTTGGATCGCCCCGTGGCCCAAAATCAAAGAGTAACAACATACGAAAGTCGCCAGAATGTATAAAATTTGTGAGATTTAACGATGTCGCTGTAACCGGACCACGAAGTTACCCAAACGTTCGGATCGCGCCGGGACCCAAAAACAGTGAGTAGTAGCATGCAAAACTGGCACGAATGTATAAAATCTGTGAATTTTGACGAGCTCCACGTAACCAGTCCCCGGAGTTCCTCGAACTTTCGGATCGCTCCGAGACCCAAAATCTGTGAGTAATATCATATAAAACTGGCCAGAATCGACCAAATCTACGAGTTTTTACGAGGTCCCGGTAACCGATCACTGGAGTTCGTGAATGTTTGGATAGCCCCGGGACCAAAATTCAGTGAGTAATAGCATACAAAACTGGCCAGAATGGACCAAATCTACGAGTTTGGACGAGGTCCCTGTAACCGGTCACCGGAGTTCGTGGAAAGTTCGGATCACCCAAGGACCCAAAATCAATGAGTAATAGCATACAAAACTGGCACAAATGTATAAAATTTGTAAGTTTTGACGAGGTCCCCGTAACTGGACCCAGGAGTTCCACGAATGTTTGTAGCTCCATAGGACGCAAACACAATGAGTAATAGCATACAAAACTGAAGAGAATGGATCGAATATGCGAGTTTTGACGACGTTTCTGTAACCGGACCCCGAAGTTACCCGAATGTTCTTATCTACCCGGGACCCAAAATCAGTGAGCAATAGCATGGAAAACGGACCAGAATGGACTGAATCTATGAGTTTTGACGAGGTCCCCGTAACCGGTTCCCAAATTTCACATAGTGTTCGGATCGCCCCATGGCCCAAAAACAGACAGTAATAGCATACGAAACTGGCCAGAATGTATAAATTTTGCGAGTTTTGACGAGGTCCCTGATAGCTGCTGTGTATCCCCGGCAACGGCGCCAGAAATACTTCTGATGGCTGCTGTGTATCCCTTGCAATGGCGCCAAAAATAGTTGTGTCGACGGCACCAGGAATCCTTCAGCTGCGGCTACGCCGTAAGGGACTTCCTAGGCAAGTATGCAAAGGATTTCCCCCATGTCCTTGGAGCCTTGCGTTGGTGTTACCTCGAAGTGGAAAGGGTGATGTAGCACAGCGACAGTAAGTATTTCCCTCAGTTTGAGAACCAAGGTATCAATCCGGCGGAAGAGTATGTCAAGATCCTGCACAAACAGAAAAAGCTTGCACCCAACGCTATGAAGGGGTTGTCAATCCCTTATAGATTGTTTGCCAAGTGAGAACTGAAAGCAACAAAGTAACAAAGCAAAGTAAAATCAGAGTTGTAAACTATGGATGTGAATAGACCCGGGGGCCGTAGTGTTTACTAGTGGCTTCTCTCATGAAAGCAAGTAGACGGTGGGTGAACAAATTACTGTCGAGCAATTGATAGAACTGTGCAGAGTCATGATGATATCTATGGAATGATCATTTCTATAGGCATCACATCCGTAACAAGTAGACCGATACTTTCTACATCTACTACTATTAGTCCACACGTCGACCCCTATCCAGCATGCATCTAGTGTATTAAGTCCATAAGAACAGAGTACCGCCTTAAGCAAGATGACATGATGTAGAGGGATAATCTCAAACCAATGATAAAACCCCCATCTTTTTACCCTTGATGGCAACTGCTTGATGTGTGCCTTGCTGCCCCTACTATCACTGGGAAAGGTCACCACATGGCAGAACCCAAAACCAAGCACTTCTCCCATTGCAAGAATCATAGATCTAGTTGGCCAAACAAAACCCAGGACTCGGAGAGACTTACAAGGATATCAAATCATGCATATAAGAAATCAGCAAAGACACAAATATATATCATAGATAATCTGATCAAAATTCCACAATTCATCATATCTCGACAAACACACCGCCAAAGAAGATTACATCAGATAGATCTCCATGAAGATCATGGAGAACTTTGTATTGAAGATCCAAGAGAAAGAAGAAGCCATCTAGCTACTAACTACAGACCCGTAGGTCTGAAGTGAACTACTCACGAGTCATTGGAGGGGCGATGATGATGATGAAGAAGCCCTCCACCTCCAAAGTCCCCTCCGGCAGGGCGTCGGGAAGGGTCTCCAGATGAGATCTCGCGGAAACGGAAGCTTGCGGCAGCGGAAAAGTATTTTCGAGGTTTCCCTGATTTTTTCCGGAATATTTGGGAATATATAGGCGCAAGACCAAGGTCAGGGGGCGGCCAGGGAGGCCACAAGCCTGCCCACCGCCGCCTCCCCCCTGGTGGCGGAGTGGGGGCTTGTGGGCTCCCTGGAGCCTACCTGGCTTGGCCCAAAAGCCCCTTGGACTTCTTCCGTTCGAGAAAAAATCATTTCGGGTTTTTCTTTCGTTTGGACTCCGTTCCAAAATCAGATCTGAAAAGAGTCAAAAACACGGAAAAACCGGAACTGGCACTTGGAACTGAATCAATAAGTTAGTCCCAAAAAATATATAAAAAGGTACATAAAACATACAAAGAAGCCAAGATAACAGCTTGAAACCATCAAAAATTATAGATACGTTTGAGACGTATCCGTGCCCATAACCGATAACTGGAGTTCGTGGAACATTCGAATCGCCAAGGGAACCAAAATTAGTCAGTTATACCATACAATACTCGTCAGAATGTATAAAATCTTTGAGTTTTGTTGAGGTCCCCGTAACCGGTCCCCGGAGTTCCTCGAACATCCGGATCTCCCCGGGACCCAAAATCTGTGAGTAATATCATATAAACTGGCCAGAATGGACCAAATCTACGAGTTCGTGGAACGTTTGGATCACGCTCGGACCCAAAATCAGAGAGTAATAGCATACAAAACTGGCCAGAATGTATAAAATCTTCGAGTTTTGACGGGGTCCCCGTAACCGGACCAAGAAGTTACCCAAACGTTTGTATCGCGCCGGGATCCGAAGTCAGTGAGTAATAGCGTATAATACTGGCCCGAAAGTATAAATTATGCGAGTTTTGACAAGGTCCCCGTAACCGGTCAGCAAAGTTCGTGGAACATTCGGATCGCCCCGGGACCCAAAATCAGTGAGTAGTAGCATACATAACTGACCAGAATGTATAAAATCTGCGAGTATTGACGAGGTCCTCGTAAGAGGACCACGAAGTTACCCAAACGTTTGGATCGTGCCGGGACCCAAAATCAGTGAGTAATACCATATAAAACTGGTAAGAATGTATAAAATCTATAAGTTTAGACGAGGTCCCCGTAACCGGATCGAGGAGTTGCACGAACGTTGGTAGCGCCATAGGACCCAAACATAATGAGTAATAGCATTCAAAACTAACGAGAATGGACCAAATATGTGACTTTTGACGAGGTTTCTGTAACCGGACCCCAAAGTTCCCCGAACATTCGTATCTACCCGGGACCCAAAATCAGTGAGCAATAGCATGGAAAACTGACCAGAATGGACTCAATCTACGAATTTTGATGGGGTCCGCGTAACCGGTCGCCAGATTTTGCACAGTGTTCGGATCGCCCGGTGGCCCAAAATAAGAGAGTAATAGCATACGAAACTGGCGAGAATGTATAAAATCTATGAGTTTTGACGAGGTCCCCGTAATTGGACCACGAAGTTACCCAAACGTTTATATCGCGTCGGGACCCAAATTCAGTGAGTAATAGCATATAAACCTGGCTAGAATGTATAAATTTTGAGAGTTTTCAAGAGGTCCCCATAACGGTCACCAGAGTTCGCGGAACACTCAGATAGCCCCGGGACCAAAATCCAGTGAGTAATAGCATACAAAACTGGCCAGAATGGACGAAATCTACGAGTTTTGACGAGGTCCCCGTAACCGGTCACCGGAGTTCGTGGAACGTTCTGATCGCCATGGGACAGAAAATCAGTGAGTAATAGCATATAAAACTAGCACGCATGTATAAAATCTGCGAATTTTGACGAGGTCCCCATAACCGGACCCAAGATTCCCCGAACGTCTGTAGCACCCCAAACCGCAAATGCGGTGAGTAATAGCATACAAAACTGCCGAGAATGGACCAAATACGCGAGTTTTGACGAGGTTTCCATAACCGGATGCCGAAGTTCCCCGAACGTTCGTATCGTTCCGGGACCCAAATTAGTGAGTAATAGCATGGAAAACTGGCTAGAGTGGACCGAATTTGTGAGTTTTGACAAGGTCGCCGAAACCGGAATCAAAGTTCACCGAATGTTCATATCGCTTCGGGACCCAAAATCAATGAGTGATATCATAAAAAACTGGCCAGAATCGACACAAAATCAACCCGTAATAGCATATAAATGGCCAGAATGTATAAATTATACGAGTTTTGACGAGGTCCCCGTAACCGGTCACCGTAGTTCGTGGAACATTTGAATCACCCAGGCACCAAAAATTAGTGAGTAATAGCATACAATACTGGCCAGAATGTATAAAATCTGTGAGTTTTTACGAGTTCCCCATAACCGATCCCCGGAGTTCCTCGAACGTTCGGATCGCCCCGAGACCCAAAAAAGGTGAGTAATATCTTATAAAACTAGCCATGATGGACTAAATCTACGAGTTTTTACGAGTCCCTCGTAACCGGTCACCGGAGTTCGTGGAACGTTTGGATCGCGCCGGGACCCAAAATCAGTGAGTAATAGCATACAAAACAGGACAGAATGTATAAAATCTGTAAGTTTTGATGAGGTCTCCGTAACCTGTCCGCGAAGTTCCCCGAACGTTTGTATCTACCCGAGACCAAAAATCAGTGAGCAATAGCATGGTAAACTAACCAGAATGGACAGAATCTACGAATTTTGATGGGGTCCCCATAACCGGTCGCCAGATTTTGCAGTAATAGCATACGAAACTGACCAGAATGTATAAAATCTGCGAGTTTTGACGACGTCCCCGTAACCAGTCACCGGAGTTTGCGGAACGGTCGGATAGCCCCGGGACCAAAAATCAGTGAGTAATAGCATACAGAACAGGCCAGAATGGACGAAATCAACGAGTTTTGACGAGGTCCCCATAACCGGTCACTGGAGTTCGTGGAATGTTCGGATCGCCCCGGGACCCAAAATCAGTGAGTAATAGCATACAAAACCAGCACGAATGTATAAAATCTGTGAATTTTGACGAGGTCCCCGTAACTGGACCCAAGAGTTCGTCGAACGTTGGTAGCGCCCCAGACCCCAACATTGTGAGTAATAGCATACAAAACTGCCGAGAATGGACCAAATATGTGAGTTTTGACAAGGTTTCCGTAACCGGATCACAAAGTTCCCCAAACGTTCGTACCGTCACGGGACCCAAAATTAGTGAGTAATAACATGGAAAATTGGCTAGAATGGACCAAATTTGCAAGTTTTGACAAGGTCCCCGAAAACGGACCCAAAGTTCACCGACCGTTCGTTTCGCTCCGGGACCCAAAATCTATGAGTAATATCATACAAAACAGGCGAGAATGGACCCAAAATCAGCGGGTAATAGCATATAAATTGTCAGATGTATAAATTCTGTCAGTTTTGACGAGGTCCCCGTAACCAATCACCGTAGTTCGCGGAACGTTCGAATCGCCGAGGGACCCAAAATTAGTGAGTAATAGCATACAATATTGGCCAGAATGTATTAATTCTGTGAGTTTTGACAAGGTCCCCAAAACAGGTGCCCGGAGTCCTCGAACGTTCGGATCGCCCCGGGACCCAATATTAGTGAGTAATATCATATTAAACTGGCCAGAATGGACCTAATCTACGAGTTTTTACGAGGTCCCCGTAACCGGTGACCAGAGTTGCTGGAATGTTTGGATCGCGCCGGGACCCAAAATTAGTGAGTAGTATTATACAAAACTGGCCTGAATGTATAAAATCTGTAAGTTTTGACGAGGTCCCCATAACCAGACCCAGGAGTTCCACGAACGTTTGTAGAGCCATAGGACCCAAACACAGTGAGTAATAGCATACCAAACTGACGAGAATGGACCAAATATGCGACTTTTGACGAGGTTCCATAACCGGACCTTGAAGTTCCCCGAATGTTCGTATCTACCCGGGACCCAAAAGCAGTGAGCAATAGCATGAAAAACTGACCAAAATGGAATGAATCTACGAATTTTGATGGGGTCCCCGTAACCGGTCGCCAGATTTTGCAGAGAGTTCGGATCGCCCCGTGGCCCAAAATCAGAGAGTAATAGCATACGAAAATGGCCAGAATGTAAAAAATCTGCGAGTTTTGACGAGGTCCCTGTAACCAGACAAAGAAGTTACCCAAACGTTTGTATCGCGCAGGGACACAAAATCAGTGAGTAATAGCATATAAAACTGGCCAGAATGTATAAAGTCTGGAGTTTTGACGAGGTCCCTGTAACCGGTCACCATAGTTTGCAAAAATCAGTGAGTAATAGCATACAAAAGAGGCCAGAATGGACCAAATCTACAAGTGTTGACGAAGTCCCCGTAACCGGTCACCGGAGTTCGTGAAACGTTCGGATCACCCCGGGACCCAAAATCAGTGAGTAATAGCATACAGAAGTGGCACGAATGTATAAAATCTGTGAATTTTGACGAGGTCCCCGTAACCGGACCCACGAGTTCCCCGAACGTTTGTAGCGTCCAAGACCCCAAACACTGTGAGTAATAGCATACAAAACATAGTGAGTAATATCCTATAAAACTAGCCAGAGTGGCCCAAATCTTTGAGGTTTTACGAGGTCCCCGTAACCGGTAACCGGAGTTTGTGGAACGTTTGGATCGTGCCGGGACCCAAAATCAGTGAGTAATAGCATTCAGAACTGGCCAGAATGTATAAAATCTGTAAGTTTTGACGAGGTCCCCGTAACCGGACCAAGGAGTTCCACGAATGTTTGTAGCTCCAAATGACCCAAACACAGTGAGTAATAGCATACAAAACTGACGAGAATGGACCAAATATGCGAGTTTTGACGAGGTTTCTGTAACCGGATCCCGAAATTCGCCGAATGTTCGTATCTACCCGGGACCCAAAATCAGTGAGCAATAGCATGGAAAACTACAAATAATGGACTGAATCTATGAGTTTGGACGAGGTCCCCATAACCGGTTCCTAGATTTCGCCGACTGTTCGGATCGCCTTGTGGCCCAAAATCAGAGAGTAATAGCATACCAAACTAGACAGAATATATAAATTCCGCGAGTTTTGACGAGGTCCCCATAACCGATGACCGGAGGTCGTGGAACATTCGAATCGCCAAGGGACCCATAATTAGTGAGTAATAGCACACAATATTGGCCAGAATGTATAATATCTTTGAGTTTTGATGAGGTCCCTGTAGCCGGTCTCCGGAGTTCCTCGAACATTCGGATCGACCCAGGACCCAAAATCAGTGAGTAATTTCACATAAAACTGGCCAGAATGGATCAAATCTATGAGTTTTTAAGAGGTCCCCATAACCGGTCACCAGAGTTCTTGGAATATTTGGATCGTGCCGGGACCCAAAATCAGTGAGTAATAGCATACAAAATTGGCCAGAATGTATAAAATCTGTAAGTTTTGACTAGGTCCCTGTAACTGGAACCAGGAATTTCACGAACGTTTGTAGCGACATAGGACCCAAACACAGTGAGTAATAGCATCCAAAACTGACGAAAATGGACCAAATACGCATGTTTTGACGAGGTTTCCGTAACCGGACCCTGAAGTTCCCTGAATGTTCGTATCGCCCCGGGACCCGAAATCAGTGACCAATAGCATGGAAAACTGACCAGAATGGACTGAATCTACGAGTTTTGACGCGGTCCCCGTAACCGGTCGCCAGATATTGCAGAGTGTTCGGATCGCCCCGTGGCCCTAAATAAGAGAGTAATAGCATATGAAACTATCCAGAATGTATAAAATCTGCGAGTTTTGATGAGGTCCCCGTAACCGCACAACGAAGTTATCCAAACGTTTGAATCGCGCCGGGACACAAAATCAGTGAGTACTAGCATATAAAACTGGCCAAAATGTATAAATTCTGTGAGTTTTGACGAGGTCCGTGTAACCGATCAACAGAGTTCACGGAACGTTCGGATAGCCCCGGGACCAAAAATCAGTGAGTAATAGCATACAAAACTGGCCAGAATAGACCAGATCTACGAGTTCTGACGAGGTCCCCGTAACCGGTCCCCGTAGTTCGTGGAACGTTTGGATCGCGTCGGGACCCAAAATCAGTGAGTAATAGCATACAGAACTGGCCAGAATGTACAAAATCTGTAAGTTTTGACGAGGTCCCGTAACCGGACCCAGGAGTTTTACGAACGTTTGTAAAGCCATAGGACCCAAACACAGTGAGTACTAGCATACAAAACTGACGAGAATGGACCAAATATACGAGTTTTGACGAGGTTTCTGGAAGCGGACCCCAAAGTTCCGCGAATGTTCGTATCTACCCGGGACTCAAAATCAGTGAGCAAAAGCATGGAAAACTGACCAGAATGGACTGAATCTACGAGTTTTGACGAGGTCCCCGTAACCAGTTCCCAGATTTCGCAGACTGTTCGGATCGCCTCGTGGCCCAAAATCATAGAGTAATAGCATATGAAACTGTCCAGAATGTATAACTTCTGCCAGTTTTGACGAGGTCCCCATAACCGATGACCGAAGTTCGTGGAACATTCGAATCGCCAAGGGACCCAAAATTAGTGAGTAATAGCATACAATACTGGCCAGAATGTATAAAATATTTGAGTTTTGACGAGGTCCTCGTAACCGGTCCCCTGAGTTCCTCGAACATTCGGATCTCCCCGGGACCCGAAATCAGTGAGTAATAGCATATAAAACTAGCCAGAATGAACCAAATGTACGAGTTTTTATGAGGTCCCGTTAACCGGTCACCAGAGTTCGTGGAACCTTTGGATCGCGCTCGGACCCAAAATCAGTGAGTACTAGCATACAAAACTGGCCGGAATGTATAAAATTTCTAAGTTTTGACGAGGTCCAAGTAACCGGACCTAGGATTTTTGACGGGTTCCACGAACGTTTGTAGCGACATAGGACCCAAACACAGTGAGTATTAGCATCCAAAATTAACAAGAATGGACCAAATATGCGAGTCTTAACGAGGTTTCCGTAAACGAACCCCGAAGTTCCCCGAACGTTCATATCGCCCCGGGACCCGAAATCAGTGACCAATAGATGGAAAACTGACCAGAATGGACTGAATCTACGAGTTTTGACATGGTCCCCGTAACCGTTTCCTAGATTTCGCAGATTTTTCGAATAGCCCCGTGTTCCAAAATCAGAGAGTAACAGCATGCGAAACTCGCCAGAATGTATAAAATTTGCGAGTTTTGACGAGGTTGCTGTAACTGGACCACGAAGTCACCCAAACGTTTGTATCGCACAGGGACTCAAAATCAGTGACTAATAGCATATAAAATTGGCCAGAATGTATAAATTCTGCGAGTTTTGACGAGGTCCCCGCAACCGGTCACCAGAGTTCGTGGAACGTTCGGATCACCCCGGGACCCAAAATTAGTGAGTAGTAGCATACAAAACTGGCACGAATGTATAAAGTCTGTAAATTTTGACGAGGTCCCCGTAACCGGTCCCCGGAGTTCCTCGAACTTTCGGATCGCTCCGGGACCCAAAATCAGCGAGTAATAACTACGAGTTTTTACAAGGTCCAGGTAACCGGTCACCGGAGTTCGTGAAAGTTTGGATAGCCCCGGGACCAAAATTCTGTGGCATAAAAAACTGGTCAGAATGGACCAAATCTACACGAGGTCCCCGTAACCGGTCACCGGAGTTCGTGGGACGTTGGGATCGCCCGGGACCAAAAATCAGTGAGTAATAATATACAAAACTTGCACGAATGTATAAAATATGTGAATTTTGACGAGGTACCCGTAACCGGACCCAAGAGTTCCCTGAACGTTTGTAGCGCCCCAGACCCCAAGCACAGTGAGTAATAGCATACAAAACTGCCGAGAATGGACCAAATATATGAGTTTTGACGAGGTTTCCGTAACCGGATCCCGAAGTTCCCCGAACGTTCGTATCTGCACGGGACCCAAAATTAGTGAGTAATAGGATGGAAAACTGGCCAGAATGGACCCAAAATTAGTGAGTTTTGACGAGGTCCCCGTGACCGCTCACTAGAGTTCGCGGAACGTTTGGATAGCCCTGTGACCAAAACTCAGTGAGTAATAACATACAAAACTGGCCAGAATGGACCAAATCTACGAGTTTGGACGAGGTCCCCGTAACCGATCACCTTAGTTTGTGGAACGTTTGGATCTCCCCGGGATAAAAAATCATTGAGTAATATTGCATACAAAACTCGCACGATTGTATAAAATATGTGAATTTTGACGAGGTACCCCTAACCGGACCCAAGAGTTCCCTGAACGTTTGTGGCGCCCCATACCACAAAGAAAGTGAGTAATAGCATACAAAATTGTCGAGAATGGACCAAATATACGAGTTTTGACGAGGTTTCCTTTACCAGATTCTGAAGTTCGCCAAACGTTCGTATCAGCGCGGGACCCAAAATTAGTGAGTAATAGCATGGAAACCTGGCTAGAATGGACCAAATTTGCGAGTTTTGAAAAGGTCGCCGAAACCAGACCAAAAGTTTACTGAACATTCGTCTCGCTCCGGGACCCAAAATCAGGGAGTAATATCATACAAAACTGGCCAAAACGGACCCAAAATCAGCGCGTAATAGCATATAAATGGCCAGAATGTATAAATTCTGCGAGTTTTGAAGAGGTCCCCGTAATCGGTCACCAGAGTTCACAGAACGTTTGGATAGCCCCGGGACCAAAAATCAGTGAGAAATAGCATACAAAACTGGCTAGAACGGACCAAATCTACGAGTTTTGACGAGGTCCCCGTAACCGGTCACCGGAGTTCGTGGAACGTTCGGATCGCCACGTGTCATGGTTTTGTCATGGCAGATGTCCTATTGAAAGGACTTCATGATGGAGCCATCACACCTTGGTGGCGACTCAAAGGGGTTGAACGGGAACGGGGCTCAGATTTACCCAGGTTCGTCCCCTCGTGAGGAGGTAAAAACCTACGTCTTGCTCTGTGTCGTATTGATGATGTTTGGATTACAAGGAGGTCGTACCTCTCCTGACCTAGCTCTCGATAATTTCTAACCTGTCCTCTCCTCTCCAGGGACTCGCCCTTATATACAGGTGAAGCCCTTTGGGTTTACAAGAGTCCTTGCCATAACACAAGTCATGATCCTTTCTATCTCTAAATCGTCGTGCTTTCCAAGACTTGAGAACTCCCCGATAATTTATTCTCCACGTGGATCTTGAACCGCCATCCAGCTCCTGGGCCTACCGGGCCAAAGCTTGAATCGCCAAAGGATGAGTCGCCCACTTGGTGCCCCTGCCCAACTAGGGCGGGTCACACCGCAGATAATATCCCCAACATTAGGCCCCAGATTGACTTGAACCTGTTCACGCCAATAAACTCTTACCTAGTTTAGAGGCAACTCATTCCACTCCTTTCATGCATCATACGCTTAAGCTGCCATCCTCCATGGAAATATTCAGGTCGCCGAACTGTTTCTTGATAACATCACCTTATCCCTTTATCCTCGGAAAATGATGATGCAATCTCCAGCGGATCTCGTGGCACAAATATCCCGAAAATCTTGGCGCCATAAGTGCCATTCTTTAGTTTACCGTTCTGGTTCCCGCGCGAGGCGCCTCGATCCCCGCACCCAACCAATTAAATAGGCTCCAGAACGGGAGCAGAGGGAATCTTCAACTACTCGTCCCATCGGCTTCTTCCTCGCGACCACACAAAGAAATCCGACACCACCTCGAAGAGCTCCGTTGCTGCCCGAGGGATTCCTATACTGTCCGAAGGATTCCGTCGCCGCCCAAGGGACTCCGCTGCCGCCTGTGGAGCTCTGTAGCCGCTAGAGGGACTCGGGCGCCGCCCGGAGGTCTCCGCTGCCGCCTGCGAAGTGTTGTCGCTGTTCGAGGGACTCCATCGCCGCCCACTGCGTCCGACGTATCTTCAAGCCAGCGAGAACGCCGTCCTCGCCGCGGACCCGCACAACCGCTTCCGGATGCCTTTAGCAGGTCAGTGCTTCACCGGTCGCAACCAGATCCGGATCTTTCGGCATTCGCCACCTGCCATGTTCTTAGTACACTTCGAGCTTCGCTTTGCACGTTGATAGATCAATGGTAATAGCTGATACAATAGTGCTAACCGCATCCTTGATTATATAGTTTCCTATTCGAAAACCAAAAAAAGCTTTGGCCATACCATCTCTGCCATATTCATTTTCAGTCACAGCCCGCTTTGTTTCATCCAAGCCTTTTTCCGTTATTTTACCTTGCTCGCAGATCCGCATTGCACTGCTTACTGTGTAGAAAACTATTTGTAGATTTAGACTTCATCATTTTACCGCACGTCTTTGATGCCCTAAGATGCCTTCTCTGAATAATAGGAAATTCCTAAGTCACCCTTGTGCCCAAATCTGGTCCCGTATTGGCGAGTTAATAGATTTCCTTAGCCCCTCGACAAGTGTTTGGCGAGTTGAGGGATTCTCTTTGCCACTTCAACAAGTTTTAGGCGGGTTATCTTACCCATGACCTTTTCCTCTGTAGTTATGGGTGCCGTTTTCAAGGCCGACAGGCTTCCGATCAAAGTTGATGACGCCTGCCTCGAGGATTGCGTAAAGACAGGGAACCGTGATCCGAAGGAAGTCATCGGATGGCAATCTGGACTAGGCGATGAAATTCCCAACCTGGCCGAAGGGGAAATTGTTGTTTTTGCTGAACACCTCAAACGAGGGTTTAAGCCGCCAGGACCACAGTTCCTCAGACATGCTATGGCCTTTATGAACGTCCGCCTCCAAGAGCTGGGCCCCAACTCGATCAGCAACATGTGCTAGTTCCAAGTATTCTGTGAAGCTTACCTGCGAATGGAACCATCGGTCCCTTTGTTTTGGTACTTCTCCCATCTGAATCGCCAGACCGAGTTCTCCAACGGCCCTAGCTTAGAACTTGGAGGTGTTAACGTTCAACGACGCAGGGACACCTCATTCCCATTACTCGCCATGCCTAGCCACCCTAAAGGCTGGGGCGAGTCTTGGTTTTATTGTCGGGACACTTCCCCTCCGTGTGAAAACAAACTCCTCGGCTATAGGAAGGAACGTCTACCCACAAACTTCAAACTTCCAGACAAGCTCACCGAAGAGGAGGAGTCGGATTTCTCTCCAGTGCTATCCGAGTTACGATCTTTAACAAACAACGGTCTTACTGGAGTTGATCTGATTCGCTGCTAGGTGGAATGGAGCATCTTTCCCTTGAGTCGCCGAGACGGCTTGATGTGCGAGTTTGATGGTACTTTGGACCATCCCCAATGCTACTTCCACACAACACTCATAGAGGAAGACATTGTGAGCATCATCAAGAAGCTAACAGGCGAGCCCTTGGCCAAGTGTAGCCAGATAGGGCTTAAGACATTCTGCAAGATTAACTTGGCTCCTAAGGTAAATAATTTAACCCGCCCTTGGTTCACTCTTTCCGACTTACTCAGATTCTGACTTGCATAATGACAATTCCATCTCAGAAAGGCGACCGATTCTGGTCACGAAGGCCGAAAAAGATTGCCCTGAAGCAAGCCAAACCGCCTCCAAAGAAGAAAACCAAGGGTAAAAACAAAACCGTCGTCGCTGAATCGTCTGATGCGGAGGAATCACAAGTCGGCGAAGCATCTTCAGAGGTAAAATTTTATCTTCTTTGTCTTGACGCCCTTTGCTCTATTTTGTGCTTATATCTCTGCACTTCTATGTATAGAATGATGATAACGAAAGCTAGGATGACGCCGTAGAGGTAATTTCTATTTCTTCTGACTCATCTTCTCTATCGCCTAAGCCGGCCAGGCGAGTTTGTGGGAAAGTTCCCATGTCTCACCCGAATGCTTGTCTGGACCCTAATTTCCTCTTGAAGAAGACATAACACGCTTCCTTTCGGAAGACTAGAAGCCACTCAGGAGATTTGGTGTCCGGGTTACCAGTAAAAACCCCTACCAAGAAGCGGCAAAATGACGTACGCTCTATCAATTTCCACCTTCTTTTTCTTTTGGATCACACTTGTAACTCGCTCACATTTTGAGATATTACTTTTGCAGACTTCTCCCTCTTCGTCGGGCGACTCAGTGATGTGGGCCCTTCCGCCAATGATTTGCGTACAAGGGTAAGTCCTTATAATACTTATGTCTTTCCTAATGATAATGATGCTTGCTTTAAGCATGGCCCTCTTTTCCTTAGAACGCAAGAAAAGATGAGAAAAACTAGCGGCTCAACTTCCACTCTGGCTCCAGAACTTAAAGAAAACCCAACACCGGCTCGTGCTGACCTGGCAAAAGATATATCAGATGACCGAGTTGACCTTCCATGTTCTCCCAAGGAAGGCATGGAAGCGCCCAACCCGCCAAATCCGTTGAAGGCGGCTGAAGATCCTGACGTGGTGGTCATTACTGGTACTGGCTTCTCTAAGCCGGCTTCGGCAATCTCATCGAACCATGTATCAACATCGTCCCATCCTTCCACCAGACATGAGATTTCCAAGGCCAAACTTTCTCAATATGAAAAACTTGAGTTTGATGAGCTCTGCTCCAGGTTCCCAAGTTGCCTGGAAACAAGTTATGAAATGGAGAAGAACCTGCTCCATATGATGAAGAATAAACATGAGGTACGCCTTAATGCATACCCTCCTCATTAGCCCCCAAGGGCCGGGTCATCTTTTGAAAGATGAGCCGGGTCTTGATGTAGAAAACACTTTCGACCTGTAACCTCCAAGGGCTGGGTCATCTTTTGAAAGATGAGCCGAGTCTTGATGTAGGAAAAACTTATGACCTGTAACCCCCCAAGGGCCGGGTCATCTTTTGAAAGATGAGCCCGGTCTTGATGTATAAAAACTTTCGACCTGTAACTGTTGGAAATATCCCCTAGAGGCAATAATAAAATGGTTATTATCATATTTCCTTGTTCATGATAATCGTCTATTGTTCATGCTTTAATTTTATTAACAGGAAACAGTAATACATGTGTGAATAAATAGATCACAATGTGTCCCTAGCAAGCCTCTAGTTGGCTAGCTCGTTAGTCAATAGATGATCATGGTTTCCTGATCATGGGCATTAGATGTCATTGATAACGGGATCACATCATTGGGAGAATGATGTGATGGACAAGACCCAATCCTAAGCCTAGCACTAGATCGTATTGTTCGTATGCTAATGCTTTTCTAATGTCAAGTATCTTTTCCTTCGACCGTGAGATTGTGCAACTCCCGGATACCGTAGGAGTGCTTTGGGTGTATCAAACGTCACAACGTAACTGGGTGACTATAAAGGTGCACTACGGGTACCTCCGAAAGTGTCTGTTGGGTTGGTACGAATCGAGATCGGGATTTGTCACTCCGTGTGACGAAGAGGTATCTCTGGGCCCACTCGGTAGAACATCATCATGAGCTCAATGTGACTAAGGAGTTAGTCACACGATGACGTGCTACGGAACGAGTAAAGAGACTTACCGGTAACGAGATTGAACAAGGTATAGGTATACCGACGATCGAATCTCGGGCAAGTTCTATACCGACAGACAAAGGGAATCGTATACGGGATTGATTGAATCCTTGACATCGTGGTTCATCCGATGAGATCATCGTGGAGCAAGTGGGAGCCCCCATGGGTATCCAGACCCCGCTGATGGTTATTGGCCAGAGAGGTGTCTCGGTCGTGTCTGCCTGTCTCCCGAACCCGTAGGGTCTACACACTTAAGGTTCGATGACGCTAGGGTTATAGGGAATTGTTTCGGGCATCACCGGTAACGTACCGGGATGGTTTCGGATACCGGAAGTGTTTCGGGCATCACCGGTAACGTACCGGGACCACCGGGACCACCAGAGGTGGTCCCGGGGGACCACCGAAGGGGGGCAACGACCCCGGGAGATAAGGTGGGCCAAGTGGGGGTTGGAACCAGCCCCTAGGTGGGCTGGTGCGCCTCCCCACTCAGCCCATAGCGCAAGGGAGAGATAAAGGGGGGGGGCAAACCCTTGGCCAGGTGGGCCTAAGGCCCACCAGATGGTACGCCACCCCCTCCTCCCCCTTCTGGCCGCCACACCTCCCATCTGGGGGGCTGCCGCACCCCCTAGGGTGGGAACCCTAGGGGTGGCACCCCCTCTCCCCTCCCCCTATATAAATCGGGCACTTTTGGCCATTGAGACACACGGTTTTCCCTCTCTCTTGGCGCAGCCCTGCTCTTCTTCCTCCTCCTCCCCGCCGATGCTTGGCGAAGCCCTGCCAGGAGACCTCGTCTCTCCATCGACACCACGCCGTCGTGTTGCTGGAGTTATTCCCCAACCTCTCCCTCCTCCTTGCTGGATAAAGGTGCGGGAGACGTCACCGGGCTGCACGTGTGTTGAACGCGGAGGTGCCGTAGTTCGGCACTAGATCGGAATCGCTGCGAGTACGACTCCATCAACCGCGTTCTAGCAACGCTTCCGCTTAGCGATCTTCAAAGGTATGAAGATGCTCTTACCCCTCTCTCGTTGCTGGTCTCTCCATAGGAAGATCTGAATATGCGTAGGAAAATTTTGAATTTATGCTACGTTACCCAACAGTAACCCCCAAGGGTCGGGTCATCTTTTGAAAGATGAGTCGGGTCTTGATATAGAAAAAAGTTTCCACCTGTAACCCCCAAGGGCCGGGTCATCTTTTGAAAGATGAGCCGGGTCTTGATTGTGGTATAATTTTGTCGAAAAAATTATACATTAGTCCCCAAGTGTCAGTGTTGTTGCTTGCAATAATTCTGAGACTTGTCCCTTGATAATATGTTGACAGGAATCTCTGGCCCAAGCTGAGTCGACGTTGGGCGACTTAAAGAAAAGTCTATCCGACCAACAAGACGCGCGGGCTCAAGAAGAAAAAAATACCAGGCGATCTTAGCTGATATGGAAAAGCTGAAAGCCGCCAACAAGAAGTCCCAAGCTGATCTGGCCACCGCACTAAAGCGAGCGGAAATGGCCGAAACAAAACTGGAAGCCGTGCAACAAGAGCTGGCCGGTTTAAAGAAACATATTTCCAACATGACACAAGCCATTTTTGGTAAGAAGGAATCCCTGGTTTTGTACCTCTGAGAAAAGATTAGTATATATAGAAAAACAAAGTACTAACCATCATTGTCTTTCTTACGCAGGCCCGAGAGCCGCCAACCTTCACGACGACTGCATCTTGAAGTTAAAGGCAATTTACACACTGACTGCGCAGCTCTATGTTGGGAGCTTGCTGACCATGAAGGCAGTGATGGGCACCAAGGAACCAATCACATGAATCAAAAGGATGCTTGGCTGCCTATCAACCCTTCCGCCTTAGATAGGTGAGCTAACCCGATCAGCCGCCCGGAAGGGGGCGCTGACTACCTTGAGTCTGTGTTTGGCATATGCTCCAGAACTGAAGCCCTAAGAGGTAACAACAGGCTTTCCACAACTCAAGGATGACGGGTCAGAGTTTACTCAAGATGATTATCAGCATGTTGTCAAGGAATCACGCTCGGCGGCGAGTCAGCTAGCAGCGAGTTTGGATTTATCAAAGTACCAAGCCGCTTATGATGACAAGAACAAGAAAGTAAACCCGTCGTCGTTCGTGACAACCAACTTAACTCCTCGTCGACCCAAGAACCCTTTTGACTTGGACTATGATCTCTCGACATTTCTGAATGATGAAGACAAATTTGCCGCTCTATCCAAGTGTAATTGGATACTTGGCGATTTACAACTTGAAGTCGGCCAAAACTCGGGGCAAGTTGACCCGGAGGCACCAGCAGAATAGATCTTACTGATTTGGCCATCCGAGCCATGTAATAGGTTATTGTAGAAAACATTCCCTTGCTTATGCCTGTTGCGGAACTCTTCTGTGATCCTTAAAAAACCTTGTGCCACCCTTGGGGTGCCTATGATGCTTGACCCGCCGTGTCAGTAAAGATTTTGACCACCAACCTGTTGGGCTAACAAAAGCATACATCAAACCATCTTAATGAGTAAAGGATGATAATAAACAATAACCGAATCAAGGCGTCTTGGCGAATTATATGAAGAAAACCCGGCTCAACAAGATCCGGCGGGTCTGATGAATCTGTGAAACCTTGTGGTAGTGCCAGGAAGGTGAGAGTAAGAATTTCGTCGAGTCATTCAAGTCGCGACAGGATAGGACGAGTTAGACAAACTCAAGTGCTACCCAATGGAGACTTTTTGTATAAAAAAGATCAACTATTTAGACCGGCTGATCAGGCGCGAGTCAAGCTTCGGTGAAGCAGGTTCAATGAACCAATGGATTCTCTATTTTCCATGTGGGGCGCTAGCCGATACCATGCATGTTTTAACCAAGGTGAGTTAAGGGTCCAAATAGTGGATTGACTCGCCAAGAGTTCATGGGTCCATATGGCGATTTGGCCAACACACAGTCCAGTATAACCATTTGTAGTGCGGTAATTATTCGCTAGCCAAATGGGTAATTAGGCTGATCTCAGTGAGAGGAAGCCCCCAAGTGACCTATGGTTAGGGAAAAGACCGGTCATAGAATTGTAGAAGCGTATACGCTGTTACCACAAAACGACTTGGGGGCCGATAGCCCCCAAGTAAGCCGGCCTAATCCTCAGAATCATATAAGGTGCCCATGTTTGAATCGTGCGCGTGTAGCGACTTGATCCTCTTAGGCTTATCGATAACCAGTGTTGTAATAAGTGCAACATGGTGACTTATGCTCTCTGGTATTGATAGCGTCCATGTTTGGGCGACTTGTCGAAGAACAACAAAGATCCATTCTTTCAAGAAGATGAAGTGGCAGGAAAAACCCAAAATTTGTGGGTATCGACTTTATTGCTTTATATAAATGAGAGACTTAGAATCTTCAAAGATGGGGGAGAAAGGAAAATGGGAAGCCAATAGCTCAAGTGTAGTAAGGCCGCGGATGGGCTATGTTCCAGCGGCGAGTTGACTCAGCCTCCGTGGTTGGCCGATCAGTCCGAAGATCCACCAAATAGTATGACCCGTTGCGAAGGTTTTTGCTCACGACAAACAGTCCTTCCCAAGGTGGTGACAACTTATGCATGCCAGTGCGATCTTGGATCAAACGGAGCACTAAGTCGCCTTCCTGAAAAGCTCGGCTCTTGACCCGGCGGCTATGATAACGCCGCAAATCTTGCTGACAGATAGCCGATCGGGAAGCACCCAAATCGCGTGCGTCCTCCAAAGCATCCAAAGAATCCTGACGTGCCAACTCATTATCCTGCTCCACATAAGCGGCGACTCTGGGCGAGTCATGCCTAATGTCACTGGGAAGAACGGCTTCTGCTCCATAAACTAGGAAGAAAGGAGTAAAACCTGTAGAACGGTTCGGGGTGGTTCGAATGCTCCATAATACCGAAGGCAACTCCTCAACCGAACACCCTTGGGTGCACTCCAGGGGAACCATAAGTTGGGGCTTGATTCCTCGTAGTACTTCCTGATTCGCCCGTTCTGCCTGCCCATTAGATATGTGATGAGCGACCGCAGAGACATCAAGCCGGATGTGCTCCCGATGGCAAAACTCCTGCATCGCCCCTTGTGATAAATTGGTACCATTATCAGTGATGATGTTGTGTGGGTATCCAAACCGGAATATCAACTTTTTCAAGAATTTGATGGCTGTTTCTGCATCACAACTGCCAACAGGCTCTGCTTCGACCCACTTGTTGAATTTATCAACCGCCACCAGTAGATGAGTTTTTTTATTGGATGACATCTTAAAAGGACCAACCATATCTAACCCCGAGACCGCGAAAGGACAAGTGATAGGGATCATCATTAGTTCTTGAGCTGGCACATGAGCCTGTCGTCCAAAACATTGACACCCATCACATCGACGAACTATCTCTTCTGCATCCGCATGAGCCGTCAACCAAAAGAGTCCATGTCGGAACACCTTGGAAACTAGGGAACATGACCCGGCATGATGCCCGCAATCTCCGGCATGGATTTCGTTCAGAATTACGCACCCTTCATCGGAAGAAATGCATCTTTGAAATACCCCAGAAGTACTTCGCTTATATAACTCGCCGTTGATGATGACCATGGATTTGCTCCGATGAACGATTTGACGGGCCAACACCTCATCCGAAGGTAACTCGCCTTGTGTGAGGTACGCCAAGTAAGGAAGAACCCAATCCGGCGTAACACAGAGAGCCGCCTCAAACTAGGACTCAGGATCTGGTATCGCCAACTCCTCTTCTGAGGGCAACCTCACGGAAGGATTATGCAAAAAATCCACAAAGACATTAGGAGGAACCGGCTTACGGTGCGAGCCGAGACACGAGAGGGCATCAGCTGCTTCGTTAAGTCGCCGGTTGATATGATCGACTTGATAACCATGGAAATGACCCGCCACATCAGACACATCCCTTCTGTAAGCCGCCATCACGGGGTCCCGGGAATCCCATGTACCTGAAACTTGTTGAGACACCAGATCGGAATCGCCAAAACATCTGACGCGTGTGAGGTTCATCTCCTTGGCGAGTCGCAAACCATGAAGGCGGGCTTCATACTCCGCAGCGTTATTGGTACACGGGAACATGAGTCAGAGAACATAACAGAACTTGTCTCCCTGGGGTGAAATCAACACCACGCCAGCCCCCGAGCCTTCGAATTGCCTAGACTCATCAATATATAATAGTCCAGTACGTGAGATCAGGCTTGTCTTCTGGAATCTGCAATTCGGTCCAATCATTGATGAAGTCGACCAATGCCTGGGACTTGATAGCCGTGCGAGGCACATACCGCACGTGGTGCGGCCCAAGCTCAATCGCCCATTTGGCGATTCGCCCTTTTGCTTCTCGGTTCTGGATGATGTCCCCAAGAGGGGCGGAGCTAACCACAGTAATAGGATGTTCTTGGAAATAATATTTGAGCTTCCGACTCGCCATAAAGACCCCATAAACCAACTTCTGCCAATGCGGAAAACGTTGTTTGGAGAGGGTTAGCACCTAGCTCATAAAATACACCGGGCGTTGTACCGGGTATTCCTTTCCTTCTTCCTTCCGTTCAACAGCCACTTCCTTGCTCACCGCCTTGGTATTCGCCGCGATGTATAAAAGCATAGGCTCGTTTTCAGTCGGGGCAGCCAGAACCGGTTGGTTGACCAGCTGCTGCTTCAGAGCTTCAAAACCGTCGTCGGCCTCGTCCGTCCAAACAAAATGATCATCTTTCTTAAGCAACTGATAGAGGGGAATGGCTTTCTCCCATAGGCGGCTTATAAAGAGACTCAAGGCCGCAATACGACCCGCCATGCGTTGAACTTGATTAATATTCGCTGGTTTCACGAGCGAAGTGATTGCTTCCATTTTCTCTGTGTTGGCCTCCATGCCGCGTTCGGACACCAGAAAACCCAAAAGCTTTCCTGCAGGAACGCCAAAGACATATTTGGTGGGATTAAGCTTCATCTGATACACGCACAGATTGTCAAAGGTTTCCTTGAGATCCTCCAAGAGCCTCTCCTTCTTGCGAGATTTAACCACGATGTCATCAACGTAAGGGTGGACGTTGCGTCCTATTTGGCCGCGGAGACAGTTTTGGATATAGCGCTAGTAAGTCGCCCCAGCGCTCTTGAGCCCAAACAGCATGGATACATAGCAAAAAGCCCCAAACGGGGTTATGAAAGTTGTCTTCTCTTGATCTTCCACAACCATCTTGATTTGGTGATATCCGAAGTAGGCGTCCAAGAAACACACAAGCTCGCAGCCCGCAACCGAATCAAGGATTTGATCAATGCGGGGAAGGGCGAAAGGATCTTTTGGGAAGCTCTGTTGAGGTCGGTGTAGTCGATGCACATGCGGAAAGTGTCGTTTTTCTTGAGCACCAGGACCGGGTTAGCCAACCATTTAGGGTGAAAGACCTCAACGATAAATCCGGCGGCCAAAAGACGGGCGACTTCTTCTCCTATCGCCTTGCGTCGCACCTCATTAAACCTACGAAGATATTGCTGAATTGGCTTTGCTTTAGGGTCAACATTAAGATCGTGCTCAGCAAATTCTCTCGGTACACCAGGCATGTCACAAGGTTTCCATGCGAAGATGTCCCAATTCTCACGGATGAATTCCATGAGCGCGCTTTCCTATTTGGGATCTAGACCCGCCCCGATAGTGAACTGCTTGGATGAGTCGCCAGGAGTGAAGTCCACCATCGTAGTGTCATCTGTTGGCTTAAACTTGAGGAGCGGCTCGCCATCAGTTGTTGGCTTCTTGAGGGGCGACATGTCCGCCGGGTCAACATTGGCTTGGTGATACTTGAGTTCTTCTGCAGCACAGGCGATTTATGCGTAAGCCGCATCTCCTTCCTCACACTTGTATGCTATCCTCCTATCACCATCAACCGTGATGGGTCCCTTAGGGCCAGGCATCTTGAGTTTAAGGTAGACATAGCAAGTGCAAGCCATGAACCGGGCGTAAGCCGGCCTGCCGAACAACGCTTTGTAAGGGCATTAGGTCTTTGTTAGCAAGTACAAGCCATGTTGTACCAAAAGCCACATTAAGTTTGACCCGCCCAATTGGATATGCCGACTTACCCGGGACGATACCATGGAATACCGTGGTTGACGGCATTAGGTCTTTCTCTAAGAGGTTCATCCTTCGAAAGGTGTCGAAATATAATATGTTGATGCTGCTGCCACCATCCATAAGAACCTTTGAAAGGGTATATCCCCCGACTTGGGGGGCCACGACCAATGCCAAGTCGTCGGGGTTGTCGATTCTAGGCGGGCGGTCCTCCCTACTCCACGAGAGAGTCTCCTCAGACCAATGGAGGTACCTAGGGAGTGCCATCTCGGACACGCTATACGACTTGTGCTTGACCTTCTTGTCTCGCTTACAGGCACTGGTGGTGAACACATGGTATTGTCCGCTGTTTAATTGTTTGGGATTGCTGCGGAATCCGCCATTATCATCTTGCCCCTGGGGAGCCCCCTGCGGGGGTGGCTATTGAAACACTCCGAGCGGGTTATACCGCTGCTGGTTATGCACAGGGTACTGGCCACTGCTTGGTTGCGAGCCGCCCTGGGCCCCTGGTTCGGGAAAACCGCCGAACGGGTTCTGGCATTGATTACGCGCATCGAATTGTTCCTGCCGTTGGCTCTGGTCACCGGTTTGGCCTTTCTTGAGTGCCTCCACCTGAAATTCCTTCATTACGTACCAGTCTTCCCAAGAGTGGGTGGCCGGTCCTTTCACCTTGGCATGATGAGGGCAGGGGCCCTTATGTATCTCGTTATAGTTCCGTGACTTCTTGCCATTGTAACCCCTCTTCTTCTGGCGCTGATTGTGAAAGTGTGTTATATCGACTAACTTAGATCGGAAACAGTAAAGGATCAGACGTGCAAACGTTCACACCAGCAGTATTTCAGAGTGAAGAATGTAAAAACAGATCGCACAGTAAGCAGGCACGCAGAATACAGATGATGATTAACTATTGTGAAGAATTTGGGGTTGAGGAAATTCAGAGAAAGTCTTCAGAAAATTCTTCAAACAGTCACAGTGAAAGTCATCAACACATAATACAGAGAAAGTAAAGAGTTGAGGAATTAGAACCCGATTCTCAGAGACGACACTCGTTGATGACCCAGTTCCAACTGCTGTGACAGTTGTACATCTGGTTTGGAGCGGCTTGGTATTGAAACCAAAGGACACCCAGTCCCGGGACACACAGTCCCTACCGTATTGTCCTTGAGCTAAGGACACACAGTCCTCGCCCAACACTCGTGGTAAGTCTTCAGGGCAGACTTCCAAACCCTCACAAACTCGGTCACCCGGCGATCCACAATTGACTGCTGGATTGCTCTAGACCATGACGCCTAACCGTCTGGAGGATGCACAGTCCTCAAAGGTAAAAGGCTTCAGTCCCACACAGGAACAACTTCTTCAGTGATGCTCAATCACTAGGTTTGGTTTGTGGTTTCGGAGGGTGGTGTATTTTCTCACTGATGAATTACTCTCGAAGGCTCTGAGGAATTTGGGTTGCTCTTATGACAAGTGTCTGTTTCTAACGGAGCAGCCAACTAGCTAGTGGTTGTGGGGGGCGGCTATTTATAGCCTGGGAGCATCCCAGCATGATTTGACACTAATGCCCTTAAATAATATGACCGTTGGAGTGGGTAAGACCAGTGACTTGGCGTGGTTATCGAAACGGTCGGGACCCTCATCTGTGAGAGTCCTCATGTCACTCATATTCCTCACTTGAGGCTTTTGGTAGGATTTGGCTTGGGTTGAGCATCATGAGGAAATTCATTCCATAGTGTTACTTTGACCCCCTTTAACAGTACGGTGTTCCTATTCATCAAATGAAAAGAAAGTATAACAGAAAATGTAAATCTTCATGCCTCAATTTCTTCGGAATGATTTTCTTCAGGAACCACCGGTCTTCTCAATATCAGTGTCTTCACGAGGAACATCAATTTCATCGCAGATTCCTCGTGATTCATTTCTTCAGCTTCAGACCAATTTCTTCAACTGAAGATATACATTTTTAGGGGTCGATATTCTTCAAATATCTCAAACTCCTCAATGACTTATAGATCCTGTGTACACTTATAAGCACATTAGATACTTAACCTATAAGTCTTCAAACCAACAATATCACTAAGGGGCACTAGATGCACTTACAATCTCCCCATTTTTGGTGGTTGATGACAATTAGGTTAAGTCTTTAACAGGGATCAAAAATATGAAGTGTAAATACTCATTTGAGGAATTTGAAGACAAGATTCACAGAGACTCCCCCTGAAGATGTGCATACCTTGAGGATTCTGCTTTTATAGCAGATGCACATTGATGATTTATATCATGGAGATCTCCCCCTGAATCTTGTAAATCATGCATACATATAGCATATCATATGAAGAAAATGAAGATGTATGATGGCAAATGGAATCTGACGAATTCCAGCATGCGTGCATTAAAACTTGAGGAATAAGCATGCGAATAAAAACGTTCAAAAGCGTGAGAGTACCATCGGGCTTAAGTTACAACTCATTACATAAAAACTTCAGAAGAGCCAAGAGTTGGTAACTTAAATATAGTTCATAGGCCCCAAAAATAAATCCCGCTTGAAGACTAACTCTCAAGTTTCTCCCCCCTTGTCATCAAGTGACAAAAAAGGACAAACTGAGGACTAACGCCCGTGAAGACTTCATTTCTTGGCGGTTGATGAAGATCCTTGACACTTCTTGGGTGTAGTCTTCTTCCTTGGGCCTGTTGCGGTGTCGAGTTGTTCCTCATCAGACTCAGCGGTGCGGAATGAAGAGAAGGAGCTGTCTTCAAGGTCTGGCAGTGGAATGGGCCTGAACTTCTTCTTGGGAGGCCACGACCAATCAAAGTCCTGCTCATAGTTCATTTCTTCAAGCTCAGTCTAGGTCTTCAGATGTGCAAGTGTAGCCCAGGTGCGATCGAAAACCTCATGCAGATAGTGATGATTAATCTTCACAGAGTTCTCGGTTTCAGTGAGGGTTTTCAAAATGGCACCAAACTGGCGTTTGACCCATTTGTGGTTGTGATCCACCTTCTGATGAAGACTGAGGAGAAGCTCTCTAGTGGTTAGCACGCGAGGAGGAACTGGGCTTGGTGGACGAGTCTCAGTATCGTCCCATGAAGAATATGCATCTCGCTCTCTGAACTGACCATCAAGGGGCCTGCTGCTTTCTTCAATCACAGATTTTCCTTTTCCTTCAATGGGCTCAAAAGTCTTCTTGTTGACCCTGATAGGAGGCATATACCCAACATGGTTTTCACAATCAGCATGAAAGTTGATGCCTGTCCTTGTCCTGATGAATCTCATGATCCATGGGGCATAAATCTTGTGATCAAAGGGGCACATGGCATTGTCGGCGAAAGTCCTCAAGAAGAATCATGGATATTCATAGGAATACCGTGAATGATGTTGAAGAGGATATTTTTCATGAGGCCGACAACATCATCTTCATCGTCATGGCCTATGATTGGCGCTAGCACACTGCGGAGAATGCGGTAGACAGACCGAGGTGTGTACTTGAGCTCATGGACGAGGAATGTGGTTCTTGAGGGTTTTCCTGCAGCCAAAGGCTTCATGAGGACTTCCATCATTCCATTTGGCAGCTCACGCTCACCATAAAGCTTCACTGCCCCGTCTGAAGGAATTGGTGCGGGCAGTTCTCTGAGGAGTTCAGAAGCGGGAGCCTTGTAGTGAGTGTTTTGGGTCATCCAGTGGAACACCCAAGTGTTGATGTCTTCAGGGTTGCCAGAGATGTGCAGAGTTGCATAGAATTGAAGAATAAGCTCACTATTCCAATCTGATATGTCTGAGCACATAGGGAGCAAACCTGCATCACGGAGTACACTGAGGACTGGTTCCAGGCAGGGTATTGCTTCAAGCTCCTCATGAGGAATGTGCCTGTGCTGGAATATCTTGTTGCGTCCACAAAGCACAGAAGCATAGTAGTTCATCTGAGTCCTTGTCCAAAACTTCAGATTCCTCATTTGAGGCTTGTCATAAGGATTCTCTCCGATGAAATACATGTGTTCCTCAAAGAAATTTTCTTTCTGAAACTTTGGCCGCTTCGAGAATGGCTGGCGCTAAACTGGCTTGATATTGTGCCGAGGAATGGGAGGGGAAACAACCATGGCAGTCTCTGGGTTGAGCACAATGAAGTCATTGTCAGGGGCGGGAACATTTTCTTCAGCATTTTCCTCAGGTTGAGGAATTTCATCAGCTGGTGTTTCTTGCTCTGGCTGAGCTGTAGGCTGAGGAATTTCTGCTTCCTTCTCAGCTTGAGGAGTTTGGTCAGCCTGTTCAGAGTGAGGAGCCTGCTCAGAATGGTCATTTTCTTCAGCTTGTTTTTCTTTAGCTGGCTTGGTGGCAGAGGCATTTTCATCAGCTGCTGCAGCTGAAGCTTGAGGAATCTCTGTCTGAGGAACATGAGGTTGAGGACTGTCATCAATCTGGATTTCCTCATTAGTGTGTTCCTCAGAGGTGACATCCTTCATTTCCTCATCTGCCCTTGTAGTTTGGTCACCAATGACGACCATTTCATATGAAGGTGCAACATTTAGAGGCACCGGGTCCAGAGGGGCAGATTCTTCGGTTTCCTTGAGGCGCTTTGCCTCTATCTTTTCTTCTGCTGAGGAAGCTTTTCTCTTCTTTGCTTCCTTCTCAGCAGCTCTTGTCTTCTTCGCGTCTGATGCAGACGGGATTATCTTCTTCACCTTTGAAGCTTTTGGTGAAGGTGTTCTTTCTGCAGATTCTTCAGCTGGTAGTGAGGAACCAGCTGGAATAGAGTCATCAGCCTGCTTTGATGAAGCAGCTGGAACAGGAGCAGTTGCATCAGGGGTTGTAGTTTCATCAGTAGCGGTCTCGGTGATGATTTCTTCAATGGCCGGCTCATCAGCACAGCGCTCTTGGTGTTGTTCCTCAGCTTGAGGAATTTCCTCCTCATCAGGAGATGCATCTTCTGGCTGCTCAACCAGGGGCTGAGGAGTTGGTGCTGGTGGTGGGTGTCGTTTGTTGTAGTCAACAACAGCATTAGTGGCTAGCTTGATGAAATTGCGCTTGATGCTTTTGCGGTTTGAGAGTTTGTCACACTTGTCAGTCAAGACTTGCAGCTCTGCCTGGGTTGACACTAGTGCTTCACGCGTCAGCTTGAGGAGATTTTGCCCGAGGAATTTCTCCTTTTTGGCCTTTGCAACCTTTGCCTGCCTGGCCTTCTGTTCCTTCCACTTGGCTTCATTTATGAAGGTGGCCACCATGTGGCTGACGCCAGGAGGAAGTTTCAAATCAACAATGGGTGTGTTTGGGTCTTCATACCATACATTGATGAAGTCGAGGAGGACCTTGGGGTCCATGGCCAGAGGAATAGCACTGCCTGATGCTTGTGCTACTTTTTCTTGCTTGTTTCTGATGATGGCTTGCAGGGTTTCATTGTCATAGTCATCACTTCCCCCTGATCCAGACGGGACCGCGATGATTTTTCTGGGGCTGGGCAGAGGTGCAGGTTGAGGAGTTGTCAAAGTCTTCACAAGGGGTGTTGAAGACTTTGTCTCCGAACTAGTTGCAGCTGGGAGTGAGGAGCTGGAGCTTGCTGTCGTAGGATTTTGGTGAGGATTTTGGTGCAGAGGAGATGGGTGCTGAGGGTTTTGGCGCTGATGGTTTTGGTGTTGACGGTTTTGGAACCGAGGGTTTTGGAGCTGAGGGTTTTGGAGCTGAGGATTTTGTGACAGAAGCCTGTGCAGACTTCTCTTGAGGCTTTGGAGCCTTTGGCTTTGTTGGCACAGACTGCGGTTGAGGAATCTCTGATCCTGAGGTTTCTGCTGCTGAGGAATGAGCAACACCGGAGGCAGCAGCTGAGGATTCATTAAATTTCTTCACTGCAGCCTCTGCTTGCCTCTTGATCTTGGCCAGATGCTTTTCTTTCTCATCTGGGTAGTCATCAATTGTCATGAGACTTGAGGGATGTGGTACTTGATGATCCTCAAGTGGGGCCCTTCTGCCAGGAGGCTTCAAAGCGAATTTCTTCGCATATTTTGGAGTCACAAACCTGTACTCCTTCCACTCCTTTGCCCATCTGCGCTCAATTTTCTGCAGCGTAATCTTTCTCTTGGCCTTTGTCCCACGTTCTTCATCAGGCGTGCAATAGTCCATGTATATGTCCTTAGGAATATCAGCAGCTGTGTTCTGCTCCAGTTTCTTCCCTCCCTTCTGTTTCCTGTCATCCTCCATTTTCTTCAGACGAGGAATTTGCTGATGATTTTGAACTCTTGAGGATTCTGATGAGCCTTGAAGAGTTTCTTCCAGAAACGCTTCAAATGAGTTAATGTGATGAGAACCGAGAGATTCATCAGCTGACCTGTGTGTACCTGTGAACAGAGTATAGTTGCGAAGAATTTGGAGAGGTCATATGCGTTCTCAGATTTGAAGAAAATGAAAAAGTTTGATAGTTTGAGGAATATAACCGGTGGTTGAGGAATTTGCCTAAGCATACTGTTCTTGGGTTCCAGAGTTGTACACATCCGAAAATTTGCACAATTGAGGAATCTGTGAGAATCTTAGATGCTTAGCTAGTTCATCAATGATTGCGGTGATAGGTAGTGTTTGAGGAATCATGTGTGCATCGTATCTTGAGTAAAAAAACAGATTTCACATGGGAGAGGTAAAAATTTAGATCTAATCTGCTGTAAAAATGGGGTATATTTACCCTAGAAGGTGTGAGCGAAGAACACAGAAAGTGGTGTTGGAGAGGCTCTTCGGTCGAGTGTCCAATGCACCCTAACTTGGCAGCAGAGGACGTCTACGGCGGCGGCGGACGTAGATGGTCCGACTCCGGCGTGATCCTGGCGACGAAAAGGTCGAGGCAGTGAAGCCCTTCCTCACCGGCGACAAGACTACCAGCGGTGGCGCTAGGGTTCGGTGAAGTGTGCTGTGGTAGGAGAGCGATGAGGCGAAGAAGATGATACCGAGGGGAATAAGGACATATTTATAGCCCGAAAGTTACTGTTTGGCGCGAAAGTTTCGGCCCAAATAGCCCCTGCCTCTACGTCTCCGCAGGACACGTGTAGCTCCCGTACGATGCGGTGGAGATAGTGGAGATCGTGGTTATCCGATCATGGGAAGTGGGGGTTCAGTTACTGTTCTTTTAAAGAAAACAATTTTTGAAGATTTGAGGATTTTCGTTACAAAATCATCAGCTGACAAGGATGCAGTGAGGATTTTGAACAAAGTTTCAAGTAGAACGCATATGAAGAATTGAATAGACTAGATAAGTATAGCATGGAGGGAAAGTCGGGTCCGATCACATTCACTTAGCAGAAACATCAACTTGAAGAAAAAGCAATAAGTGAATGCTGTTGAGGACTAGAAATCACAGTCTACCTAGGCAAATGAAAGTCATCAAGTGTTTTTGAAGATTTTGTAATAGATCATCACAATGAAGAATAACTGTTTTGAAGAAAATGCATTGTGAGGAAATTGATCATTTGAAGAAAATCATCTTGAGGAATTTCACATTGGGCGGTGGCGTTACCCACCATGTAAGAATGTTGATTACAGACGCCGCGTACAATTGTCGTAGGGCCCTGAGAATCAATTTCTTCGTTAATTTCTTCACATTCAGAGTGACTTTGTTCATCGGTTGAAGAAAATCGTTTCATCATGTGTTGCACATCTAAGTCATCAACTTTGCATAAGTGTTAGTATATGTGCATGTTTTTTACAAAACATTTGAAGACTCTAAGATATTTAGCTCAAACCGCAACTTGCAGAACCTTTTCTCATCCAAGGGCTTAGTGAAGATATCAGCCAGTTGATCATCGGTCTTCACATGGTCGATGAGGATATTGCCCTTGAGGACACGGTCCCGAAGAAAATGATGACGAATCTGGATGTGCTTGGTCTTCGAGTGCTGCACTGGGTTGTAGGCAATCTTGATAGCACTCTCATTGTCACAGTAGAGAGGCACATTCTTCATGTTGATGCCGTAGTCCTTGAGGGTTTGCTTCATCCATAGCAATTCAGCACAGAAAGAACCAGCAGCATTGTACTCAACTTCGGCAGTCGAGAGTGATACGCAGTTCTGCTTCTTTGAGGACCAGCAAACTAGTGATCTTCCGAGGAAATGGCATGTGCCAGACGTTGACTTGCGATCCACACGGTCACCAGCATAATCTGAATCAGAATACCCTACCAGATGAAGATTGGAGCCCTTGGGATACCATAATCCTAGTGTTGGTGTGTGAGCTAAGTATCAAAGAATATGTTTCACAGCCTTATGGTGTGATTCCTTTGGTTTTGCTTGAAAACGTGCACACATGCAAACACTAAGCGTTATATCTGGCCTAGATGCACATAGATACAATAAAGAGCCAATCATAGAACGGTATACCTGCTGATCGAAATCTTTACCATTTTCATCAGTGCCGAGGTGACCGTTGGTAGGCATTTGAGTCTAGGCACCTTTGCATTCGTGCATGTCAAATTTCCTCAGAACATCCTTGAGGTATTTCTCCTGTGATATGAAGATTCCATTGCTTTGTTGACGAATTTGAAGACCTAAGAAGAATTTTAGCTCCCCCATCATGCACATCTGATATTCTTCACTCATCATGTAGGCAAATTCATCACTGTATCTTTTGTCAGTACAGCCAAATATGATATCATCAACATATATTTGACATACAAACAGCTCATTATCATAAGATTTTGTGAAAAGAGTTGGATCGAGTGAACCAGGTTTGAAGCCTTTCTTCATGAGGAATTCCTTCAATGTATCATACCATGCCCGAGGGGCTTGCTTGAGACCATACAGAGCCTTTTTGAGTCTGAAGACTTTGTCTGGATTCTTTGGATCCTCAAAACCTGGGGGCTGAGCAACATATACTTCTTCCTCAAGCTTACCATTGAGGAATGCACTTTTCACATCCATTTGATATAAGGTGATGTTATGATGATTAGCATAAGCAAGTAGAATTCGAATAGCTTCAATTCTAGCAACAGGTGCAAAAGTTTCATCGAAATCTATCCCTTCAACCTGGGTGTAGCCTTGGGCTACAAGTCGTGCCTTGTTCCTCACAACTTGACCGTCCTCATTTTGCTTGTTTCGGAAAATCCACTTGGTGCCGATGATGTTATGCTTGCGAGGATCTGGTCGTTTGACGAGCTCCCATACGTCATTCAGCTTGAATTGAAGAAGTTCGTCTTGCATGGCTTGGATCCACTCCGGTTCCAGAAAAGCCTCAGCTACTTTTGAGGGTTCTGTGATGGATACAAAGGAAAAATGCCCACAAAAGTTAACTAAGTGTGAAGCTTTTGAGCGAGTGAGAGGACCTGGCGCGTTGATGTCGTTGAGGATTTTGTCAAGTTCTACTTCATTTGCAATCCTCGGATGAGCTGGTTGAGGATTTTGTCTGGGCTGAGGAAGTGGTGTTGTTGCAATTTCCTCAGGAGCATCTTCTTGGTTTTTATCAGCGATGGGGATTATTTCTTCACCAATTTCCTCAATAGGGACAATGTCTTCAGTAGGCTTGAGCTTTATCGCTTCCTCAGGAGAGAACTTATCTGGATCAGAAGGCAATTGCTCTCTTTGCAAGCCATTAGTTTCATCGAACCGTACATCTACAGTCTCAACAACTTTGTTGTGATAGTTGTTGAAGACTCTGTAGGTGTGCGAGTCCTTTCCATAACCGAGCATAAAACCTTCATGTGCCTTAGGTGCAAATTTTGAGCTATGGTGAGGATCTCTAATCCAGCATTTTGCACCGAAGACTTTGAAAAAACTTACATTGGGTTTCTTGTCAGTGAGGAGTTCATATGAGGTTCTCTTGAGGAATTTGTGAAGATATACCCTATTGATGATATGGCATGCAGTATCGATTCCTTCAGGCCAGAAGCGACGAGGAGTCTGATATTCTTCAAACATTGTTCTTGCCATTTCAACCAGAGTCCTGTTCTTCCTTTCGACGACACCATTCTCCTGAGGAGTATAAGGAGCAGACAATTCGTGAGTAATACCAAGTTCATCAAGATAATCATCAAGACCAGTGTTTTTGAACTCAGTTCCATAGTCACTCCTGATGTGTTTGATCTTGATGCCAAAGTTTGTCGAGGCCCTTACAGAAAATCGTTTGAAGATTTCCTGCACTTCAGTTTTATACACTATGATATGCACCCAAGTATATCTGGAATAATCATCAACTATGACGAAGCCATATAAAGATGCTGCATTGGTTAGTGTGGCATAGTGAGTAGGTCCAAATAAATCCATATGAATCAATTCGAATGGACGTGTAGTAGTCATGATGGTTTTAGAGGGATGCTTGGATCTGGTCATTTTTCCAGATTCACAAGCACCGCAGAGATGGTCCTTGAGGAATTTGACTGATTCGATGCCGATGACATGCTTCTTCTTTGCAAGCGTGTGCAAATTCCTCATGCCTGCATGACCTAGTCTTCGGTGCCACAGCCATCCTTCTGAGGTTTTAGCTAGTAAGCAAGTGGCTGGTTGAGGACCTGTAGAGAAATCAACAATGTACAAATCCCCTCTTCTTACACCTTCGAAGATTTTGGATCTGTCAGATTCCATGATGACTACACATCTATATCTACCAAAGATAACAATCATATCAAGATCACAAAGCATCGAGACTGACATGAGGTTAAAACCAAGGGATTCAACAAGCATCACTTTGTCCATATGCCTATCCTTGGAAATAGCTACTTTGCCAAGTCCCAATACCTTGCTTTTACCTTTGTCAGCAAATGTGATTTGCTTCAGAGGTGATGGAGTAAGTTCCATATTCATCAGTAGGCTTTTATCACCATTCATGTGATGTGTGCAGCCACTATCGAGAACCCACTCAGTAAGTGGCATATTCATGGGTTTGTCATCCTGCAGATGAATTAGTACAGCTTACCATCTCATATGCTTCAGATTTGAAGAATATGATACTAATTTCATCAGTTCAGTAATTTCATCATAACAGAAATGTAAGGAAGTGTGAAATATTTCTATTTCATCAATCATTAGCTTGCGGCCTATCAAGCATTTCCTCACGTCTCCAGCAAATTCTTTAGATGATGATTTTCATCTGGAGACCTGACCTGCAGAAGTGATTAGTTTGATTTCTTCACCACCCAATTCTGAAGGGGTGGCAAAGCGTTCATCATCCTGCGAGCACCATATGAGAAAGGTGGCATTGAAGATAATGCACTTCTCTTAACAGTAGGGGGGTTAAAGTACTCATATGAGTATGCAGAGAACTAGTTTGAGGATTTATGAACATAATGATTTGAGGAGTAGCGCTCATAATCATATTCCTTGTAGTTTCCCTGCATGTTAGACGCATAAGCACGGGTACGAGCATAGTTTTGACCAATTGAGGATTTTGATCCTCTTGAAGACTTTGGTCCTCCTGAGGAATTTGATCTGTGGTTCAGATTCTTCAGAGGTGGTGTCATGAGGACATTCACCTGAAGATTTTCAAGACAACTTTTGGGAACCGAGATTTTCTTCAGAGGAGGGCCATTCCTGCACTTAGTTCCAACATATCTAGCAAATACTTCACCAGATTGATTTTTGAACAGTTTACAATTGGAGTCAAATGACTCATCCGAGGAATTGGATAATTCACATGAGAAGCCAGTTAGATTAGATGGATCAAAAGGAGGCCCAATAGCAGCAACCCATGAGGTTTGGGATACTGCTTAGGTTTCCAATAAGTTCCATCAGCATTTAATTTCCTCTCAAAGGCAATTCCTTCTTTCCTCGGGTTCCTGTTCAAGATCTGCTTTTTGAGCACATCACAAAGGGTTTGGTGTGCTTTGAGGCTTTTGTACATGCCTGTCACGTACAATTCCTTCAACCCTGCATTTTCGTCAGTAACATTTGTGTTTTCCTCAAGTGAGGAAATAGACACAACAAGTGCAGTTGAAGAATTTGTAGCATTTGATGATTCTGGTGAGGAATTAGCAGTTTCTCGTTCAATGCATTTAAGACATGGAGGAATAAATTCAACTTGACTAGCACTGATCTGTTGAGCTAGTAATGAATCATTTTCCATGCGAAGATCATCATGAGACATCCTTAGTTTCTCAAGATCAAGCTTTCTTTGAAGAAATTCATATGAAAGCTTCTCATGATCAGTGTGGAGAGTATCATAACAATCCTGAAGAATATCAAATCTAGACTGAAGATTTTTCATGTCATCAGCGAGGATTTGATTAAGATTCATTTCATCATTCAACAGATCATCACTTTTGTCTAGCAGTTTTTGAAGCTTTTCCATAGCAGTTTGTTGTTTAGTGGCAATGATAGCAAGTTTACTGTAACTGGGTTTCTTATAATCATTATGTTCACAGTCACTTGAATCAGAGGAGGAGGCATCATTTGATACGTTTGAACCTTTTGCCATGAAGCAATAGGTTGGAGCTATGTCATCAGCATGGTCTTCAGTATGGATGGTGCAATCATTTTCTTCAAGATTGAAGATTGACTTGCTGACGAAAGTGGTTGCTAGTGCAAGACTAGCCTGTCCGAATTCTGAGTCTTCTCCAGAACCTTCTTCTTCATCACATTCCTCTAATTCTGCCTCGGAATCCATTTCCTTGCCAAAAAGTGCACGAGCCTTTCTGAAGCTAGTCTTCTTGTGTGAAGAGGACTTTGAAGATGAGGATTTTGAAGATTTCTTCTTCTTCTTCGAGTCATCAGAACTGTCATCCTTGTATTTCTTCTTCTTTGATTCCTTTCCCCAGCGGGGACAATCAGCAATGTAATGACCTGATTTCTTGCACTTGTGACAGGTCCGTTTCTTGTAGTCCTCAGATGCAGATTCTGATTTCCTCATGTCTCTTCTTGATGATTTACCGAACTAACCGCGGCGTGTAAATCTGTGGAATTTCCTCACAAGCATTGCGAGCTCCTGTCCAAATTCTTCAGGGTCACAACTGCTGTCATCTGTTTCTTCTTCAGATGAGGAAATTGCTCTAGCCTTCAGTGCACGTGGTCTGGAATAGCTTTGTCCATATAGATCTCTCTTTTCTTCTTGCTGGAATTCATGAGTATTTAGCCTTTCAAGAATATCAGGTGGATCTAGCATCTTGTAGTATGGTCTTTCTTGAATCATCAGAACTAGAGTGTCAAATGAAGGATCCAAGGATCTCAGTAGTTTCTTCACAACTTCGTGATCAGTGATGTCTCGAGCTCGCAGTGCTTGCAGTTCATTTGATATATCAGTGAGGCGATCAAAGTTGTCTTGGCAGCATTCATTGTCATGTCTCTTGAAGCGATTGAAGAGATTGCGAAGAATATCAACACTAGAGTCACGCTGGGTTGATACTCCTTCATTTACCTTGCACAGTCTTTCCCAGATCAGTGTTGCAGAGCCCAAAGCACTTACTCTTCCAAACTGGCCCGGGCTCAGATAGCCACAGATGATGTTCTTCGCTTGAGAATCGAGTTGCTTGAATTTTTCACATCAGCTGCAGAGACACTAGCAGAAACGATGGGGACGCCATTTTCCACAATACACCAGAGATCATTGTCAATAGCTTGTAGATGCAGTTGCATTTTGTTCTTCCAGAACGGAAAGTTCTTCCCTTCGTAGGTGGGACATGGTGCAGTCACTTTGAACATGCCTGCAGTCGACATAACTAAAACTCCAGGTGGTTAAACCAAAATCACACAGAACAAGGGAGTACCTTGCTCTGATACCAATTGAAAGTGCGTTATATCGACTAGAGGGGGTTGAATAGGAGATTTTTAGAATTTCATCACTGAGGAAATTCCTTTTGAGGAAATTCCTCACCGATGACTAACTTACAGCGAAAACAGTAAAGGATCAGATGTGCAAACGTTCACACCAGCAGTATTTCAGAGTGAAGAATGTGAAAATAGATCGCACAGTAAGCAGGCACGCAGAATACAGATGATGATTAACTATTGTGAAGAATTTGGGGTTGAGGAAATTCAGAGAAAGTCTTCAGAAAATTCTTCAAATAGTCACAGTGAAAGTCATCAACACATAATACAAAGAAAGTAAAGAGTTGAGGAATTAGAACCCGATTCTCAGAGACGACACTCGTTGATGACCCAGTTCCAACTGTTGTGACAGTTGTACATCTGGTTTGGAGCGGCTTGGTATTGAAACCAAAGGACACCCAGTCCCGGGACACACAGTACCTACCGTATTCTCCTTGAGCTAAGGACACACAGTCCTCGCCCAACACTCGTGGTAAGTCTTCAGGGCTGACTTCCAAACCCTCACAAACTCGGTCACCCGACGATCCACAATTGACTGCTGGATTGCTCTAGACCATGACGCCTAACCGTCTGGAGGATGCACAGTCCTCAAAGGTAAAATGCTTCAGTCCCACACAGGAACAACTTCTTCAGTGATGCTCAATCACTAGGTTTGGTTTGTGGTTTCGGAGGGTGGTGTATTTCCTCACTGATGAATTACTCTCGAAGGCTCTGAGGAATTTGGGTTGCTCTTATGACAAGTGTCTGTTTCTAATGGAGCAGCCAACTACCTAGTGGTTGTGGGGGGCGGCTATTTATAGCCTTGGAGCATCCCGGCATGATGTGACACTAATGCCCTTAAATAATATGACCGTTGGAGTGGGTAAGACCAGTGACTTGGCGTGGTTATCGAAACGGTCGGGACCCTCATCTATGAGAGTCCTCATGTCACTCATGTTCCTCACTTGAGGCTTTTGGTAGGATTTGGCTTGGGTTGAGCATCATGAGGAAATTCATTCCATGGTGTTACTTTGATCCCCTTTAACAGTACGGTGTTCCTATTCATCAAATGCGAAGAAAGTAAAACAGAAAACGTAAATCTTCACGCTTCAATTTCTTCAGAATGATTTTCTTCAGGAACCACCGGTCTTCTCAATATCAGTATCTTCACGAGGAACATCAATTTCATCGCAGATTCCTCGTGATTCATTTCTTCAACTTCAGACCAATTTCTTCAACTGAAGATATACATTTTTAGGGGTCGATATTCTTCAAATATCTCAAACTCCTCAATGACTTATAGATCCTGTGTACACTTATAAGCACATTAGATACTTAACCTATAAGTCTTCAAACCACCAAAATCACTAAGGGGCACTAGATGCACTTACAGATTGCCATTGTTAGCATTTGTGTTGGTGATGAAGTCTGTGGATCCTTCCTGCTGCCTTTTCTTGCCATTTCCACAATGACTATGCCGGGCGCGTCCCTGAAACCGGGAGTGATTCTTGGATGACTCGCCTTTCCTCGGTAAGTTGGCCTTGTTGCCGTCTTCTCCTGGATATTTAGTATCGTCTTCTTCGGCGTACCGAGTGAGGGTGTCCATCAATTCGCCCATATCCTGGACCTTGCGCTGGAGTCGCCCCAGCTTCTGTACCAAGGGCTCATAGTGGCAGTTTTGCTCCAGGATCAGCACGGCTTGAGCCGCCGTGATGCCGTCTGACGAGTGGATGATTTCCGCAACCCGCCGCGTCCAGTGGTGGGCCGACTCATCGGGGCGCTGAACGCAATGCTGTAAGTCGACGATTGTCATTGGGCGTTTGCAAGTTCCTCGAAAGTTTCAGTTCAGCCCAAGTCTGGATGGAGTTGGGTGGCAGGTTTTCAACCAAGTGCGCGTCGTCCCTTCGAGCATCATTGTAAAGTACCTGGCACAGACTGCGTCACTCACGTCGAGCATGTCCATTGCGAGTTCGTAACTCGCAACCCATGATGTCGACTCAAGGTCCGGGGTGTAGTTGGGTACCTTCCTTGGTCCATTAAAGTCATTCGGCATTCGCTCGTTGCGCAGGGCAAGGGCCAAGCATGGCACCCTGACTTGCCTGCCACCTCCGCTAAGTGGTGCTGGGTGGGTTTGGATGTCCGGGTGATCCTGGCCTGGCGGGCGGGAGGGTCCTGATGGTCACACGGGTTACCCTGAGGTAGGTGTCGCGGTCCGCTGGTTATGGCAGGTTGGTCCTTCGGTCAGCTTATGGTGTGGCTCGCCTGGGGGTGGAGTGCAGCCGATCGATATTGTGTGAGAATTGCGCGTTCTGGACCACCGCCGTTTTCAACATCTCAATGGCGTTTCTTGCTTCTATTTCAGTCGAGGTGTTGCCATAAATCAGAAGGGATTCTAAGTGGCGAGTCGCGCCGAGCACGTTGTCCATGGGGTCTGGAAAAGTGGACCTCAGGCGTTTGGAAACGGGGAACGCGACCATCTGCTAGCTGAGGCGGCGGGTTTGGTGGCTGAGCCGGCCCTCCCCCTAGAACTGTTCCTGCCCTCGGGGTGTGCGGAGTGTCGAAAAGGCGGGTAGGGTTCAGATCAAGGGGTAAACGTCCGTGGTGCCTCCTCTGATGGACAGCGTCGGACGCGCGCTGATGTCTTTCAAGTCGCCAGTTCTCGCTGTTCAAGCGGGCCGTTTCTGCAGTGATCTGAGCTTGCCGAGTCTCAATCTTGGCGGCTTCTGCTTCTGCATCTCGCTGGGCCTTCGTAATCTCATCTCGTAGCTTTGCCAACTCGCGGTTTATTGTTCCTTGATTTTCTACCGTCAGAGGGGTCACCATCAGCCTCGTTATCTCCACCGGCAGGTCCACCAGGACCGCAACTGGGCTATTGGGTGGTTCGCCAGCCTCGTTGTTGGCTGCAGGGTTTTGTTGGGACTATGTTGCCCCCGCCATGTATACGGCGATCGGACGGCGGGTCTGGTTGAGGACTCCGAGATCCATTGCCAGCGACAGATCTCCGAGGCAGCCTTCGTGCAGGGACTGGATTGAATCTGTGTCACCCATGGATGACTCATCGTCAGTGTTGACCGACGTAGTCTCCTGAGTCGCTGATCTCTCTGGCTCATCAGATCCCTGTGTGAAGCCGACGAAAACTGGGCGCGCCAGGCTTGGAAGCGCAACGGGACAGATATACCTGGTCGGCTCGACGGTGTCGGTGAAGATGTCCGGCTCAGGCATGGGTGCACCAACCATGCCGATGAAGATGTTGACCTTGCCGAAGGGGAATCTGTAGCCGGATTCGATTAAATCGGCCACGGGCCCCCACAGCGAGTTGGCAATGTATTACTTTCCTCGGCGGCTCCGGGTCATGAACCCAGCCCGTTAACACTGGCAAGAATGTATAAAATCTGTAAGTTTTGATGAGGTCCCGGTAACTGGACCCAGGAGATCCACGAACGTTTGTAGCGCCATATGACCCAAACACGATGAGTAATAGCATACAAAACTGACGAGAATGGACCAAATATGCGAGTTTTGACGAGGTTTTCGTAACCGGACCCTGAAGTTCCCCGAACGTTCGTATCACCCCGGGACCCAAAATTAGTGAGCAATAGCATGGAAAACTGACCAGAATGGACTGAATCTACCAATTTTGACGGGATCCCCGTAACTGGTCCCGAGATTTTGGAGAGTATTCGGATCGCCCCGTGGCCCAAAATCAGAGAGTAATAGCATACGAAACTAGCCAGAATGTATAAAAATCTGCGAGTTTTGAAGAGGTCCCCATAACCGGACCATGAAGATACCCAAACGTTTGTATCGCGCCGGGACCCAAAATCAATGAGTAATAGCGTATAAAAATGGTCAGAATGTATAAATTCTGCGAGTTTTGACGAGGTACCCTTAACCGGTCACCAGAGTTGCGTAACGTTCGGATATCTCCGGGACCAAAAATTAGTGAGTAATAGCATACAAAACAGGCTAGAATGGACCGAATCTACGAGTTTTGACGAGGTCCCCGTAATCGGTCACCGGAGTTCTTGAAACGTTCGGATCGCCCTGGGACCCAAAATCAGTGAGTAGTAGTATAACAACTGTGAATTTTGACGAGGTCCCCGTAACCGGTCCCCGGAGTTTCTCGAACGTTCGGATCACCCCGGGAACCAAAATCAATGAGTAATATCACATAAAACTGGCCAGAATGGACCAAATTTGCGAGTTTTGATGAGGTCCCGGTAACCGATCACCAGAGTTCGTGAACATTTGGATAGCCCCGGGACCAAAAATCAGTGAGTAATAGCATACAAAACTGGCTAGAATGGAGCAAATCTATGAGTTTGGACGAGGTCTCCGTTACCGGTCACCGGAGTTCTTGAATTTTGACGAGGTACCCGTAACCGGACCTAGGAGTTCCCCGAATGTTTGTAGCGCCCCACACTCCAAACACAATGAGTAATATCATACAAAACTGCCGAGAATGCGCCAAATATGTGACTTTTGACGAGGTTTCAGTAACGGGATCCTGAAGTTCCACGAATGTTTGCATCGACCCGGGACCCAAAATTAGTGTGTAATAGCATGGGAATCTGGCTAGAATGGACCAAATTTGCGAGTTTTGACAAGGTCCCCTAAATCGGACCCCGAAGTTCAACGAACGTTCGTATCCCTCTAGGACCCAAAATGAGTGAGTAATTTCATACTAAACTTGCCAGAATGGACCCAAAATAAGCGGATAATAGCATATATAGTTTTGACGAGGTCCCCCTAACCGGTCCCCGGAGTTTCTCGAACGTTCGGATACCCCGGGACCCAAAATCAGTGAGTAATATCATATAAAACTGGCCAGAATGGACCAAATTTACGAGTTTTTACGAGGTCCCCGTAACCGGTCACCAAGTTCATTGAACGTTTGGATCGCGGCGGAACCCAAAATCAGTGAGTAATAACATACAAAACTGGCCAGAATGTATAAAATCTGTAAGTTTTAACGAGGTCCCCGTAACCGGACCCAGGAGTTCCACGAACATTTGTAGCGCCATAGGACCCAAACATAGTGTGTAATAGCATACAAAACTGACGAGAATGGACCAAATATGCGAATTTTGACGAGGTTTCCGTAACCGGACCCCGAAGTTCCCTGAACATTCATATCTACCCGGGACCCAAATTCAGTGAGGAATAGCATGGAAAACTGACCAGAATGGACAGAAACTACGAATTTTGATGGGATCCCCGTAACCGGTCGCCAGGTTTTGAAGTGTGTTCGGATCGCCCCGTGGCCCAAAATCAGAGAATAATAGCATACGAAACTGGCCAGAATGTATAAAATCTGCGAGTTTTGACGAGGTCTACGTAGCCGAACCACGAAGTTACCCAAACGTTTGTATCGTATCCGGACCCAAAATCAGTGAGTAATAGCATATAAAACTGGCCAGAATATATAAATTCTGCGAGTTTTGATGAGGTCCCTGTAACCGGTCACCAGAGTTCGCGGAATGTTCGGGTAACCCCGGGACCAAAAATCAACAAGTAAAAGCATACAAAACTGGCCAGAATGGACCAAATCTACGAGTTTTGACGAGGTCCTTGTAACCGGTCACCAGAGTTCGCGGAACGTTCGGATCACCCCGGGACTAAAAAGAAGTGAGTAACAACATATAAAACTGGCTAGAATGTACCAAATCTACGAGTTTTGACGATGTCCCCGTAACTCGTCAGCGGAGTTCGTGGAACTTTCGAATCGCCCCGCGACCCAAAATCAGTAAGTAATACCATACAAAACTAGCACGAATGTATAAACTCTGCGAATTTTGATGAGGTCCCCGTAACCGGACCCAAGAGTTCCCCGAACGATTGTAGCGCTCCAGACCCCAAACATAGTGAATAATAACATACAAAACTGCCGAGAATGGACCAAATATGCTAGTTTTGACGACGTTTCCGTAACCGGATCCCGAAGTTCCCTGAACGTTCGTATCGTCCCGGGACCCAAATTAGTGATTAATAGCTTGGAAAACTGGCTAGAATGGACCAAATCTGCGGGTTTTGACAGGTCCCCCAAACCGGACACAAAGTTCACTGAACTTACGTATCGCTCCGGGACCCAAAATCAGTGAGTAATATCATACAAAACTGGCCAGAATGGACCCAAAATCAGCGGGTAATACCATATAAATCGCCAGACGTATAAATTCAACGAGTTATTGTGAGGTCCCCGTATCCGGTCACCGGAGTTCGTGGAAATTTCGGACCTCCCATGGACGCAAAATCAATGAGTAATAGCATACTAAACTGGCATGAATATATAAAATCTACGAATTTTGACGATGTCCCCGTAACCGGACACCGAAGTTGCACGAACGTTCGTATCTACCCGGGACCCGAAATCAGTGAGCAATAGCGTGGAAAACTGACCAGAATGGATGAAATCTACGAATTCTGATGCTGTCCCCGTAACCGGACGTCAGGTTTTGAAGTGTGTTCGGATCGCCCCCTGGCCCAAAATCAGAGAGTAATAGCATACGAAACTGGCCAGAATGTATAAAATCTGCTAGTTTTGATGAGGCCCCGAAACTGGAGCATGAAGTTACCCAAACGTTTGTATCGCGTCGGGACCAAAAATTTGTGAGTAATAGCATATAAAACTGGCCAGAATGTATAAATTCTGCGAGTTTTGACGAGGTCCCCGTAACCGGTCACAAGAGTTTGCGGAACGTTCGGATAGCCCCGGGACCAAAAATCAGTGAGTAATAGCATACACAACTGGCCAGAATGGATCAAATCTACAAGTTTTGACATGGTCCCCGTAACCGGTCACTGGAGTTCGTGGAACTTTCGAATCGAGCCGGGACCCAAAATCAATGAGTAATAGCATACAAAACTGGCACGAATGTATAAAAGCTGTGAATTTTGACGAGGTCCATGTAACAGGACCCAACAGCTCCCCGAACGTTTGTAGTGCGCGAGCCCCAAACACAAAGAGTAATAGGATACAAAACTGTCGAGAATGAACAAAATATGTGAGTTTTGACCACGTTTTCATAACCGGATCCCAAAGTTCCCCGAACGTTCGTATTGTTCCGGGACCCAAAATTAGTGAGTAATAGCTTGGAAAACTGGCTAGAATGGATTAAATTTGCGAGTTTTGACAAGGTCCCCGAAACCGGACCCAAAGTTCACCGAACGTTCGTATCGCTCCGGGACCAAAAATCAGTTATCTGTCAACGATGCCATATAATAAAACTACCCTATAATAATGAAATTGTTGAAAGGCTACTTTTATCTGTCAATGATGCCATATAATATAATTTTCAGTTTTAGACGAACGGAAATCTAAAGTGAAAGATTAAGATGATGCGAAAATAATGCTACTGATGTATAATTTCTACATAAGGCGGAGCCACATACTGCTGCACAGAGTAGTGGCAAACTATGAAATGAAGAAAATGATCTCGTAATATTGCGACTACCCTATTTGAAAAATATTCCACTTCCCCAAGAAGATACAATCTATAGTAATGAATAAAACGGTTACAAGAAAAGTGTCGAAATTATATCATTTCCGCATCTAAGTTGTTGAAGGAGCTACATATTGCTGTAGAGACAACTTCAGAAGCAAGAAATGAAGCGGGACTACTAGCGTATGTCGATTTGTCTAATTAAATAACTTTTTATTTTCACATAAGAGAAAATATACCATGATGGACCGAAACAATACGAATAAAATTACAAATTGTCCGATTTCCACATGTAAGTCATTGTGTGAGGTATATAATGCAATGGTAACTACTCTTGAAAATTCCAATAAGAAATGAAGCGGGACTACTAGCATATGCGAGTGGAATATGTTGAGATGCTATATAAATAAGTTTCCATTTTCACATGAAGTGAAAACCTAGAGTGATGAATCAAGAGGGTGCGAAAATGGTTCTAAAGATGTATGATTCCTATATAAGAGGAGCCACATACTGCTGCAGAGACTAATCCCGAAGCATGAAATGAAGGAAAGGTTGTTGTAATATGACTTCTATCCTATTTGAAAAATGTTTCAGTATGCACGGTAGGGAAATTTACAGTAATAAATGAAAAGGTTATGAAAATATGCTAAAATAATATCATTTGTACAAATAAGTTTTTGGAGGAGCTACATACTGCTGCAGAGACAACTTTGACAACAACAAATGAAGCAGGATTGATAGCATATGTCGATTTTGCTATTTAAACAACTTTTCAGCTTCATAGAAGTGAAAAATATACCATGATGGTTCGAAATGATACGAAACATATTACAAATTATCCGATTTCCACATGTAAGTCATGGTGTGAGGTATATAATGCAACGATAACTACTCTTGAAAATTAAAATGATGGATAGGCGAGTGGAATATTTCGAGATGCTATATAAATAAGTTATCATTTTCACATGAAGTGAAAATCTAGAGTGATGAATCAAGAGGGTGCGAAAATGGTGCTAAAGATGTATGATTCCTATATAAGAGGAGCAACATACTGCTGCAGAGACTAATCCCGAAGCATGAAATGAATGAAATGTTGTTGTAATATGATTTCTATCCTGTTTGAAAAATGTTTCAGTTTACACGGTAGGGAAATTTACAGTAATGAATGAAAAGGTTATGAAAATGTCGTAAAAGTATATCATTTGTACAAATAAGTTTTTGGAGGAGCTACATACTGCTGCAGAGACAAGTTTGACAGCAACAAATGAAGCAGGACTCATAGCATATGTCGATTTCGCTATTTAAATAACTTTTAAGTTTCACAGAAGTGAAAAATATAACATGATGGTTCGAAATGGTACAAAACATATTATAAATTGTCTGATTTCGACATGTAAGTTGTTGTTTGAGGTACGTAACGCAACAAAAACTACCCTGTAATAATGAAATAGTCGATTGGCTACTGTTATCTGTCGACGATACCATATAAATTAATTTTCAGTTTTAGACGAACGGAAATCTAAAGTAATAGATTAAGATGATGCTAATGATCTATAATTTCTACATAAGGGTGAGCCACATACTGCTGCAGAGTGTAGTGGCAAACTATGAAACATAGAAAATGATATCGTAATAGGGCGACTACCCTATTTGAAAAATATTCCACTTCCCTAGGAAGAGAAAACCTATAGTAATGAATAAAAAAGTTATGACAAAAGTGTTGAAATTATATCATTTCCACATAAAAGTTGGTAGAGGAGCTACATATTGCTGTAGAGATAACTTCGGAAACAAGAAATGAAGCGGGAGTACTAGCATATGCCGACTTGTCTATTTAAAAAACTTTTTATTTTCACATAAGAGAAAATATACCATGATGAACCGAAACAATACGAATAATTATAAATTTTCCGATTTCCACTTGTAAGTCGTTGTGTGAGGTATATAATGCAACGGTAACTACGCTTCAAGATTGAAATGATGGAAGGAGAGTGGAATATGTCGAGATGCTATATAAATATGTTTTCATTTTCACATGAAGTGAAAATCTAGAGTGATGAATCAAGAGGGTATGAAAATGGTGTTAAAGATGTATGATTCCTATATAAGAGGAGCCACGTACTGCTGCAGAGACTAATCCCGAAGCATGAAATGAAGGAACGGTTATTGTAATATCACTTTTATCCTGTTTTAGAAATGTTTCAGTTTACAGGGTAGGTAAATTTACAGTAATGAATGAAAAGGTTATGTAAATGTGTTAAAATTGAATCATTTGTACAAATAACTTTTTGGAGGAGCTACATACTTCTACAGAGATAACTTTGACATCAACAAATGAAGCAGGACTAATAGCATATGTTGATTTCTCAATTTAAGCAACTTTTCAGTTTCACAGAAGAGAAAGTATACCATGATGGATCGAAATGGTATAAAACATATTACAAATTGTCCGATTTCCACATATAAGTTGTTGTTTGAGGTAGATCATGCAATAAAACTACCCTATAATAATGAAATTGTTGAAAGGCTACTTTTATCTGTCAATAATTTTCAGTTTTAGACGAACGGAAATCTAAAGTGAAAGATTAAGATGATGCGAAAATGATGCTATTGATGTATAATTTCTACATAAGACGGAGCCACATACTGCTGCACAGAGTAGTGGCAAACTATGAAATGAAGAAAATGATCTCGTAATATTGCGACTACCCTATTTGGAAAATATTCCACTTCCCCGAGAAGATAAAATCTATAGTAATGAATAAAACGGTTACAACAAAAGTGTTGAAATTATATCATTTCGGCATCTATGTTGTTGAAGGAGCTACATATTGTTGTAGAGACAACTTCAGAAGCAAGAAATGAAGCAGGACTACTAGCATATGTCGATTTGTCTAATTAAATAACTTTTTATTTTCACATAAGATAAAATATACCATGATGGACCGAAACAATACGAATAAAATTACAAATTGTTCGATTTCCACATGTAAGTCATTGTGTGAGGTATATAATGCAATGGTAACTACTCTCGAAAATTGAAATGACGGAAAGGCGAGTGCAATATGTTGAGATGCTATATAAATAAGTTTTCATTTTCACATGAAGTGAAAACCTAGAGTGATGAATCAAGAGGGTGCAAAAATGGTTCTAAAGAGGTATGATTCCTATATAAGAGGAGCCACATACTGCTGCAGAGACTAATCCCGAAGCATGAAATGAAGGAAAGGTTGTTGTAATATGACTTCTATCCTGTTTGAAAAATGTTTCAGTTTGCACGGTAGGGAATTTTACAGTAATAAATGAAAAGGTTATGAAAATATGCTAAAATAATATCATTTGTACAAATAAGTTTTTGGAGGAGCTACATACTGCTGCAGAGACAACTTTGACAACTACAAATGAAGCAGGACTGATAGCATATGTCGATTTCGCTATTTAAATAACTTTTCAGCTTCATAGAAGTGAAAAATATACCATGATGGTTCGAAATGGTACAAAACATATTACAAATTGTCCGATTTCCACATGTAAGTCATGGTGTGAGGTATATAATGCAACGATAACTACTCTTGAAAATTAAAATGATGGAAAGGCGAGTGGAATATGTCGAGATGCTATATAAATAAGTTATCATTTTCACATGAATTGAAAATCTAGAGTGATGAATCAAGAGGGTGCGAAAATGGTGCTAAAGATGTATGGTTCCTATATAAGAGGAGCAACATACTGCTGCAGAGACTAATCCCGAAGTATGAAATGAATGAAATGTTGTTGTAATATGACTTCTATCCTGTTTAAAAAATGTTTCAGTTTACACGTGTGACATCCTCGACTGTTGCTACAGTGATGATTGTAATTAAGCGACAGTGATCCCGCGCTAATGATGCCACGTCATCGTGGATTATATCAACGTTGTCATGTTGGTTGAAACCGAATAAAAATTCGAGCTTTGAGATTAAGTCAAACAAGAAAAGAATTCATTTGTTAAGATAATAACGTAGGGGAGTTATAAAGATTACCTAGCGAAGTATAAAAATGAATCAGGCACTTTTGGAAATATTGGTAATCCCAATATATTTAGAAGTGGAGCTTTAAATAAAATAGAGTAAAGAAATATAGAAACTGGAAAGAATTAAAAGTATATATAGTAAATTATAAAAGAAAGTAATAGAATTGAATAACAAAAAGAATTAGATTTAACAATAAAAAGAACGTAATGAAAAAAATGGAAAGAGAATCTCCTGGCCCAACTGGGCCTAGTGGCCGAGCAGGCCAGGCCACCAACCGCCCGCAGGGGCCAAACCCTAGCCAGCGAGGCCCCTCCCCTCGCTCCCCCCTGGCAGCCGCCGCCACCCCACCCAGCGCACCCCCCTCGAACCCTCCTCTCTCCCTCTCGGTACACCTCCCCAGGGGAGCCGAGCCCCACCAACCCCCCTGCACGCCGAAGCCCCCACCCCACCGACACCTCCCGCTCGCCTCACCCCCACCCACCGACGAGGCCCCCCCCACGTCCCACGAGCTCCCTCGATCCCCCATACCCCCGTCGGCCCCAGATCCCTCCTCCCCTCGTCTACTCCCTCCTCTCAGGCTCCCAGATCGAGCCCCCCCACCCTCCAGGAGCCGCGCCGACCAGCCTTTCCCTGCATCCCATTGGGCCCTCCTCTCCACCTCGCCCCAACCCCCCACCGGCGAGCCACCTCTCCCTCCCGGCCTCCTCCTCCCGCCGGCGAGCCCCCTCCCATCACCACCGGCCGCGCCCCCCTGGCGGCCTCCCACCCTCCGGTCCCCTACTACCGAACCGGCCGGAGCACACCGCCCCTTCCTCGCCGGCCGAAGCCCCCACCCCCGGGACCGTCTCCCGTCGGCTCCCCGCGCCGGCCGGAGCTCCCCGTCGGCGGCTCCATCCCGGGGGCCCTCCTCACCGGGGCCCCTCTCGGCACGATCTCGCCGTCACGTTCTCACCGACATCATCACCACCGCGCCACCACCGTCACCGCATCGTCTTCGTCCTCTCCGTCACCTCCGCCTTTCCGCGAACTCCGGCTTCACTGGGCTCTCTCATCAACGTTGGTGAGCCCCTCCTCGGGCTCCTCCCACCACCGCGTTCCCCTCACCGTCCCGGTTCCGTTCCAGCAAACGGGACTCCGATTCGTCGACGGTAGTGACCGGTAGGAGGATTTGAAGGATGTGTTCTTCTATGTTGAGTTAGAGCAGAGAGTTCTCTGTCTCTCTGTTAACAGAGAGAGACATGGGAGTGTTGAGAGTTAGAAAGAAATAAAATAAAAGATGTATTAGATGTCATATGTATGTATGTATGTATAAGATGCGATGTATGTATTTGCCTATATAGATATTTGGAGGATTACGATATTTGCATGATTATGTATCTGTGAATAAAATCGAGTATTTGGCCTAAGGTCACTTACCGGTGGGGCCAACGCACCCGCTGTCTATGACAGGGAGGCCCCACGCGATAATTAAAAATAAAATAATTAATAATAATGTTTTTGTTAAATAATTAAATAGATATATTAGTTAAATTAATTAATTGGATAATTAGAATAATTAGAGTATGACACGTGGGTCCCCCACTAAATTAATCTGATTAATTAATATTTAATCTTAATTAAAACTTGTGCCTATGACGTTCGGGACCCGCTGGTCAGTTGACCAGTCAACTTTGATGTCAGCATGACATCATGCTGATGTCATAATAGCCTTTTATTAAATTATTCAAATCCGTTTTTAATTCCTAATTACTGAATAAAACTTCAAAAAAATAATATTAAATAATCCGTAAGTCAGATCAAAATATTTTCAACATGAAAGTTGATCAGAACGAGACGAACCCGGATACACGGTCCATTCGTCTGTCACGCGTCCCTAGCATAGCAAACATGAGACTTTTCCATCGTTTCCAGTATAACTGGTAGTAGCCCGAGACCCGGAAAATATCGTCAGATATTCTTCCGACCCGTCTATGACGGATGTTGCTGCGTTAGCTCATGTCTAGCCTGCATCTTGCCATGTCATGCTTTGTGTTGCATCGGTGCTATTATTTATTGTTTCTTCCCCCTCTTCTTATCGGTGGACCCCGAGACTGACGCTGCTGCCGGGTACATTTACGACCCTGCCGATCAGTCCTTTGCCGCAGAGCAGCAAGGCAAGCAAACCCCCCTTGATCATTCCTATATCGCCTATGTCTTTCTTCCTACTGCTTGCATTAGTATTTTGCTACTGTTGTAGTTAGCTCCTATATCTGATGCATAGCCTATTTTTGATGAACTGCTACTTCCGTCTTGTACCTTTAATCTGCTTAGTATAGGTGGAGCAGTCATCCCCTCTGACCCCGTAGTCCAGTTGCCCCGCTTGTTTTCAAATCTCGATCTCTGATCGACGAGCCAGACCCTGACACAGCACTTACACCCCCTTCGTTGTACGACGCTACAGGGATACTATCCGGTACCGAGGGTGACACCTCGCTAAGTACTCCTGATGATATCTCTGTATTATAGATAGTCGGTCGTGGTTATCGAGGGTGATTCCTCTTTCACCATTCCCGATGATGCCTCTGTCGTGCAACCCCTCAAGTGTGGGACCCCCGAGGGTGATTCCTCTAAGCCCACCTTGACGGGTACATCGTTCGGAATCCAACGAGGGTGATACCTCGGATTCCCCCCGATGCTACAACCATACAGTTACTCGACCTTGTTACTGGGATCTTTGGTGATTAGTTGTAAGACGGGTGGATTCCCGTGAGACTGTGTTGTTGGCCTAATTAAAATGTTAATGGATTTGGGTATTTGATCTGGGTTGGTCGGAGACCTTTTCGCACTAACCGGCTACGCGGGAAGAATTATGGGTACTCGCCGTCGCGGTATCAGCCGAAGCTTTTCAGATGCCAGCAATGTAGCGGCGCGCGCCCGAGTGGTCCCGAGATGCACCGCTCTTGTGATTAAGGAATGCTAGGACTGACGTCGGCCGCCCACGCCACGTGCAGGAGCGCGAAGGGGATTTGGGCCCACGAACCCTTTGCGCTTAGGATTTAGACCGGCGGGCTGACCTCTCTGATTAGTCTTAGGTGGGGCTGCGACGTGTCGATATTCCGAGGCCGGGCAGGACCCAGAAAAGTATGTCCGGCTAGAGTGTTATCGAGCGTGAGGGGACATGTGGTGCACCCCTGCAGGGATGAAAATTAACTATTCGAATAGCCGTGTCCACGGTTACAGGACGACTTGGAGTTGTGCCCCGATCTTATACAACTACAATTGTTACTTAACTGGAATTAGTTTGCCTCGGGATTTCTTCCTCGCAGGGAGTCGAGGGAGGATCTTTAGGCGCGACCTCACTTTAATATTGCTGCAACAATATGACTATTAATGTTTTACCCCTGTTCTACTCTCGTCTATTGCTGCAAGACCCTGAAGATGCTAGTTTTCGATAGGACTAGGCCTTTTGTCTCTATTCTCGCATTGCTGCAGTCAGTCCACATATAACACCCCCTTCTTGATACTGATGCATATTTTGATTAGTTCTGATGTAAGACTTGCGAGTACTTTGGATGAGTACTCACCGCTGCTTTGCTCCCCCCTTGTCCCCTTGATCTGTTGCTGTGACCAGATGATGGAGCCCAGGAGTGGATTTTCCTGCCGATGTCTGCCGTCCCGATGGTGTCATCTTCGTGAAGGCCGCTGAAGCCCAGGAGTAGTTAGGAGGTTCCCAGGCAGGAGGCCTCGCCTCGTTCGATCGTGTTTCTTTTGTGCTTGCCTTCTCTAAGGCACCCCATGTTTTATGTCTCTACTCAGATATTGTTGCTTCCGCTGACTCTTGTGTTTATCGAGCTTCTGTATTCTAGCCCTCGAGGCCCCTGGCTTGTAACATAAAGCTGATGTTATTTTATTTGTGTCTAGAGTTGTGTTGTGATATCTTCCCGTGAGTCCTTGGGTTTGATTGTACGCATTTGCGTGTATGATTAGCGTATGATTAAAACAAGGGCGTCACAAGTTGGTATGAGAGCCGACTGCCTGTAGGTAGCCCCCTTTCCAAGTCCTTGGCCGAAGTTGAGTCTAGTGTTTGAAAAACTTTACTAACACTGATGTTGTGGGATACGGGCCCACATCTCAATTGGGTGGTATGAGTATCTTTTACTCCTTTCCTATACTCTGGGTTCTACTCTCTCTTCTCTTTCAGGTTAAAGGTTTTGCTCACTCTAACATTAGGTTCTCGTAAACATTTCCTCCCGAAGAGCCCCTTATTCCAGACGCTGGCTTTATCCCTCAGAAGAACTGCAGTTACTCTTCGATGTTCTCTTGAGCTGTTGTGCTCATTGCTTATGCAATTTTCCTTTCCTTCGTCAACCACTACGGATGACTACGTACAAATGTCGTTCATACTTTCTTCTCCAACTGCTCTTGTTTTACAAGATGCAACGAATTATCTTATCGGGGATTCATCCATCATCAGTTGTCATGGGTTTCGAAAGTTCTTCGACTTACTATTCGGTCTTCCGAAATCCTCCGTAGCGAAATGTTCATGACCTTTCTCACATGCTTGCCTTATGGTTAAATCCATATGTCTAGCAGCATTCATTAAAATCCTTTGTGATTTTCCTGTGATCTTATTGATTCTACCTTTGTGTGAATGCACACAATCATGTGTTGTGACTCATAAATTATCTGTCGGCTAAGACGTCCTTCCAGACCGAGCTGGTTCTCGACAAATCAATTTTTGGTTGGTTGTCCATTTAAGTCCATTCAACCTACTTGTATTTGATTGGAGCATCTGTTTATGATACACCAATCTGGAATCTTAATTCCTTTGGTAGTTAAGCATCGATATTTTTCAGATGTTCTATAATCAGATGACTTGCGTTTTACCCCCTATGGTTGAGTACTGATGCTCACATCAGATCATTTGTGGATTGCCAGAGTCATTTGAGTTATTATCCGACGGCATCCTTTTCTTTTGAAAATTCTTGTGATTGTTTCCCCTGACACATGATGCCATTGGTGAATTGTGTCTTCTCCTTCTGATAAATTCTAGCCTATACTTTTGTTGGCCATGCGCTGTTGTCAAGCATGTGTTAATTACTCTTGGAGTGTATGGTATATCTTCCTAAGATGACTCTATGGGTTGAACCTATGCCTTACTAAATCAATATGATCCGAAGAGTTTTCATGAGTCTTGCTCTTCTAGTGTTTTGCTGAATGTTCTTTCAAAGCTACAACCTGATCAAAGGCGAGGAATAAATGGCAGGTGATGCATTGATGAAGTGGGAGTCGACCTTGAACTTTGTGTTCATGCCCATGAAAACGACGTTGATCCTATCATAGAAATTTCTCATGTCAATAATCAATTCATTCTGTAGTTTAAATCTGGGATCTGGGATCTTATCCTTTGCAATCGTGGTTCCGACCTTGTTGTCCTACCTTGATTGCATTCTCGGACGAGTTAAAGTACTTGTCTTCTTCTGATCAATACATCGGTCCAAGCTTTAATGTTGATCTACCTCCGAATATTATTCCTTGTAGCTCGGCGATATCACCGAGCTATATAACTTCTTGTGAGCTCCTCATCAACTATGATAATTTTCATTAATTCCAGTTTCCTCGTGTTTGAGCTGTTCGACACGCAAATACATCGATAACTGAATCGAGTACGCATTGCGATTCAACAACTTTTAGTAATTTTCCTTGTTTACGGGTTTGTACTCGATCATGTCATTCCAAGCTGTTAAGCTACATCATCATCGTCATGTTGGAGGTCAACCATGCTAACTATACCCTTCATCCCTGGAACACAATTCCAACTCTGTGTTAAGCTTGCATCTAGTTTTCAACATTTTGTTGGTTGTTCTGAAAGGCAATCTCAATTGTAAGCTAGCAGCCTTATCTGTGAATCCGACAACCTCTTGCTTCATCATTCCCTTGCTTGATGTCGTCGCTGAACGATTACATCTTCGTGAAGTTTCTCGACAACAGTGTCGTGATCATCATCAACATTCTGAGTTCTTGCAGGGTATCAATTGAATGCATGATGAGAAAACACCATCCTTGCGCCTTGATGGTTTGTGTTTTCATCGGCAACCTTTTGCCTTCCCTCCAACACAAACGTGTTCAAGATTTGTGTTGTCCCTTGAGTTCCTTGCTAGTTCAACTTATGTTATCTTCTACCTTGGAGTATTACTATCTTTTCTGTCAAGAATGTTGTGAGCATCATTGCACATCTTAAGAATCCTTGACATAGTAATACTTCTCGCCATCACCATTCATTTCTTGGTCCCGTGTTGTTTCTAACCGGTATACCGACAAGTGAACTCTGATGTGTGATTCCAATACTTCTGGCAACCCTATTGCCTTGAGGTTAACAACTGATTGTTTCAATTTTGGTGTGTTGGATGATGACTCATCATTTTTGACATTGGTTGTGCTACTCTGTCCGTATTCTCGGGTGCATCCTTTGACCAATGTTTAATTGTTGTTGATCCCTCGAACATGCGACATTATACCATTTGACTTGACAAATGCTATCTCCTTGATATTATAATTTTGGAAATTCATCCCTGGCAAAATATTGAGGGATTGTTGCTGAGCACATCGGCCGCACCCTCAAGTTATCCATGGTTCGTGATGAAGCTTTTGAAAGCACTATCTTTGTGCCTAGCTCATGGAGGATATGTTTGATATAGTAAGTGTTTTCCAAAAGTTCACGTGCACTCTTTCCGCTGTGAATATGTGAAAGGTTTGTTTCGCTTCCTCTTGGGAAATACCAAATCATTCACGCCTGTGCAAAGTGTTATATGTTTTGAAGATTTACTATCTTCACTCCATATAATTTCTCTTAGCACGCCAAACTACTGACTGATTTGATCAAGGAAAATAAGTTCTTTCATAAGAGCTGATCCAGACTTAGACATGGAACCTTGTCATCCTCGATGGTGGTTCCCAAATGAGAACCCAGTTACATTTTGAGACAAGAATTTCACGTGGGCACGAATGTCTTGACATCGTTTTCATATGCCTTAAAGTCGAACTCATGATTTAAGGATTGCTTGTGTAGTTCATATTCTGAGAATCTTGCATCATCATCTTTTCTTCTCGGACATCTTGAGTCTGAGGTGTCCCTACACCTATCAGATATGAATCTCGGGCATATATGATTGTTGGAACATTTTCGAATAATTATAACTTTGGCCTTTATGTAACCGGTATGATGATGTCTTGTGTGGCACACCGGGCAGAAAGACCTATTGTTATAAACTCTCCCATATGTAAGATTCCCCATCCTTTCATGTGGAAACTATATGACTTATTTCATAAGTTGACCCTCATGAATCCTCTTTGTCCGCCCATTGGTCCGACCTTTATCGGATGACCGTGTTGATGCTACCTCGAAGCATGGATGTGGTACTCCAGTTTTCGACAGGAACATTGGAAGCGCGATGCTAAATTGTTCCTGGTCAATTATCCAAACCGTGTGGTATGGGTAAACATCATGATTCTTCTTGCCTCTTTATCCAGATGGATAGGCACTTAATGACCTATCATGTATACCATACTCTATGTTTTCCTCGGGAATGGTATACTCTAAAACTTGTGTGTGTGAACACATTTTACCTTCCCATTGATCTGTTTGACCTTTCTTGTGGCATAACTTATCTAAGAAGTGTTAATTCCCTGCTTAGGTAAAATTCTCGGTATACAACTCTGTTAGTAAGATCCTATTACTATTGTGGATGACATTCCGATAGCCGCCGGTGGACGAGAATTCTGCCTATTGGTCCACCTTGTTGTAACAAGCAGGAAGATGGTTCTATTCGTCCCCCGCCCTTCGTACCGATGTTGTTACCGAGATAACTGACGGGTTATGCTCTGACATGTCTTGCTACCAATACCGTACAAGATGTCACCCCTCTACCTACTCGCAACCCACATGGTGGACCCATAACCCAGAGTTCCACAGGATTGAAACCTGACTCTCCTGTATATCCTTGACTCCATGGTATCCTTTACACTTGGCTTAGTATGGAATTCCAGAGCCATCGTTCAATGGACCGATCACTCTTCGGCCCGTATCATTTTGCAACACGCTGAAGATCTAGTCTGCATTATTCATGCGAATCTGAAGGTTGCTCAGTCTCGTCAGAAGAGTCAGTATGACCGTCATCATCAGGGTATGGTCTATCAACCTGGCGAAAGGGCATATCTTCGTGTCACACTAATGAGAGGCGCACACCGTTTTGTAATCAAGGGGAAGTTAGCTCCTCGCTATATTGGTCTTTTCGTTGTTCTTGAAAGGCGTGGAAGAGTGGGTTATCAATTGGAACTGCCGGCGAACCTTTCTCAGGTTCATGATGTCTTCCATGTTTCTCAGCTCCGTCGCTGCTTCAAGGATCCTATTCGAGTAGTCGATCATGGTATGCTTGAGCTGCAACAAGACCACTCTAATAAAGAGCATCCGGTCCGCATTCTCGATCAAGCTGAACGTAACACTCGTCGCAAAGTCACCAAGTTCCTTAAGGTGCCGTGATCAAATCATTCTGAAGATGAAGCCACTTGGGAACGCGAGGATCATCTTCGTGATGAATACCCCAAGCTCTTTCTTTCTACCTCTTAATTCTCGGGACGAGAACTCTTATTAGTAGGGGAGAATTGTGACATCCTCGACTGTTGCTACAGTGATGATTGTAATTAAGAGACAGTGATCCTGCGCTAATGATGCCACGTCATCATGGATTATATCAACGTTGTCATGTTGGTTGAAACCGAACCAAAATTCGAGCTTTGAGATTAAGTCAAACAAGAAAAGAATTCGTTTGTTAAGATAATAACGTGGGGGAGTTAGAAAGATTACCTAGCGAAGTATAAAAATGAGTCAGGCACTTTTGGAAATATTGGTAATCCCAATATATTTAGAAGTGGAGCTTTAAATAAAATAGAGTAAAGAAATATAGTAACAGGAAAGAATTAAAAGTATATATAGTAAATTATAAAAGAAAGTAATAGAATTGAATAACAAATAGAAATAGATTTAATAATAAAAACAACGTAATTAAAAAAAGGAAAGAGAACCCCCTGGCCCAACTGGGCCTAGTGGCCCAGCCGGCCAGGCCACCAACCGCCCGCAGGGGCCAAACCCTAGCTAGCGAGGCCCCTCCCCTCGCTCCCCCATGGCAGCCGCCGCCACCCCACCCAGCGCACCCCCTCGAACCCTCCTCTCTCCCTCTCGGTACACCTCCCCAAGGGAGCCGAGCCCCACCAACCCCCTTGCACGCCGAAGCCCTCACCCCACCGACACCTCCCGCTCGCCTCACCCCCACCCACCGACGAGGCCCCCACGTCCCACGAGCTCCCTCGATCCCCCATACCCCCGTCAGGCTCAGATCCCTCCTCCCCTCGTCTCCTCCCTCCTCTCAGGCTCCCAGACCGAGCCCCCCCACCCTCCAGGAGCCCCGCCGACCAGCCTTTCCCTGCATCCCATCGGGCCCTCCTCTCCACCTCGCCCCCACCCCCCACCGGCGAGCCACCTCTCCCTCCCGGCCTCCTCCTCCCGCCGGAGAGCCCCCTCCCATCCCCACCGGCTGCGCCCCCCTGGCGGCCTCCCACCCGCCGGTGCCCTGCTACCCAACCGGCCGGAGCACACCGCCCCTTCCTCGCCGGCCGAAGCCCCCACCCCCGGGACCGTCTCCCGTCGGCCCCCCGCGCCGGCCGGAGCTCCCCGTCGTCGGCTCCATCCCGGGGGCCCTCCTCACCGGGGCCCCTCTCGGCACGATCTCGCCGTCACGTTCTCACCGGCATCATCACCACCGCGCCACCACCGTCACCGCATCGTCTTCGTCCTCTCCGTCACCTCCGCCATCCCGCGAACTCCGGCTTCACCGGGCCGTCTCTTCAACGTTGGTGAGCCCCTCCTCGGGCTCCTCCCACCATCGCGTTCCCCTCACCGTCCTGGTTCCGTTTCGGCAAACGGGACTCCGATCCGTCGAAGGTAGTGACCGGTAGGAGGATTTGAAGGATGTGTTCTTCTATGTTGAGTTAGAGCAGAGAGTTCTCTGTCTCTCTGTTAACAGAGAGAGATGGGAGTGTTGAGAGTTAGAAAGAAATAAAATAAAACATGTATTAGATGCCGTATGTATGTATGTATGTATGAGATGCGATGTATGTATTTGCGTATATAGATATTTGGAGGAATACGAAATTTGCATGATTATGTATCTGTGAATAAAATCCAGTATTTGGCCTAAGGTCACTTACCGGTGGGGCCAACGCACCCGCTGTCTATGACAGGGAGGCCCCACGCGATAATTAAAAATAAAATCATAATAATAATGTTTTTATTAAATAAATAAATAGATATATTAGTTAAATTAATTAATTGGATAATTAGAATAATTAGAGTATGACACGTGGGTCCCCCACTAAATTAATCTGATTAATTAATATTTAATCTTAATTAAAACTTGTGCCTATGACGTTCGGGACCCGCTGGTCAGTTGACCAGTCAACTGTTGATGTCAGCATGACATCATGCTGATGTCATAATGGCCTTTTATTAAATTATTCAAATCTGTTTTGAATTCCTAATTATTGAATAAAACTTTAAAAAATTAATATTAAATAATCCGTAATTCAGATCAAAATATTTTCAACATGAAAGTTGGTCAGCAGAACGAGACGAACCCGGATACACGGTCCATTCGTTTGTCACGCGTCCCTAGCATAGCAAACATGGGAATTTTCCATCGTTTCTAGTATAACTGGTACCCTGAAAACATCGTCAGATATTCTTCCGACCCGTCTATGACGGATGTTGCTGCGTTAGCTCATGTCTAGCCTGCATCTTGCCATGTCATGCTTTGTGTTGCATCGGTGCTATTATTTATTGTTTCTTCCCCCTCTTCTTACCGGTAGACCCCGAGACTGACGCTGCTGTCGGGTACATCTACGACCCTGCCGATCAATCCTTTGCCGCAGAACAGCAAGGCAAGCAAACCCCCCTTGATCATTCCTATATCGCCTATGTCTTTCTTCCTACTGCTTGCATTAGTATTTTGCTACAATTGTAGTTAGCTCCTAAATCTGATGCATAGCCTATTTTTGATGAACTGCTACTTCAGTCTTGTACCTTTAATCTGCTTAGTATAGGTGGAGCAGTCATCCCCTCTAACCCCGTAGTCCGGTTGCCCCGCTAGTTTTCAAATCTCGATCTCTGATCGACGAGCCAGACCCTGACACAACACTTACACCCCTTCATTGTACGACGCTACAGGGATACTATCGGGTACCGAGGGTGACACCTCGCTAAGTACTGATGATATCTCTGTAGTATAGCTAGTCGGTCGTGGTTATCGAGGGTGATTCCTCTTTCACCATTCCCGATGACGCCTCTGTCGTGCAACCCCTCAAGTGTGGGACCCCCGAGGGTGATTCCTCTAAGCCCACCTTGACGGGTACATCGTTCGGAATCCAACGAGGGTGATACCTTGGATTCCCCCCGATGCTACAACCACACAGTTAATCGACCTTGTTACTCGGATCTTTGGTGATTAGTTGTAAGACGGGTGGATTCCCGTGAGACTGTGATGTTGGCCTAATTAAAATGTAAATGGATTTGTGTATTTGATCTGGGTTGGTCGGAGACCTTTTCGCACTAACCGGCTACGCGGGAAGAATTATGGGTAGTCGGCGTCGCGGTATGAGCCGAAGCTTTTCAGATGCCAGCAATGTAGCGGCGCGCGCCCGAGTGGTCCCGAGAAGCATCGCTCTTGTGATTAAGGGATGCTAGGACTGACGTCGGCCGCCCACGCCACGTGCAGGAGCGCGAAGGGGAACTGGGCCCACGAACCCTTTGCGCTTAGGATTTAGACCGGCGGGCTGACCACTCTGATTAGTCTTAGGTGGGGCTGCGATGTGTCGATATTCCGAGGCCGGGTAGGACCCAGAAAAGTATGTCCGGCCAGAGTGTTATCGAGCGTGACGGGACATGTGGTGCACCCCTGTAGGGATGAAAATTAACTATTCGAATAGCCGTATCCACGGTTACAGGACGACTTGGAGTTGTGCCCCGATCTTATACAACTACAATTGTTACTTAACTGGAATTAGTTTGCCTCGGGATTGCTTCCTCGCAAGGAGTCGAGGGAGGATCTTTAGGCGCGACCTCACTTTAATATTGCTGCAACAATATGACTATTAATGTTTTACCCCTGTTCTACTCTCGTCTATTCCTGCAAGACCCTAAAGATGCTAGTCTTCGATAGGACTAGGCCTTCTCTCTCTATTCTCACATTGCTGCAGTCAGTCGACATATAACACCCCCTTCTTGATACTGATACATATTTAGATTAGTTCTGATGTAAGACTTGCGAGTACTTTGGATGAGTACTCACCGCTACTTTGCTCCCCCCCCTTTCCCCTTGATCTGTTGCTGCAACCAGATGATGGAGCCCAGGAGTGGATTTTCCTGCCGATGTCTGCCGTCCCGATGGGGTCATCTTCATGGAGGCCGCTCAAGCCCAGGAGTAGTTAGGAGGTTCTCAGGCAGGAGGCCTCGCCTCGTTCGATTGTGTTTCTTTTGTGCTTGCCTTCTCTAAGGCACCCCATGTTTTATGTCTATACTCAGATATTGTTGCTTCCGCTGACTCTTGTGTTTATCGAGCTTCTGTATTCTAGCCCTCGAGGCCCCTGGCTTGTAATATGAAGCTGATGTTATTTTATTTATGTCTAGAGTTGTGTTGTGATATCTTCCCGTGAGTCCTTGGGTCTGATTGTACGCATTTGCGTGTATGATTAGCGTACGATTAAACCAAGGGCGTCACAACACGGTAGGGAAATTTACAGTAATGAATGAAAAGGTTATGAAAATGTCCTAAAATTATATCATTTGTACAAATAAGTTTTTGGAGGAGCTACATACTGCTGCAGAGACAAGTTTGACAGCAACAAATGATGCAGGACTGATAGCATATGTCGATTTCTCTATTTAAATAACTTTTCAGTTTCACAGAAGTGAAAAATATACCATGATGGTCGAAATGGTACAAAACATATTATAAATTGTCTGATTTCGACATGTAAGTTGTTGTTTGAGGTACATAGCGTAACAAAAACTACCCTGTAATAATGAAATGGTCGATTGGCTACTGTTATGTGTCGACGATACCATATAAATTAATTTTCAGTTTTAGACGAACGGAAATCGAAAGTAACAGATTAAGATGATGCGAAAATGATGCTAATGATCTATAATTTCTACATAAGGGGGAGCCACATACTGCTGCAGAGTGTAGTGGCAAACTATGAAATATAGAAAATGATGTCGTAAATAGGGCGACTACCCTCTTTGAAAAATATTCCACTTCCCTAGGAAGAGAAAACCTATAGTAATGAATAAAAAGGTTATGACAAAAGTGTTGAAATTATATCATTTCCACATATAAGTTGGTAGAGGAGCTACATATTGCTGTAGAGATAACTTCGGAAACAAGAAATGAAGCGGGACTACTAGCATATGCTGATTTGTCTATTTAAAAAACTTCTTATTTTCACATAAGATAAAATATACCATGATGAACCACTAGTGGGGACAGGGCCTATAGCCCCAGCCCGTAAGGGGCTTTAGTCCCGGTTCACCAACCGGGACTAAAGGGGTGGGACTAAAGGCCTAACCTTTTCGTCCCGGCCCTCTTACACATCGGGACTAAAGGTGCTCCACGTGGGCGCCTCATAGCCCCCCAGGGGCAGGCCCGTTAGTCCCGGCTCGTTACACAGACCGGGACTCAAGATATTCAGATTTTGCTGGTTTTTGGCTTTTTTTTTGAATGAAATTATTTTTGGGTTTTAGGGTTTTAGGGTTTAGGTGTTCGGGAGATTAACGTGATGCCTCCTTTGGTGTTCGGGAATTAGTTTCAATATAATTTAAAATAGAAATAATTATGCATATATATATATATATATAATTAACTTATCTTACAAGCGAGCATATATATACAATTATATGGTGATCTGAATTATCGGGACTAGAACCCGTCTATTCGATTACATGGACGGACATCAGTAATGGCCCCTAGCTACACTAAATCGTCCTTTGTCATCTATAGCTTCCGTCCTCAGAAAGGTCGCAAGCTCCTCTGCAACAGCAATCGCGCGTTGCTCTGGTAGGACCTTCGTCGTCATGGCCGTGTGCTATATAAGAAGAGGAGATGAATATGAATATCAATCATGATAACAAAGAATGACCGGTAAAAATAGAGGTGTGAATGTTCATTGCTTACGTTGAAACTGTGATCCTTGTGCTCAGAGGTAAACATCCGAATGGTCTCGCAAACATAGTATCCGCATAGATGCGTTCTCCATGGCTGCTGGTCGCACTTTACGAGAATAGAATATATATAATCAAAATAATAATCTAGCATCATAAATGTATTGAAAATTAATAGAAGTATATCATACTACTACTTACCTGAGCCGCTTTAAAGGTCAGCTTCTCATGAAAGTTACCGGGAGTCATGCACTTGAACTGCTTCCAAACCCTGCCCGACAAGGATAATGATTTGCTCAGTTTTTCATTAATTGATATATCAGAAAATCATCGAAAGAGACCGATAGAGCATGTCCTGCAGGCTTTGGAACTGTTTCAAGGGTCTCGATAATGGGTCGAAGGCATCAACTATTCCCTTATCAATTTGAATGTCCAACAGAATCCAATGGAAGCTGCACATGTATATATATATAAGTGTCAGTAACTTATCAATTACACTTATAAGTGAATGGACACAACAGAGTAAAGACCCTCACCTGAAGTTGTATGGAAACAGTATGTGGTCACAGAAATTTTGATCTATTAGAAACCTTAGAAGGTTTTCCTCCGTCTCCTCGGGATAATTAGTTAGCGTCGCTATATGTATTTTATCTTTGTCAATAAACCCAATATTTAGGATGCACTTACTTTTACAATACAGAATCTTCATTCTGCATAATAGAGTACAAGTTATATATAGACAATGAATTGAAATAACTAAACAAGTTATATATATGTAGACAACGAATTGAAAAACTTACAGACAATAGCAACTCATAAGTGATTTATCGAGGGCGTCGCCATTGTACATCTGGAAGATTTCATCAAAGTCGATATGGATTTGTTCAGGGCGGCCTCCTTTGGGACACTCAGCACGATCATCATTCTCCCATTTTTTAATTCACTTAAGTACCATTGATGCAAGTAACGCATATTTGTTGGGAGATCATCTTTGCTGACCAAAGGCTCACCCAAGACAAACTGTGGCTTAGGGGCTAACACAGCCTTGGGTGTCTTGTCGTCTTGGGAAGACAGCAATTCTTCGACCGAGACACCACATGCAGCCGCCAACTTCTTTGCACTTTCTAAAGCTAGACCCTGCATCGAAGGGGGAACATTCTCGGTTAACACCTTGAGGGGTGGGATCGACTGTTTGGCCTGTTATCCAAGCTGAGGAACGTCTGATTTTTTTCTTGCTTGTAGTTGAACTTGATTTGCTCCCACTTGCACTTGCACGTGATCTTCTCTTTTTCACTTCCTTCTGCAATGTGCGTGTATAGTCATCACGCTTATGGTGTAAGTCATAAGGTCTGATAGGAAGATTAGCATGACGTACCTTTGGGAGGGGCGACAGTTTGCGCTTTGGGGTGCTCTATGGCTTAGGAATCGTTGGCAGAGCGTTCTTGGTGCCACGCTCCCGCTAAATATCCGGAGCGGGCGGCGGCAGAGACGGACGACCCAAGTCCGGCGGCGGTGATCGAGATGGACTCGTGTTGTGCTGGCAATGTGCGTGTATAGTCATCAGGCTTATGGTGTAAGTCATACTGTGATGGAAGGGGGTACGATCATAAGGTCCGATAGGAAGATTAGCATGACGTACCTTTGGGAGGGGCGACCGTTTGCGCTTTGGGGTGCTCTGTGGCTTAGGAATCGTCGGCGGAGCGTTCTTGGTGGCACGCTCCCGCTTTGTATCCGTGGCAGGCTAAGGCTTTGTATCCGGAGCGGGCGGCAGCGGAGCGTTCTTGGTGGCACGCTCCCGCTTTGTATCCGTGGCAGGCTCAGGCTTTGTATCCGGAGCGGGCGGCAGCGGAGCGTTCTTGGTGGCACACTCCCGCTTTGTATCCGTGGCAGGCTCAGGCTTTGTATCCGGAGCGGGCGGCGGCGAAGCGTTCTTGGTGGCACGCTCCCGCTTTGTATCCGTGGCAGGCTCAGGCTTTGTATCCGGAGCTGGCGGCGGCGGAGATAGAGATGGACTCGTGTTGTGCTGGCCGACGTCATGTGGAGGGCTTGGAGGTAATGGAGGTGTAGGTGCCCTGCGACGACTAGGAGGCGGTGTTGTCCTTGGGGCCGAGCCTGGAAGCTTGATGTAGTTCTTGTCCCATAGGATGACTCCACCCAGTACTTCTCCGAGTGTCCTCTCATCTTCGGGTCCAGCTATGTCGAGCTCCATATCACTAAACCCCGTCATGATTTCATCCACCCTGACTATAGCAAAGCTAACTGGAATCTCACGGCCATGCCAGCGTGCATCAGGGCCAGAAGGTAAAGCTTGTCCAACAGCCACCTTCATGGATATGTTCTTGAATTTCTGATGGAGTTCACATGATGTTGACTCCTTGATTCCATCCACGGGGTAGCCGGGACCGCCCTGTATTATTCTTCGTTCATCGCCGGGCGGGGCCTCAGATTCGGCCACGCTGCTTTTCCGCTTAGATGGGGCGCCGGTAATATCAAGTGCAGGATCTTCCTGGCGCGGTACTCCTCTAAGCTCATCAATCTGCTTCTGTTGCTCGTTAATCCTGGCAAGCAACTGGTTGAACTTGTCATTCTCCTCATCCTGCTGCCGCTTCTTTGCTCTCTCTCTGCTTCTGTAAGTGTCTTGGTCTCTGGCAAACCCAAGCTACCACGGGTAAGATGGACCGAAGCCTCGCGTTTGTCCTCCATATTCGTCATTGCCGAGGACGAGTGTGAGCAAATCTTTATCTCTATCTGCAGTGAACTTTCTTTGTCCCTCCTTAATTTCTTTCACTATCCTTGTTCAATTCTCCCTGGGTATCCTAAGATTGTCATTGCAGATGAGGTCCCCTATTTCTTCGTCGTACGACCCACCATGCACAAGGAACCAATTTCTTGCTCTCACTTCCCACTCATTCAGGTACGACGCCTTTATCTATCAGATCTTGCTCTTTCTTTTCCCACTTTGGGATGGCAGTCTCATAGCCCCCTAGCCCCAGCTTGTCGTGATATTTCTTCTTGTCGGCATTTATCTTGTTCTTTTCTGATAATGCCTGGGCATCTTCTAACTCCTTGTACTCTTGAAATTCCTTCCAGTGATTCGCCTGCTTGGCTAGATACCCCTCGAATACTGGCACTCTCTTGGTCTCCACATAGTTTTTCCATAGCTTCTTCTTCCATCTACGGAACAGTTCGGCCATCTTCTTTAGAGTCCACTGCTTGACTTTGGCCCTCAGTTTGTCTACGGCGTCTTCATTCTCACATTCTGGCAGATTGAAATGTGACATGAGATCATTCCAAAGATTATCTTTGTACCTTTCGGCGACATAGTCACTATCGGCTGCCCCTTTGCGCTTGTTCCACTCCAGAACGCTGATCGAGACGTGATCCCTAACGAGAACTCTGCATTGCTTCTTGAATGTGTCAGCAACATTCTTAGGAAGCTTAGGTTCGCCCGTAGGCATTATCACCTCAAAGGTGTAATGCGTCCGTGCATCCAACTTTCTAGTCGGGCCTCGTTTCGTAGATTTGCTCGATGTGGAGGCCTAAGAGGGAGAAACATTCATCAAATGAATGTATATGTATACAATATAGAGCTATCTCCAATATTTTTCACATATTACAAGTGATTGTCGAACTTCATATGTATACCTTGCCGGACTTTATTATTTCTTCACTAGCTTCTCCACCGGCTTCTCCATCAATGGAGCTATCATCACCTCCTCCGTCATTGGACCTATCTCCTGCCACATCGGCTTCATCTTCGTGTCGCTCGACCTCCATTCCATATCCGGAGTCGTTTAGATATGACGTCGGAGATTCGGCTGGTTCAACATCGGGGCCGTCTTTGATTATATCTTCGAGAAGTTCTTCCTCTTCGAGGTTCCTGATATGTGGATCCATAGTTCTGCAAAAAACGGACATTTGGTTAACTAATAAACTAATAAACTATATAAGAGGGGTTGGAAACTTCGAAGGCTCGTTTTATATAGGAGGACCTTTAGTCCCGGGTCTTGGCTAGAACCTAAACTCTAAAATACCAGCCTGGCGGAGCCCAGTCCCGGACACTTAAGCATATACAATAGCAAAATTAAACTAGTTCTATTAATTTTCTTGCTAAAAATAAACTATTAACACTTAAGCATATACAATAGAAAAATTAAACTATTAACACTTAAGCATATACAATAGCAAAATTATATTTCTACTTCTACTTCTCCTATTCTTCTACTTCTACTTCTACTTCTCCTATTCTTCTACTACTTCGTCTCCTCTCCTCGTCTTCTATTTTTCCTCTTCTTCTCCTCTCCTGATCCTCTTCTTATTATCCTTTTTCTTCTTTTCTTCTCCTCCTTTTTCTTCCTTTCTTCTCCTTTTTCTTTCTTTCTTCCCTTTTTCTTCCTTTCTTCTCCTTTTTCCTCCTTTCTTCTCCTTTTTCTTCATTTCTTCTCCTTTTTCTTCCTTTCTTCTCCTTTTTCTTCATTTCTTCTCCTTTTTCTTCTTTTCTTCTCCTTTTTCTTCCTTTCTTCTCCTTTTTCAGATTTTGCTTGCGCTGGCCATAGTGTTGGGGAGGAGGGGGCGTGGGGCTTACCGGCCAGGGGTGTCGACGGCGCGCGGCGAGGAGGACGGCGGCGCGCGGCGAGGAGGACGGCGACGTGCGGCGAAGAGGGCGGCGAGGAGGACGGCAGTGGCGAGCAGGACGACGGCGACGGCGAGGAGGACGGACGGCGGCGGCGAGCAGGACGGCGGGCAGCCTGACGGCGTCGTCGAGTTCGTCGCTTGCCGCGCCGGGCAGGAGAACGAGAGGAAGAAGAAGAGAGAATGGATGATTTGGGTTCGAAATTTTCTAACTCCCGCTTATACATGTGGATCTTTAGTCCTGGTTCGGGGCTCGATCCGGGACTAAAGACCCCTTTAGTCCTGGGTGGCGCCACGACCCGGGACTAAAGGCCCTTTTTCGGGCAGAACAGAAGGCGAGAAGCAGGGGCCTTTAGTCCCGGAGCATGGCTCCAACCGGGACTAAAGGGGGTCTTTAGTCCCGGGTGGAGCCACGACCCGGGACTAAAGGCCCTTTTTCGGCGGACAAGAAGGCAGGAAGCAGGGGCCTTTAGTCCCGGGGCGTGGCAAGAACCGGGACTAATGTTTTGCCTATATAAACCCTCGCCCCTGCCCGCCATATCCCCTGTTTTTTGCTTGTTGAAGTGCGACCATGCCATGCTCTTGCAACTCTAGTTCCTGCACATGACGTGTTCGATGAAATGCCCGAGCCACTCTACTTAAGCTTTCTCCTCTCCAAACTCGACCTCCAAGCTTCATTTTCCTTAATATTTGTCTAGGTTTGGCCGTGCACACCAACTGTGAGCACCACCGTGGTGAGCCTCTTGTTCTTATCTTTTTTTTAAATCAAAAAAATCTTACTTGTATGATTTAGATACATACTTGTATAAATTACTCACTTTCATTATTTTTTGTTATTATATAGTGCGATGGTTTTGGTATCCGCCTCCGTCGGCCCTCGTCCTGTCTATGATTCGGATGTGGTATATATTATCTTTTATAACTATTTGTTTTATTTAGTGTTTATGACAACTATGACGACCAATGTGACATATATGTTTTTAATCTAGGAGGTATGTGAACCGGAAATTCCAACCCACATAAAAATTCTTGTCAAGAAGTTAAATTTGGTTGAAAAAGAAAACAAATATATGAAGAAAAAATTGAAAATAATTGAGGATAAGAATATGGAACTGGAGTTGCATGTCGCCGATGTCATCGATGATCGCAAGATGAAGATCGATGCGATGCGGTTGAAGATGGATGCAGTGCGCTTGAAGATGGATGAAATGTGTTTGAAGACTAGGAATATTAGAAAATATGCCATTGATAAAGAGGCTTGGTATCATTATGCTGTTGCGTCAATTGTTACCTTAGTTGCGATTTTGATCGCGTTTGTTGTTGCATTTAAATGTTTTACAAAGTTGTATGTTGTTTTATGAGAGTAATTTATGTATTTATTTTTTGCAATAATAACATTTGATCACTACTGTTCTTTGGCTTTAATGTGATGATGAACTTGTATTAATTTGGTCATATGTTCTGCAATGATTTTTTGAACTTATTTGAACTCCATATTTTTTGTGTGTTCAAAATGCACCATTCAAAGGCACACCACAAAATTTGAACAATTTCTGACTTCATTTGATATATTTCGTGGATTTACTTATTTTTTATGAGCTAGTTGACCCTGAAATTGAAAAGCACTACAAATGAACTCTGAAAATGTTGAAGGTTGGCATGCTATCATCATTTCACCCACATAGCATGTGTTAGAAAGTTGAGAGGGCTACGGCAAAAACTGGATGCACTTCGTGTACAAAACGGACAATCTCTCTCGAAGTATCACGGTTTTGAACGAGAACTCATCTCTTACAATGGGATTTCATTTTTTTTAACTTATTTGAACTCCATACTTTTTGTGTGTTCAAAATGCACCATTCAAAGGCACACCACAAAATTTCAACAATTTCTGACTTCATTTGATATATTTCGTGGATTTACTTTTTTTTTGAGCTAGTTGACCCTGAAACTGAAAAGCACTACAAATGAACTCTGAAAATGTTGAAAGTTGGCATGCTATCATCATTTCACCCACATAGAATGTGTTAAAAAGTAGAGAGGGCTACGACAAAAACTGGATGCACTTCGTGTACAAAACAGACAATCTCTCTCGAAGTATCAGGGTTTCGAACGAGAACTCATGTCTTACAAAGGGATTTCATTTTTTTGAACTTATTTGAACTCCATTCTTTTTGTGTGTTCAAAATGCACCATTCAAAGGCACACCACAAAATTTCAACAATTTCTGACTTCATTTGATATATTTCGTGGATTTACTTATTTTTTATGAGCTAGTTGACCCTGAAATTGAAAAGCACTACAAATGAACTCTGAAAATGTTGAAAGTTGGCATGCTATCATCATTTCACCCACATAGCATGTGTTAAAAAGTTGAGAGGGCTACGACAAAAACTGGATGCACTTCGTGTACAAAACGGACAATCTCTCACGAAGTATCAGGGTTTCGAACGAGAACTCATCTCTTACATGGATACTATGAAAATGAAAAGTGTTTGAAATTTAGTACATTCAATACATGCATTACATAAAAGGTTTAATACATTATTACATTGTTGCACCAATATTCCTATCTATTATTTCTGTTTTCTTCTGGCTCGTAGCCATGGAGAATCTTCATCATTCAGTAGGATGCTTGGGTCAGTTTTCACTTTGAAGGGCGGAATTTCATGAAACTTATTATAATCTTCTGACATGTCTGTCTTATCATATACTCCCACGATGTTTCTTTTCCCTGAAAGAACTATGTGGCGTTTTGGCTCATCGGATAATATCTTCTTTTGCTGATTTCTTTTTCTCGTTAATGTAGACATGTCCTTCACATAGAAAACCTGAGCGACATCATTGGCTAGGACAAATGGTTTGTCCATGTACGCAAGATTGTTGAGATCCACTGTTGTCATGCCGTACTTTTGGTCTACAACTACCCCGCCTCCTGTCAGCTTCACCCATTTGCACCGAAATAAAGGGATCTTAAAAGTAGGTCCATAGTCAAGTTCCCATATCTCCTCTATGTACCCATATTATGTTTCCAAACAGTGCCCATTCTCGTCTGTTGCATCAAAGCGGACACCACTATTTTGGTTGGTGCTCTTTTTATCTTGGGCAACCGTGTAAAATGTATTCCCATTTATCTCATACCCTTGGAAAGTACATATAGTCGAAGATGGTGGCCTGGCCAAACAGTACACCTCATCTTCAACGGTGTCGTCATTCATGAGATGTGTCTGCAACCAACTGCCGAAAGTCTTCTCGTGTTCCCCTTTAATCCAAGAGTCAGCCTTCCCCGGGTTTTCGGAGCATAGAATATTCTTGTGTCTCACGATACACGGAGCCACCACGGTGGAATCGTGTAGAACTGTGGAGTGTTCTTGAGAGAAAGAATGCCCGTCCATACATACTTTTGCTTTCCTTCCTAGTGTGCCTTTTCCTGTCAGCCTACCCTCATACCGAGATTCAGGAACACCAATCGGCTTAAGGTCAGGAAGAAAGTCCACACAAAACTCAATGACCTCCTCTGTTCCATAGCCCTTGGAGATGCTTCCTTCTGGCCTAGCACGGTTACGAACATATTTCTTTAAGACTCCCATGAACCTATCGAAGGGGAACATATTGTGTAGAAACACAGGACCGAGAATTCTAATCTCTTCGACTAGGTGAACTAGGAGGTGTGTCATTATATTGAAGAAGGATGGTGGGAACAACAGCTCAAAGCAGATCAGACATTGGACCACATCAATCTGTAACCCTGATAGACTTTCTCGATCGATTACCTTCTGAGAAATTGCATTGAGGAATGCACATACCTTCACAATTGCCAGGCGAACATTTTCCGGTAGAATTCCCCTCAATGCAACCGGAAGCAATTGCGTCATAAGCACGTGGCAGTCATGAGACTTTAGGTTTTGGAATTTTTTGTCTTTCATATTTACGATTCCCTTTATATTCGACAAGAAGCGAGTCGGGACCTTGATACTGAACAGGACTTCAAAGAAGATTTCCTTCTCTTCCTTAGTAAGAGCGTAGCTGGCACGCCCTTGAAACTGCCCTGGATGCAAGCCATCTCTTCCTTTATGACGTTCCTGGTCCTCCCGTGCTTCCGGTGTATCTTTTGACTTCCCATACAAGCGCAGGAAGCCTAGAATATTCACGCAGAGATTCTTCGTCACGTGCATCACGTCGATTGCCGAGCGGACGTCATGGACTTCCTAGTAGGGTAGCTCCCAAAATATAGATTTCTTCTTCCACATGGGTACGCGCTTATCAGGGCCGTTAGGAACAGGTTGGCTGCCAGGACCCTTTCCAAAGATTACTTTTAAATCTTTGACCATATCAAATACTTCAACACCAGTACGGATGACAGGCTTCCCCCGGGATTCTGCCTTGCCATTGAAATGCTTGCCTTTTTTCTTTAAGGGATGCTTGGGCGGAAGAAAAAGACGATTGTACGGATACACATTCTTCCTACAGTTGTCGAGATATATACTTTCTGACTGATCCAAACAGTGCGTGCATGCATTGTATCCCTTGTTTGACTGTCCTGAAATGTTACTAAGAGCAAGCCAATCGTGGATGGTTACGAAAACCAACGCTCGAAGGTCAAATTCCTATTGTTTGTGCTCGTCCCACACACGTACACCTGATTCGGCCCACAGCTGTCAAAGTTCATCAACTAATGGCCTTAGGTACACATCAATATCGTTGCCGGGTTGCTTTGGACCTTGTATAAGCACTGGCATCATAATGAACTTCCGCGTCATGCACAACCAAGGAGGAAGGTTGTAGATACATAGAGTAACGGGCCAGGTGCTGTGACTGCAACTCTGCCCCCCAAAAGGATTCATGCCATCTGTACTCAGACCTAACCATAAGTTCCTTGCGTCAGCTGCAAATCTCGGGAACTCTCTCTCGATTTTTCTCCACTGCCGACCATCAGCGGTGTGCCTCAACTTATCGTCTTTCATACGATCTTCAATGTGCCATCGCAACAACTTCGCATGATCTTTATTTCTGAACAGACGTTTCAACCGTGGTATTATAGGAGCATACCACATCACCTTGGCAGGAACCCTCTTCCTGGGTGGCTCGCCCTCAATATCACCAGGGTCATCTTTTCTGATCTTATACCGCAATGCAGTGCATGCCGGGCATTTATCCATATTCTCGTACTTCTCACCGCGGTAGAGGACACAGTCATTAGGGCATGCATGTATCTTCTGCACGTCTAATCCTAGAGGGCAGACAAGCTTCTTTGCTTCGTACGTGCTGGCGGGCAATTCGTTCTTTCTTGGAAGCATCTTCTTCATCAGTACCAGCAACTTTTCGAATGACGAGTCAGTCACACCGGTCTCTGCCTTCCACTTCAGCAATTCCAGTGTGCTACCCAGCTTCTTCTGGCCATGTTCACAAGTTGGGTACAACAATTTGTTGTGCTCCTGTAACATCTGCTCGAACTGCAACCTCTCCTTTTCTGTGTCGCAACCTCGCCGTGCATCAGAAATGACCCGGCCAAGATCATCAGCAGGCTCATCCGGTTCCCGTTCTTCATCCTGATCTTCTTCTTCATTGTCTTCCATTGCGGTATCAGCATACTCAGGGAACATAGATCGGTAGTTGTCATCATCATTCTCTTCTTCTTCATCGTCGTCTTCCATCATAACCCCTCTTTCTCCGTGCTTGGTCCAAACATTATAGCCTGACATAAAATCGGACCGAAGCAGGTGGCTCTGAATGACTCTTGAGGAAGTGTAATCCTTCTCATTCCAACATTCAACACATGGACAAAACATATAGCCACCACCATGCTTGTTCGCATCGGCTACATCTCGAAAAGAATGCACGCCTTCTATGTAAGCGGCTGTGCATCGATCACCGTACATCCATGGATGGCTCATCTGCGTTATACGACAGTATATCAAATACAATCACGATCCTAAAAATTAGTACCGCATGGTCTAAACGAGGAAATATGGTTGCTAACCTTTTAGAATAAGTATAAATAAAGAGGAAGAGGTTTAAGCGTGGCTCGGGCATCTCATATCGTAGTTGTGTTCGGTGAACTGAAGCGGCATCGCTTTAACACAAATTTCAACAAACACCTCTAGTGCATCAAAAAAAGTGGAGAGCAAGCACCCACCCACAATCCTCCATCCAAGAAGAATGCAACGAAGAGGGGAGAGGGGGGTTGTGCTATATATAGGCAGAGGATTTTAGTCCCGGTTTGAGAGGCAAACTGGGACTAAAGGTGGCGCACATGCGGGCTGCCCACCGCGTAGCCCTTTAGTCCCGGTTTGGGACACGAACCGGGACTAAAGGCTCCTTACGGGCCGGGACTAAAGGCTCGAGGGAGGATATGAGAATTGGGGCGACGTGGCCGGGCCTTTAGTCCCGGCCCAGAGGCAGGCCGGGACTAAATGGTCCCGGCCAAAGGCCCGTTTTCTACTAGTGAACCGAAGCAATACGAATAATATTAAAAATTTTCCGATTTCCACTTGTAAGTCGTTGTGTGAGGTATATAATGCAACGATAACTACGCTTGAAGATTGAAATGATGGAAAGGCGAGTGGAATATGTCGAGATGCTATATAAATATGTTTTCATTTTCACATGAATTGAAAATCTAGAGTGACGAATCAAGAGGGTATAAAAATGGTGCTAAAGATGTATGATTCCTATATAAGAGGAGCAACATACTCCTGGAGAGACTAATCCCGAAGCATGAAATGAAGAAAAGGTTGTTGTAATATCACTTCTATCCTATTTTAGAAATGTTTCAGTTTACAGGGTAGGGAAATTTACAGTAATGAATGAAAAGGTTATGTAAATGTGTTAAAATTGTATCATTTGTACAAATAAGTTTTTAGAGGAGCTACATACTGCTGCAAAAGAGAAAGTATACAATGATGGATCGAAATGGTAGAAAACATATTACAATTGTCCCTTATCCACATATAAGTTGTTGTTTGAGGTAGATCATGCAATAAAACTACCCTATAATAATGAAATTGTTGAAAGGCTATTTTTATCTATCAACAATGCCATATAATATGATTTTCAGTTTTAGACGAACGGAAATCTAAAGTGAAAGATTAAGATGATGCGAAAATGATGCTACTGATGTATACTTTCTACATAAGGCGGAGCCACATACTGCTGCACAGTGTAGTGGCAAACTATGAAATGAAGAAAATGATCTCGTAATATTGTGACTATCCTATTTGAAAAATAATCCACTTCCCCAAGAATATAAAATCTATAGTAATGAATAAAACTGTTACGAGAAAAGTGTTGAAATTATATCATTTCCGCATCTAAGTTCTTGAAGGAGCTACATATTGCTGTATAGACAACTTCAGAAGCAAGAAATGAAGCTGGACTACTAGCATATGTCGATTTGTCTAATTGAATAACTTTTTATTTTCACATAAGAGAAAATATACCATGATGGACCGAAACAATACGAACAAAATTATAAATTTTCCGATTTCCACATGTAAGTCATTGTGTGAGGTATATAATGCAATGGTAACTACTCTTGAAAATTGAAATGATGGAAAGGCAAGTGGAATATGTTGAGATGCTATATAAATAAATTTTCATTTTCACATGAAGTAAAAATCTAGAGTGATGAATCAAGAGGGTGCGAAAATGGTTCTAAAGTTGTATTATTCCTATATAAGAGGAGCCACATACTGCTGCAGAGACTAATCCCGAAGCATGAAATGAAGGAAAGGTTGTTGTAATATGACTTCTATCCTGTTTGGAAAATGTTTAAGTTTACACGGTTGGGAAATTTACAGTAATAAATGAAAAGGTTATGAAAATGTCCTCAAATTATATCATTTGTACAAATAAGTTTATGGAGGAGCTACATACTGCTGCAGAGACAACTTTGAAAACAACAAATGAAGCAGGACTTATAGCATATGTCGATTTCGCTGTTTAAATAACTTTTCAGTTTCTCAGAAGTGAAAAATATACCTTGATGGTTCGGAATGGTACAAAACATATTATAAATTGTCTCATTTCGACATATAAGTTGTTGTTTGTGATACATAACGCAACAAAAACTCCCTGTAATAATGAAATGGTCGGTTGGCTACTGTTATCTGTCGACGATACCATATAAATTAATTTTCAGTTTTAGACGAACGGAAATCTAAAGTAATAGATTAAGACGATGCGAAAATGATGCTAATGATCTATAATTTCTACATAAGGGGGAGCCACATACTGCTGCAGAGTGTAGTGGCAAACTATGAAATATAGAAAATGATGTCGTAATAGGGCGACTACCCTATTTGAAAAATAATCCACTTCCCCGAGAATATAAAATCTATAGTAATGAATAAAACGGTTACAAGAAAAAAGTTGAAATTATATCATTTCCTCATCTAAGTTGTTGAAGGAGCTACATATTGCTGTAGAGATAACTTCGGAAACAAGAAATGAAGCGGGACTGCTAGCATATGCCGATTTGTCTATTTAAAAAACTTTTTATTTTCACATAACAGAAAATATACCATGATGAACCGAAACAATACGAATAATATTACAAATTTTCCGATTTCCACTTGTAAGTCGTTGTGTGAAGTACATAATGCAACGGTAACTACGCTTGAAGATTGAAATGATGGAAAGGCGAGTGGAATATGTCGAGATGCTATATAAATATGTTTTCATTTTCACATGAAGTGAAAATCTAGAGTGATGAATCAAGAGGGTATGAAAATGGTGCTAAAGATGTATGATTCCTATATAAGAGGAGCCACGTACTTCTGCAGAGACTAATCCCGAAGCATGAAATGAAGGAAATGTTGTTGTAATATCACTTTTATCCCGTTTTAGAAATGTTTCAGTTTACAGGGTAGGTAAATTTACAGTAATGAATGAAAAGGTTATGTAAATGTGTTAAAATTGTATCATTTGTACAAATAAGTTTTTGAAGGAGCTACATACTTCTGCAGAGATAACTTTGACATCAACAAATGAAGCAGGACTAATAGCATATGTTGATTTCTCAATTTAAGCAACTTTTCAATTTCACAGAAGAGAAAGTATACCATGATGGATTGAAATGGTATAAAACATATTACAAATTGTCCGATTTCCACATACAAGTTGTTGTTTGAGGTAGATCATGCAATAAAACTACCCTATAATAATGAAATTGTTGAAAGGCTACTTTTATCTGTCAATGATGCCATATAATATTATTTTCAGTTTTAGACGAACGGAAATCTGAAGTGAAAGATTAAGATGATGCGAAAATGATGCTACTGATGTATAATTTCTACATAAGGCGGAGCCACATACTGGTGCACAGAGTAGTGGCAAACTATGAAATGAAGAAAATGATCTCGTAATATTGCGACTACCCTATTTGAAAAATATTCCACTTCCCCGAGAAGATAAAATCTATAGTAATGAATAAAACGGTTACAAGAAAAGTATTGAAATTATATCATTTCCGCATCTAAGTTATTGAAGGAGCTACATATTGCTGTAGAGAAAACTTCAGAAGAAAGAAATGAAGCGGGACTACTAGCATATGTCGATTTGTCTAATTAAATAACTTCTTATTTTCACGTAAGATAAAATATACTATGATGGACCGAAACAATACGAAAAAAATTACAAATTGTCCGATTTCCACATGTAAGTCATTGTGTGAGGTATCTAATGCAATGGTAACTACTCTTGAAAATTGAAATGATGGAAAGGCGAGTGGAATATGTTGAGACGCTATATAAATAAGTTTTCATTTTCACATGAAGTGAAAATCTAGAGTGATGAATCAAGAGGGTGCGAAAATGGTTCTAAAGATGTATGATTCCTATATAAGAGGAGCCACATACTGCTGCAGAGACAAATCCCGAAGCATGAAATGAAGGAAAGGTTGTTGTAATATGACTGCTATCCTGTTTGAAAAATGTTTCAGTTTACACGGTAGGATAATTTACAGTAATAAATGAAAAGGTTATGAAAATATGCTAAAATAATATCATTTGTACAAATAAGTTTTTGGAGGAGCTACATACTGCTGCAGAGACAACTTTGACAACAACAAATGAAGCAGGACTAATAGCATATGTCGATTTAGCTATTTAAACAACTTTTCAGCTTCATAGAATTGAAAAATATACCATGATGGTTCGAAATGGTACAAAACATATTACAAATTGTCCGATTTCCACATGTAAGTCATGGTGTGAGGTATATAATGCAACGATAACTACTCTTGAAAATTAAAATGATGGAAAGGCGAGTGGAATATGTCGAGATGCTATATAAATAAGTTCTCATTTTGACATGAAGTGAAAATCTAGAGTGATGAATCAAGAGGCTGCGATAATGGTGCTAAAGATGTATGATTCCTATATAAGAGGAGCAACATACTGCTGCAGAGACTAATCCCGAAGCATGAAATGAATGAAATGTTGTTGTAATATGACTTCTATCCTGTTTGAAAAATGTTTCAGTTTACATGGTAGGGAAATTTATCGTAATGAATGAAAAGGTTATGAAAATGTCCTAAAAGTATATCATTTGTACAAATAAGTTTTTGGAGGAGCTACATACTGCTGCAGAGACAAGTTTGACAGCAACAAATGAAGCAGGACTGATAGCATATGTCAATTTCACTATTTAAATAACTTTTCAATTTCACAGAATTGAAAAATATACCATGATGTTTCGAAATGGTACAAAACATATTATAAATTGTCTTATTTCGACATGTAAGTTCTTGTTTGAGGTACATAAGGCAACAAAAACTACCCTGTAATAATGAAATGGCCGATTGGCTATTGTTATCTGTCGACGGTACCATATAAATTAATTTTCAGTTTTAGACGAACGGAAATCTAAAGTAATAGATTAAGATGATGCTAATGATCTATAATTTCTACCTAAGGGGGAGCCACATACTGCTGCAGAGTGTAGTGGCAAACTATGACATATAGAAAATGATGTCGTAATAGGGCGACTACCCTATTTCAAAAATATTCCACTTCCCTAGGAAGAGAAAACCTATAGTAATGAATAAAAAGGTAATAACAAAAGTGTTGAAATTATATCATTTCCACATATAAGTTGGTAGAGGAGCTACATATTGCTGTAGAGTTAACTTCGGAAACAAGAAATGAAGCGGGACTAATAGCATATGCCGATTTGTCTATTTAAAAAACTTTTTATTTTCACATAAGAGAAAATATACCATGATGAACCGAAACAATACGTAAATATTACAAATTTTCCGATTTCCACTTGTAAGTCGTTGTGTAAGGTATATAATGCAACGGTAACTACGCTTCAAGATTGAAATGATGGAAAGACGAGTGGAATATGTCGAGATGCTATATAAATAAGTTTTCATTTTCACGTGAAGTGAAAATCTAGAGTGATGAATCAAGAGGGTATGAAAATGGTGCTAAAGATTTATCATTCCTATATAAGAGGAGCCATGTACTGCTGCAGAGACTAATCCCGAAGCATGAAATGAAGGAAAGGTTATTGTAATATCACTTCTATCCTGTTTTAGAAATGTTTCAGTTTACAGGGTAGGGAAATTTACAGTAATGAATGAAAAGGTTATGTAAATGTGTTAAAATTGTATCATTTGTACAAATAAGTTTTTGGAGGAGCTACACACTGCTGCAGAGATGACTTCGACATCAACAAATAAGCAGGACTGATAGCATATGTTGATTTCTCAATTTAACCAACTTTTCAGTTTGACAGAAGAGAAAGTATACCATGATGGATCGAAATGGTACAAAACATATTACAAATTGTCCGTTATCCACATATAAGTTGTTGTTTGAGGTAGATCATGCATTAAAACTACCCTATAATAATGAAATTGTTGAAAGGCTACTTTTATCTATCAACGATGCCATATAATATAATTTTCAGTTTTAGACGAACGGAAATCTAAAGTGAAAGATTAAGATGATGCGAAAATGATGCTACTGATGTATAATTTGTACATAAGGCGGAGCCACATACTGCTGCATAGAGTAGTGGCAAACAATGAAATGAAGAAAATGATCTCGTAATATTGCGACTACCCTATTTGAAAAATATTCCACTTCCCCGAGAATATAAAATCTATAGTAATGAATAAAACTGTTACGAGAAAAATGTTGAAATTGTATCATTTCCGCATCTAAGTTTTTGAAGGAGCTACATATTGCTGTCGAGACAACTTCAGAAGCAAGAAATGAAGCGGGACTACTAGCATATGTCGATTTGTCTAATTAAATAACTTTTTATTTTCAAATAAAAGATAATATACCATGATGGACCGAAACAATACGAATAAAATTACAAATTGTCCGATTTTCACATGTAAGTCATTGTGTGAGGTATATAATGCAATTGTAACTAGTCTTGAAAATTGAAATGATGGAAAGGCGAGTGGAATATGTTGAGATGCTATATAAATAAGTTTTCATTTTCACATGAAGTGAAAATCTAGAGTGATGAATCAAGAGGGTGCGAAAATGGTTCTAAAGATGTATGATTCCTATATAAGAGGAGCCACATACTGCTGCAGAGACTAATCCCGAATCATGAAATGAAGTAAAGGTTGTTGTAATATGACTTCTATCCTGTTTGAAAAATGTTTCAGTTTACACGGTAGGGAAATTTACAGTAATAAATGAAAAGGTTATGAAAATGTGCTAAAATAATATCATTTGTACAAATAAGTGTTTGGAGGAGCTACATACTGCTGCAGAGACAACTTTGCCAACAACAAATGAAGCAGGACTTATAGCATATGTCGATTTCGCTATTTAAACAACTTTTCAGCTTCATAGAAGTGAAAAATATACCATGATGGTTCGAAATGGTACAAAACATATTACAAATTGTCCTATTTCCACATGTAAGTCATGGTGTGAGGTATATAATGCAACGATAACTACTTTCGAAAATTAAAATGATGGAAAGGCGAGTGGAATATGTCGAGATGCTATATAAATAAGTTCTCATTTTCACATGAAGTGAAAATCTAGAGTGATGAATCAAGAGGGTGCGAAAATGGTGCTAAAGATATATGATTCCTATATAAGAGGAGCAACATATTGCTGTAGAGACTAATCCCGAAGCATGAAATGAATGATATGTTGTTGTAATATGACTTCTATCCTGTTTGAAAAATGTTTCAGTTTACACGGTAGGGAAATTTACAATAATGATTGAAAAGGTTATGAAAATGTCCTAAAATTATATCATTTGTACAAATAATTTTTTGGAGGAGCTACATACTGCTGCAGAGCCAAGTTTGACAGCAACAAATGAAGCAGGACTGATAGCATATGTCGATTTCGCTATTTAAATAACTTTTCAGTTTCACGGAAGTGAAAAATATACCATGATGGTTCGAAATGGTACAAAACATATTATAAATTGTCTGATTTCGACATGTAAGTTGTTGTTTGAGGTACATAACGCAACAAAAACTACCCTGTAATAATGAAATGGTCGATTGGCTACTTTAGACTAACCGAAATCTAAAGTACCAGATTAAGATGATGCGAAAATGATGCTAATGATCTATAATTTCTACATAAGGGGGAGCCACATACTGCTGCAGAGTGTAGTGGCAAACTATGAAATATAGAAAATGATGTCCTAATAAGGCGACTACCCTATTTGAAAAATATCCCACTTCCCTAGGAAGAGAAAACCTATAGTAATGAATAAAAAGGTTATGACAAAAGTGTTGAAATTATATCATTTCCACATATAAGTTGGTAGAGGAGCTACATATTGCTGTAGAGATAACTTCGGAAACAAGAAATGAAGCGGGACTACTAGCATATGCTGATTTGTCTATTTAAAAAACTTCTTATTTTCACATAAGATAAAATATACCATGACGAACCACTAGTGGGGACAGGGCCTATAGTAATGAATAAAAAGGTTATGACAAAAGTGTTGAAATTATAATTTCCACATATAAGTTGGTAGAGGAGCTACATATTGCTGTAGAGATAACTTCGGAAACAAGAAATGAAGCGTTACTACTAACATATGCGGATTTGTCCATTTAAAAAACTTTTTATTTTCACATAAGAGAAAATATACCATGATGAACCGAAACAATACGAATAATATTACAAATTTTCCGATTTCCACTTGTAAGTCGTTGTGTGAGGTATATAATGCAACGGTAACTACGGTTGAAGATTGAAATGATGGAAAGGCGAGTGGAGTCTGTCGAGATGCTATATAAATATGTTTTCATTTTCACATGAAGTGAAAATCTAGAGTGATGAATCAAGAGGGTATGAAAATGGTGCTAAAGATGTATGATTCCTATATAAGTGGAGCCACATACTGCTGCAGAGACTAATCCCGAAGCATGAAATGAAGGAAAGGTTGTTGTAATATCATTTGGAAAGGTTGTTGTAATATCATTTCTATCCTGTTATAGAAATGTTTCAGTTTACAGGGTAGGGAAATTTACAGTAATGAATGAAAAGGTTATGTAAATGTGTTAAAATTGTATCATTTGTACAAATAAGTTTTTGGAGGAGCTACATACTGCTGCAGAGATAACTTTGACATCAACAAATGAAGCAGGACTAATAGATATGATGATTTCTCAATTTAAGCAACTTTTCAGTTTCCCAGAAGAGAAAGTACCTGTGACATCCTCTACTTTTGCTACAGTAGTAATTGTAATTAAGCTACAGTGATCAACCGCTAATGATGCCACGTCATCGGATTTCCATCTCAGACCCGCGTTGATTCGAGTTTGTCCGGATTTCAAATTTGAAAACAAAAGTAGAGTACGTTATGAGGTCATTGCAAATATTAAAAGAATATATATGTAAAAAAAGGGGAAAGTATTAAATAAATAATAATGATAAAAGAAAGAAAAGAAAACTGAAAGAAAGGATTAATAAAAAGAAAAGGGAAAAGGTAAAACAAAATAAAAACAAATCAAAAAAAAGGGAAAGCAACCCACCCCCCTGGCCCAACTGGGCTCAAGGCCCAGCCGGCCCCCACCTCCATCCCGCAACCCTAATCCCCCTGGGAGCCGCCGCCTCCTCCCCTCGCTACTCCCTCCCCCTCCCTGTGCGCCGTCACCCCCCCCCCCACTCTCCCGTGACCACCCCCCCACCGACAGGGGCCCCACCCCACGCGCCATCTCCGCCCTCTCGGTCCCGTAACTCCCGTCGCCCCCATCTCGCCCCCTCCCCATCCCACGCCAGATCCCACCCCGTCGCCCCCCTCCTCTCCACCTCGCCTCCCCTCCCAGATCCTCCCCCGCCGGCCCTCTCCCTCCACCGCCCCCTCCCCGGCGGCCCCTCATCCCCCTCACCCCCCGGCGGCCCCTCCCCTGCTCCCGCCGGCGAGCTTCTCCACCGAGCCACCCCACCACGCCGGCGAGCCGCCCCCCACGGCTCCTCTCCTCCCCCGGCGGCCCCGCCCCTCACTGCCTCCTCGCCTCCCCCCGCCGGCCTCCTTCCCCTCGGCCACCTCCTCCCACGGCGAGCCCCGGCCGCCCCTCGGCCTCCTCCTCCCCGCGGCGAGCCCCGGCCCCCGTCGGCCATCTTCCGTTCGGTCCGGGAGGGACCGGGCAGAGAGACATCACCAACTCACCGGATCCGACCGGATCCGACCGTCTCCCCCTCGCCGGCACGTCAGCACCATCGTCACCGTCACCGTCACCGTCTCCAATCCGTCTCCACCGTCACCTTCGTGCGAACTCCGGCTTCACTGGGCCGTCACGTCACCGTCGGTGAGCCCCTCTTCGGGCTCCTCACACCGTGTCGATCTCCTCGCCGTCCCGGTTCCGTTCCGGCAAACGGGGCCTCGATCCGTCGACGGTGGACTCCGGTAGGAGGATTTGAGTATTTGGTTCCTCTAGGTTGTGTTAGCAGAGAGAGTTCTCTGTTGTGTGTTGACAGAGAGAGATGAGTGTTGAGAGAAAAGAAAAAGAAATAAAAACAAAGGTTGTATTCCGTATGTATGTATGAGATGTGATGTATGTATTTGCGTATATGTGTATTAGAGGAATACGGTATTTGAACGGTTAGGTATCTAATAAAAATAAATGAGAAAATAGCCTTAGGCCACTTACCGGTGGGGCCAATGCACCCGGGTCTATGACAGGGAGGCCCCACGCGATAGTTAATACAAATTATAAAAATAATGTTTTTGTTAAATAAATAAATAATTAGATATATTAGTTAAAATAATTAATTAACATACTTAGAGTATGACACGCGGGTCCCCCCACTAAACTAATCTGATTATATAATATTTAATCTTAAATAAAACTTGTGCCTATGACGTTCGGGACCCGCTGGTCAGTTGACCAGTCAAATGTGATGTCAGCATGACATCGCGATGATGTCATAATAGGATTTTATTAATTCTTTTAAATCTGTTTTTAATTCCTAAATAATTAATAAAACTTTGAAAATTAATATAAAATAATCCGTAAGTCAGATCGAAATATTTTCAACATGAAAGTTGATCAGCAAAGCGAGACGAACCCGGATACACGGCCCGTTCGTCTGTCACGCGTCCCTAGCATAGTAAACATGGAACTTTTCCATCGTTTCTAGTATAACCGGTAGTAGCCCGAGACCCGGAAAATATCGTCAGATATTCTTCCGACCCGTCTATGACGGATGTTGCTGCGTTAGCTCATGTCTAGCCTGCATCTTTTCATGTCATGCTTTGTGTTGCATCGGTGCTATTATTTATTGTTTCTTCCCCCTCTTCTTACCGGTAGACCCCGAGACTGACGCTGCTGCCGGGTACATCTACGACCCTGCCGATCAGTCCTTTGCCGCAGAGCAGCAAGGCAAACAAACTCCCCTTGATCATTCCTATATCGCCTATGTCTTTCTTTCTACTGCTTGCATTAGTATTTTGCTACTGTTGTAGTTAGCTCCTATATCTGATGCATAGCCTGTTTTTGATGAACTGTTACTTTCAGTCCTGTACCTTTAATCTGCTTAGTATAGGTGGAGCAGTCTTCCCCTCAGACCCCGTAGTCCAGTTGCCCCGCTTGTTTTCAAATCTCGATCTCTGATCGACGAGCCAGACCCGACACAGCACATTCACCCCCCTTCGTTGTACGACGCTATAGGGATACTATCGGGTACCGAGGGTGACACCTCGCTAAGTACTCCTGATGATATCTCTGTAGTATAGCTAGTCGGTCGTGGTTATCGAGAGTGAATCCTCTTTCACCATTCCCGATGACGTCTCTGTCGTGCCACCCCGCGAGTGTGGGACCCCCGAGGGTGATTCCTCTAAGCCCACCTTGACGGGTACATCGTTCGGAATCCAACGAGGGTGATACCTCGGATTCCCCCTGATGTTACGACCACACAGTTACTCGACCATGTTACTGGGATCTTTGGTGATTAGTTGTAAGACGGGTGGATTCCCGCGAGACTGTGTTGCTGGCCTAATTAAAAATGCTAATGGATTTGGGTATTTGATCTGGGTTGGTCGGAGACCTTTTCGCACTAACCGGCTACGCGGGAAGAATTATGGGTACTCGGCGTCGCGGTATCAGCCGAAGCTTTTCAGATGCCAGCAGTGTAGCGGCGCGCGCCCGAGTGGTCCCGAGATGCATCGCGCTTGTGATTAAGGGATGCTAGGGCTGACGTCGGCCGCCCACGCCACGTGCAGGAGCGTGAAGGGGAACTGGGCCCATGAATCCTTTGTGCTTAGGATTTAGACCGGCGGGCTGGCCTCTCTGATTAGTCTTAGGTGGGGCTGCGACGTGTCGATATTCCGAGGCCGGGCAGGACCCAGAAAAGTATGTCCGGCCAGAGTGTTATCGAGCATGACGGGACATGTGGTGCACCCCTGCAGGGATGAAAATTAACTATTCGGATAGCCGTGTCCACGGTTACAGGACGACTTGGAGTTGTGCCCCGATCTTATACAACTACAATTGTTACTTAACTGGAATTAGTTTGCCTCGGGATTGCTTCCTCGCAGGGAGTCGAGGGAGGATCTTTAGGCGTGACCTCACTTTAGTATTGCTGCAACAATATGACTATTAATGTGTTACCCGTGTTCTACTCTCGTCTATTGCTGCAAGACCCTGAAGATGCTAGTCTTCGATAGGACTAGGCCTTCTCTCTCATTTCTCGCATTGCTGCAGTCAGTCCACATATACACCCCCCTTCTTTGATACTGATGCATAATTAGAATAGTTCTGATGTAAGACTTGCAAGTACTTTGGATGAGTACTCACCGCTGCTTTGCTTCCCCCTTGCCCCCCCTTGATCCGTGCTGCGACCAGATGATGAAGCCCAGGAGATGGAGGTTCCCGCCGCCGACGACTCCTACCCCGACGGTGCCTACTACTACGTGGAGGCCGCTGATGATCAGGAGTAGTTAGGAGGTTCCCAGGCAGGAGGCCTCGCCTCGTTCGATCGTTGTATCTTTTGTGCTAGCCTTCTCTAAGGCACCCCATGTTTTATGTCTGTACTCAGATATTTGTTGCTTCCGCTGACTCGTGTGTTTATCGAGCTTTCGTATTCTAGCCCTCGAGGCCCCTGGCTTGTAATATGAAGCTGATGTTATTTTATTTGTGTCTAGAGTTGTGTTGTGATATCTCCCCGTGAGTCCTTGGGTTTGATCGTACGCATTTGCGTGTATGATTAGCGTACGATTAAGCCGAGGGCAGTACCACGATGGATCGAAATGGTATAAAACATATTATAAATTGTCCGATTTCCACATATAAGTTGTTGTCTGAGGTAGATCATGCAATAAAACTACCCTATAATAATGAAACTGCTGAAAGGCTACTTTTATCTGTCAACGATGCCATATAATATAATTTTCAGTTTTAGACGAACGGAAATCTAAAGTGAAAGATTAAGATGATGCGAAAATGATGCTACTGATGTATAATTTCTACATAAGGCGGAGCCACATAGTGCCGCACAGAGTAGTGGCAAACTATGAAATGAAGAAAATGATCTCGTAATATTGCGACTACCCTATTTCAAAAATATTCCACATCCCCAAGAAGATAAAATCTATAGTAATGAACAAAATTGTTACAAGAAAAGTGTTGAAATTATATCATTTCCGCATCTAAGTTGTTGAAGGAGCTACATATTACTGTAGAGACAACTTTAGAAGCAAGAAATGAAGCGGGACTACTAGCATATGTCGACTTGTCTAATTAAATAACTTTTTATTTTCACATAAGAGAAAATATACCATGATGGTTCGAAACAATACGAATAAAATTACAAATTGTCCGATTTCCACATGTAAGTCATTGCGTGAGGTATATAATGCAATGGTAACTACTCTTGAAAATTGAAATGATGGAAAGGCGAGTGGAATATGTTGAGATGCTATATAAATAAGTTTTCATTTTCACATGAAGTGAAAATCTAGAGTGATGAATCAAGAGGGTGCGAAAATGGTTCTAAAGATGTATGATTCCTATATAAGAGGAGCCACATACTGTTGTAGAGACTAATCCCGAAGCATGAAATGAAGGAAAGGTTGTTGTAATATGATTTCTATCCTGTTTGAAAAATGTTTCAGTTTAGACTGTAGGATAATTTACAGTAATAAATGAAAAGGTTATGAAAATATGCTAAAATAATATTATTTGTACAAATAAGTTTTTTGAGGAGCTACATACTGCTGCAGAGACAACTTTGATAACAACAAATGAAGCAGGACTGATAGCATATGTCGATTTCGCTATTTAAACAACTTTTCAGCTTCATAGAAGTGAAAAATATACCATGATGGTTCGAAATGGTACAAAACATATTACAAATTGTCCGATTTCCACATGTAAGTCATGGTGTGAGGTATATAATGCAACGATAACTACTCTTGAAAATTAAAATGATGGAAAGGCGAGTGGAATATGTCGAGATGCTATATAAATAAGTTATCATTTTCACATGAAGTGAAAATCTAGAGTGATGAATCAAGAGGGTGCGAAAATGGTGCTAAAGATGTATGATTCCTATATAAGAGGAGCAACATACTGCTGTACAGACTAATCCCGAAGCATGAAATGAATGAAATGTTGTTGTAATATGACTTCTATCCTGTTTGAAAAATGTTTCAGTTTACACGGTAGGGAAATTTACAGTAATGAATGAAAAGGTTATGAAAATGTCCTAAAGTTATATCATTTGTACAAATAAGTTTTTGGAGGAGCTACATACTGCTGGAGAGACAAGTTTGACAGCAACAAATGAAGCAGGACTGATAGAATATGTCGATTTCCCTATTTAAATAACTTTTCAGTTTCATATAAGTGAAAAATATTCCATGATGGTTCGAAATGGTACAAAACATATTATAAATTGTCTGATTTGGACATGTAAGTTGTTGTTTGAGGTACATAACACAACCAAAACTACCCTGTAATAATGAAATGATCGATTGGCTACTGTTATCTGTCATCGACGATACCATATAAATTAATTTTCACTTTTAGACGAACAGAAATCTAAAGTAACAGATTAAGATGATGCGAAAATGATGCTAATGATCTATAATTTCTACATAAGGGGGAGCCACATACTGCTGCAGAGTGTAGCACTACAGGAATCGGGCATTTTGCCGTCACGACGCTAAAGACGGCAAAGAGAGAATTACAGACGGCAAATTTTTTGCCGTCAGCCCATGACGGCAAAAAATGTCGTCAGACCATGTGCCCGCAAAGTGTAATTTTGCCGTCAGCATTTTTTCGGGCAGACGGCAAAAAATTTGCCGTTAGTGAAAACGGTTTGCCGTCATCCATAATGAGGCAGACGGCAAAAATCCTAACAGAACCACCCGGACGGCGTTAAGTCTTTGCCGTCATCCGAACGGAATGCAAGACGGCAAATATTACGGGTTTGCCGTCAGTTGTTATCAATACCAGACGGCAAAGAAATTTTATTTTTAAACAAATATAAACAACAATTAGGTGCAGATCTGGTCAAAGGCATAGATAGAATCTATTACGAGTGGATTTTATAAAACATACATAGTCCATCGTCACTCAATGAACCAAAATGGCACAAAAGGGCATAACTACATCAGCCAACAAGTGGATATAAATTTAAACAAAGAACCCTGACATAAGAACAACTCCTAAAGCAGTCTTCGCGTATTACTTAAAGCACTCTGCAACTAAAGATAAAAAGCAATCAGGTCCCTTGGCTTCTTCTCCACTGCATGGACGCGGCACATCTCAAACACGGCCAGCAGGTGGTGGGTGCGGGGCCACCAGGCGGCGTGTGCAGGGCCAGTAGGCAAAGAGTAGCTCCTCGGGCACCCCATTCGACTCCCGCAACCGCGCCTCACGGATCTCACCGGATCCGGGGCCGACCACCCGGAGGCCGACCTGGTGGAGGCGCTGGAAGGAGGCGGGGTCACGTGAGAGGCAAGCTGCGGTGGCGTCGGGGAGCTGCTGAGGCAAGCTGCTGTGGCGTCGGGGAGCTGCAGGGTCGCTGGATCTGACGTGGTGGCAGCGGGGTGTGGGGGCGTCGCCGCCGGCGACCTAATCCAGAGGGTGGGTGGTGGTGGGCGCGGGGGGGTGGGGGGTCGTCGCTGGCGACCTGATCCAGAGGGTGGGTGCTGGGGCGCGGGAGGTAGGGGTGGGCGGTGAGACGCTGGAGAGAGGGGGTGGTTGGGCGTCGGAGGAAGCGGTGGGTGGTGGTGGGCGCGGGGGGGGGGGGGGGGGGGGGGGTAGGGGCTCCGCCTTCGGCGACCTGATCGGGAGGGTGGCCGGTGGTGCATTGGAGGAGGGGGTGGTGGTCGGGACGAGGGAGGAGTCGGGGCCGTGAGTGGTGGTCGCGACGTGGGAGGAGTCTGGGTACGAGAGAGAAGACAGGTGGTCGTCGCGACGGGGGAGGAGTCTGGGTACGAGAGAGAAGAGAGGTGGGGAGAGGATAAGGTCGGGTGGAGGTGAGTGGTGGGCTAGCCGGGTTGAGTGGATGCGGTGGATCCTGGGTGGGAGAGGAAGCGACGGTGGGATGGGCCGCCACGTCATCGATCCATGGGATCGATCCGCGTGGTGTGCTTTCTCTTTGCCGTCATCTGGTTATTTTTCAAGACGGCAAATTAAGTCTTTGCCGTCATCCGGTTATTTTTACAGACGGCAAAATATTTTTTTCACCCACGTCCGTGCGTGGTGCGATGGGGTGGGCTCGTGTGTCTCCGATCTTTCCACGTCATTGATCCGCGTGATCAATCCGTGTGTTGTGCTTCTTCTTTGTCGTCATGAGTTTCTATTACAGACGGCAAATTGCTTCTTATTTTGCCGTCATCTAGTTACTTTTAGAGATGGCAAAATTATTTTGCCGTCATCCAGTTATTTTTAAAGACGGCAAAATAATTTTGTCGTCATCTAGTTATTTTTACAGATGGCAAAATACGTCTTTGCCGTAATCCAGTTATTTTTACAGACGGCAAAATATTTTTTACACCCACGTCTATGCGTGGTGGGATGGGGTAGGTTGGTGTGTCTCAGATCTTGCCACGTCATGGATCCGCGTGATCGATCCGTGTGTTGTGCTTCTTCTTTGCCGTCATCACTTTCTATTACAGGCGGCAAATTATGTCTTTGCCATCATCCGCTTATTTTTATAGACGGCAAAATAATTTTGCCGTCTGCAATTTTTATTATAGACGGCAAAATATGTTTACGCGGGCAGTCATTCTTTGCCGTCAGCAGCTGACGGCAGCTGACGGCAAAAGTGCTCTTTGCCGTCATCCACGAAGAAAACCTGACGGAAAAGATCTTAATAGACGGCAAATTACCTGATTCCCGTAGTGTAGTGGCAAACTATGAAATATAGAAAATGATGTCGTAATAGGGCGACTACCCTATTTGAAAAACATTCCACTTCCCTAGGAAGAGAAAACCTATAGTAATGAATAAAAAGGTTATGACAAATGTGTTGAAATTATATCATTTCCACATATAAGTTGGTAGAGGAGCTACATATTGCTGTAGAGATTACTTCAGAAACAAGAAATGAAGCCGGACTACTAGCATATGCCGATTTGTCTATTTAAAAAACTTTTTATTTTCACATAAGAGAAAATATACCATGATGGACCGAAACAATACGAATAAATTTTTTTATTTTCACATAAGAGAAAATATACCATGATGAACCAAAACAATACGAATAATATTACAAATTTTGCGATTTCCACTTGTAAGTCGTTGTGTGAGGTATATAATGCAACGGTAACTACGCTTGAAGATTGAAATGATGGAAAGGCGAGTGGAATATGTCGAGATGCTATATAAATATGTTTTCATTTTCACATGAAGTGAAAATCTAGAGTGATGAATCAAGAGGGTATGAAAATGGTGCTAAAGATGTATGATTCCTATATAAGAGGAGCCACGTACTGCTGCAGAGACTAATCTCGAAGCATGAAATGAAGGAAAGGTTGTTGTAATATCACTTTTATCCTGTTTTTAGAAATGTTTCAGTTTACAGGGTAGGTAAATTTACTGTAATGAATTAAAAAGGTAATGTAAATGTTTTAAAATTGTATCATTTGTACAAATAAGATTTTGGAGGAGCTACATACTACTGCAGAGATAACTTTGACATCAACAAATGAAGCAGGACTAATAGCATATGTTGATTTCTCAATTTAAACAACTTTTCAGTTTCACAGAAGAGAAAGTTTACCATGATAGATCGAAATGGTATAAAACATATTACAAATTGTCCGATTTCCACATATAAGTTGTTGTTTGAGGTAGATCTTGCAATAAAACTACCCTATAATAATGAAATTCTTGAAAGGCTACTTTTGTCTGTCAACGATGCCATATAATATAATTTTTAGTTTTAGACGAACGGAAATCTAAAGTGAAAGATTAAGATGATGCGAAAATGATGCTACTGATGTATAATTTATACATAAGGCGGAGGCACATACTGCTGCACAGAGTAGTGGAAAACTATGAAATGAAGAAAATGATCTCGTAATATTGCGACTACCCTATTTGAAAAATATTCCACTTCCCCGAGAATATAAAATCTATAGTAATGAATAAAACGGTTACAAGAAAAGTGTTGAAATTATATCATTTCCGCATCTAAGTTGTTGAGGGAGCGACATATTGCTGTAGAGACAACTTCAGAAGCAAGAAATGAAGCGGGACTACTAGCATATGTCGATTTGTCTAATTAAATAACTTTTTATTTTCACATAAGAGAAAATATACCATGATGGACCGAAACAATACGAATAAAATTACAAATTGTCCGATTTCCACATGTAAGTCATTGTGTGAGGTATATAATGCAATGGTAACTACTCTTGAAAATTGAAATGATGGAAAGGCGAGTGGAATATGTTGAGATGCTATATAAATAAGTTTTCATTTTCACATGAAGTGAAAATCTATAGTGATGAATCAAGAGGGTGCGAAAATGGTTCTAAAGATGTATGATTCCTATATAAGAGGAGCCACATACTGCTGCAGAGACTAATCCCGAAGCATGAAATGAAGGAAAGGTTGTTGTAATATGACTTCTATCCTATTTGAAAAATGTTTCAGTTTACACGGTAGTGAAATTTACAGTAATAAATGAAAAGGTTATGAAAATATGCTAAAATAATATCATTTGTACAAATAAGGTTTTGGAGGAGCTACATACTTCTGCAGAGACAACTTTGACAACAATAAATGAAGCAGGACTGATAGCATATGTCGATTTCGCTATTTAAACAACTTTTCAGCTTCATAGAAGTGAAAAATATAACATGATGGTTCGAAATGGTACAAAACATATTACAAATTGTCCGATTTCCACATGTAAGTCATGGTGTGAGGTATATAATGCAACGATAACTACTCTTGAAAATTAAAATGATGGAAAGGCGAGTGGAATATGTCGAGATGCTATATAAATAAGTTCTCATTTTCACATGAAGTGAAAATCTAGAGTGATGAATCAAGAGGGTGCAAAAATGGTGCTAAAGATGTATGATTCTATATAAGAGGAGCAACATAGTGCTGCAGAGACTAATCCCGAAGCATGAAATGAATGAAATGTTGTTGTAATATGACTTCTATCCTGTTTGAAAAATGTTTCAGTTTATACGGTAGGGAAATTACAGTAATGAATGAAAAGGTTATGAAAATGTCCTAAAAGTATATCATTTGTACAAATAAGTTTTTGGAGGAGCTACATACTGCTGCAGAGACAAGTTTGACAGCAACAAATGAAGCAGGACTGATAGCATATGTCGATTTCGCTATTTAAATAACTTTTCAGTTTCACAGAAGTGAAAAATATAACATTATGGTTCGAAATGGTACAAAACATATTATAAATGTTCTTATTTCGACATGTAAGTTGTTGTTTGAGGTACACAACGCAACAAAAACTACCCTATAATAATGAAATGGTCGATTGGCTACTGTTATCTGTCGACGATACCAAATAAATTAATTTTCAGTTTTAGACGAACGGAAATCTAAATTAATAGATTAAGATGATGCTAATGATCTATAATTTCTACATAAGGGGGAGCCACATACTGCTGTAGAGTGTAGTGGCAAACTATGAAATATAGAAAATGATGCCGTAATAGGGCGACTACCCTATTTGAAAAATATTCCACTTCCCTAGGAAGAGAAAACCTATAGTAATGAATAAAAAGGTTAGGACAAAAGTTTTGAAATTATATCATTTCCACATATAAGTTGGTAGAGGAGCTACATATTGCTGTAGAGATAACTTGGAAACAAGAAATGAAGCGTGACTACTAACATATGCCGATTTGTCTATTTAAAAAACTTTTTATTTTCACATAAGAGAAAATATACCATGATGAACCGAAACAATACTAATAATATTACAAATTTTCTGATTTCCACTTGTAAGTCGTTGTGTGAGGTATATAATGCAACGGTAACTACGCTTCAAAATTGAAATGATGGAAAGGCGAGTGAAATATGTCGAGATGCTATATAAATATGTTTTCATTTTCACATGAAGTGAAAATCTAGAGTGATGAATCAAGAGGGTATGACAATGGTGCTAAAGATGTATGATTCATATATAAGTGGAGCCATGTACAGCTGCAGAGAGTAATCCCGAAGCATGAAATGAAGGAAAGGTTGTTGTAATATCACTTTTATCCTGTTTTAGAAATGTTTCAGTTTACAGGGTAGGTAAAATTAGAGTAATGAATGAAAAGGTTATGTAAATGTGTTAAAATTGTATCATTTGTACAAATAAGTTTTTGGAGGAGCTACATACTGCTGCAGAGATAACTTTGACATCAACAAATGAAGCAGGACTAATAGCATATGTTGATTTCTCAATTTAAGCAACTTTTCAGTTTCACAGAAGAGAAACTATACCATGATGGATCGAAATGGTATAAAACATATTACAAATTGTCCGATTTCCACATCTAAGTTGTTGTTTGAGGTAGATCATGCAATAAAACTACCCTATAATAATGAAATTGTTGAAAGGCTACTTCTATTTGTCAATGATGCCATATAATATAATTTTCAGTTTTAGACGAACGGAAATCTAAAGTGAAAGATTAAGATGATGCGAAAATGATGCTACTAATGTATAATTTCTACATAAGGCACAACCACATACTGCTGCACAGAGTAGTGGCAAACTATGAAATGAATAAAATGATCTCGTAATATTGCGACTACCCTATTTGAAAAATATTCCACTTCCCCGAGAAGATAAAATCTATAGTAATGAATAAAACGGTTACAAGAAAAGTGTTGAAATTATATCATTTCCGCATCGAAGTTGTTGAAGGAGCTACATATTGATGTAGAGACAACTTCAGAAACAAGAAATGAAGCGGGACTACTAGCATATGTCGATTTGTCTAATTAAATAACTTTTTATTTGCACATAATAGAAAATATACCATGATGGACCGAAACAATACGAATAAAATTACAAATTGTCCGATTTCTACATGTAAGTCATTGTGTGAGGTATATAATGCAATGGTAACTACTCTTGAAAATTGAAATGATGGAAAGGCGAGTGGAATATGTTGAGATGCTATATAAATAAGTTTTCATTTTCACATGATGAAAATCTATAGTGATGAACCAAGAGGGTGCGGAAATGGTTCTAAAGATGTATGATTCCTATATAAGAGGAGCCACATACTGCTGCGGAGACTAATCCCGAAGCATGAACTGAAGGAAAGATGTTGTAATATGACTTCTATCCTGTTTGAAAAATATTTCAGTTTACACGGTAGGGAAATTTACAGTAATAAATGAAAAGGTTATGAAAATATGCTAAAATAATATCATTTGTACAAATAAGTTTTTGCAGGAGCTACATACTGCTGCAGAGACAACTTTGACAACAACAAATGAAGCAGGACTGATAGCATATGTCGATTTCGCTATTTAAACAACTTTTCAACTTCATGGAAGTGAAAAATATACCATGATGGTTCGAAATGGTACAAAATATATTACAAATTGTCCGATTTCCACATGTAAGTCATGGTGTGAGGTATATAATGTAACGATAACTACTCTTGAAAATTAAAATGATGGAAAGGCGAGTGGAATATGTCGAGATGCTATATAAATAAGTTCTCATTTTCACATGAAGTGAAAATCTAGAGTGATGAATCAAGAGGGTGAGAAAATGGTGCTAAAGATGTATGATTCCTATATAAGAGGAGCAACATACTGCTGCAGAGACTAATCCCGAAGCATGAAATGAATGAAATGTTGTTGTAATATGACTTCTATCCTGTTTGAAAAATGTTTCAGTTTACACGGTCGGGAAATTTACAGTAATAAATGAAAAGGTTATGAAAATGTCCTAAAAGTATATCATTTGTACAAATAAGTTTTTAGAGGAGCTACATACTGCTGCAGAGACAAGTTTGACAGCAACAAATGAAGCAGGACAGATAGCATATGTCGATTTCCCTATTTAAATAACTTTTCAGTTTCACAGAAGTGAAAAATATAACATTGTGGTTCGAAATGGTACAAAACATATTATAAATTGTCTAATATCGACATGTAAGTTGTTGTTTGACGTACATAACGCAACAAAAACTATCCTGTAATAATGAAATGGTCGATTGGCTACTGTTATCTGTCGAAGATACCATATAAATTAATTTTCAGTTTTAGACGAACGGAAATCTAAAGTAATAGATTAAGATGATGCTAATGATCTATAATTTCTAGATAAGGGGGAGCCGCATACTGCTGCTGCAGAGTGTAGTGGAAAACTATGAAATATAGAAAATGATGTCGTAATAGGGCGACTACCATATTTGAAAAATATTCCACTTCCCTAGGAAGAGAAAACCTATAGTAATGAATAAAAAGGTTACGACAAAAGTGTTGAAATTATATCATTTCCACATATAAGTTGGTAGAGGAGCTACATATTGTTGTAGAGATAACTTCGGAATCAGAAATGAAGTGGGACTACTACCATATGCCGATTTGTCTATTTAAAAAACTTTTTATTTTCACACAAGAGAAAATATACAATGATGAACCGAAACAATACTAATAATATTACAAATTTTCCGATTTCCACTTATAAGTCGTTGTGTGAGGTATATAATGCAATGGTAACTACGCTTCAAGATTGAAATGATGAAAAGGCGAGTGGAATATGTCGAGATGCTATATAAATATGTTTTCATTTTCACATGAAGTAAAAATCTAGAGTGATGAATCAATAGGGTAAGACAATGGTGCTAAAGATGTATGATTCCTATATAAGAGGAGCCACGTACTACTGCAGAGACTATTTCCGAAGCATGAAATGAAGGAAAGGTTGTTGTAATATCACTTTTATCCTGTTTTAGAAATATTTCAGTTTACAGGTGTGACGCCCTCGATTTAATCGTACGCTAAACAAACACGCAAATGCGTACGACCAAACCCAAGGACTCACGGGAAGATATCACAACACAACTCTAGACACAAATAAAATAACATCAGCTTCATATTACAAGCCAGGGGCCTCGAGGGCTAGAATACGAAAGCTCGATAAACACACGAGTCAGCGGAAGCAACAAATATCTGAGTACAGACATAAAACATGGGGTGCCTTAGAGAAGGCTAGCACAAAAGATACAACGATCGAACGAGGCGAGGCCTCCTGCCTGGGAACCTCCTAACTACTCCTGATCATCAGCGGCCTCCACGTAGTAGTAGGCACCGTCTGGGTAGCAGTCGTCGGCGGCGGGGACCTCCATCTCCTGGGCTCCATCATCTGGTCGCAGCAAACGGATCAATGGGACAAGGGGGGAGCAAAGCAGCGGTGAGTACTCATCCAAAGTACTTGCAAGTCATACATCAGAACTATTCTAATTATGTATTAGTATCAAAGAAGGGGGTTATATGTGGACTGACTGCAGCAATGCGAGAATAGAGAGAGAAGGCCTAGTCCTATCGAAGACTAGCATCTTCAGGGTCTTGCAGCAATAGACGAGAGTAGAACAGGGGTAACACATAAATAGTCATATTGTTACAGCAATATTAAAGTGAGGTCACGCCTAAAGATCCTCCCTCGACTCCCTGCGAGGAAGCAATCCCGAGGCATACTAATTCCAGTTAAGTTACAATTGTAGTTGTAAAAGATCGGGGCACAACTCCAAGTCGTCCTGTGACCGTGGACACGGCTATCCGAATAGTTAATTTTCATCCCTGCAGGGGTGCACCACATGTACCGTCACGCTCGATAACACTCTGGCCGGACATACTTTGCTGGGTCCTGCCCGGCCTCGGAATATCGACACGTCGCAGCCCCACCTAAGACTAATCAGAGAGGCCAGCCCGCCGGTCTAAATCCTAAGCACAAAGGGTTCGTGGGCCCAGTTCCCCTTCACGCTCCTGCACGTGGCGTGGGCGGCCGACGTCAGTCCTAGCATCCCTTAATCACAAGCGCGATGCATCTCGGGACCACTCGGGCGCGCGCCGCTACATTGCTGGCATCTGAAAAGCTTCGGCTGATACCGCGACGCCGAGTACCCATAATTCTTCTTGCGTAGCCGGTTAGTGCGAAAAGGTCTCCGACCAACCCAGATCAAATACCCAAATCCATTAGCATTTTAATTAGGCCAGCAACACAGTCTCACGGGAATCCACCCGGCTTACAACTAATCATCAATGATCCCAGTAACATGGTTGAGTAACTGTGTGGTCGTAACATCGGTGGGAATCCGAGGTATCACCCTCGTTGGATCCCGAACAATGTACCCGTCAAGGTGGGCTTAGAGGAATCACCCTCGGGGGTCCCACACTCGCGGGGTTGCACGACAGAGGCGTCATCGGGAATGGTGAAAGAGGAATCACCCTCGATAACCACGACCGACTAGCTATACTACAGAGATATCATCAGGAGTACTTAGCGAGGTGTCACCCTCGGTACCCGATAGTATCTCTGTAGCACCGTACAACGAAGGGGGTGAATGTGCTGTGTCGGGTCTGGCTCGTCGATCAGAGATCGAGATTTGACAACAAGCGGGGCAACTGAGCTACGGGTCAGAGGGAATGACTGCTCCACCTATACTAAGCATATTTAAAGGTACAGGACTAAAAGTAGCAGTTCATCAAAAATAGGCTATGCATCAGATATAGGAGCTAACTACAACAGTAGCAAAATACTAATGCCAGCAGTAGAAAGAAAGACATAGGCGAGATATGAATAATCAAGGGGGGTTTGCTTGCCTTGCTGCTCTGCGGCAAAGGACTGATCGGCAGGGTCGTAGATGTACCCGGCAGCAGCGTCAGTCTCGGAGTCTACCGGTAAGAAGAGGGGGAAGAAACAATAAATAATAGCACCGATGCAACACAAAGCATGACATGGAAAGATGCAGGCTAGACATGAGCTAACGCAGCAACATCCGTCATAGACGGGTCGGAAGAATATCTGACGATATTTTCCGGGTCTTGGGCTACTACCGGTTATACTGGAAACGATGGAAAAGTTCCATGTTTGCTATGCTAGGGACGCGTGACAGACGAACGGGTCGTGTATCCGGGTTCGTCTCGCTTTGCTGATCAACTTACATGTTGAAATTATTTTGATCTGACTTACGGATTATTTTATATTAATTTTCAAAGTTTTATTAATTATTTCGGAATTAAAAACAAATTTAAAAGATTTAATAAAATCCCATTATGACATCATCGCGGTGTCATGCTGACATCAACATTTGACCGGTCAACTGACCAGCGGGTCCCGAACGTCATAGGCACAAGTTTTATTTAAGATTAACTATTATTTAATCAGATTAATTTAGTGGGGGACCCGCGTGTCATTCTCTAATTATGTTAATTAATTATTTTAACTAACATATCTGTTTATTTATTTATTTAAGAAAAACATTATTTTTATTATTACTTTAACTATCGCGTGGGGCCTCCCTGTCATAGACAGCGGGTGCATTGGCCCGACCGGTAAGTGGCCTAAGGCTATTTTCTCATCTTTTTATTATTAGATACCTAACCGTGCAAATACCGTATTTCTCTAAATATCCATATACGCAAATACATACATCACATCTCATACATACATACATACATACGCATCTAATACATCATTTGTTTTTATTTCTTTTCTCTCTCAACACTCATCTCTCTCTCTCTGTTAACAGACAGAGAACAACTCTCTGCTAACTCCATAGAAGAACCTAAAGTTCAAATCCTCCTACCGGAGTCTACCATCGACGGATCGAGGTCCCGTTTGCCGGAACGGAACCGGGACGGTGAGGAGATCGACACGCTGGGAGGAGCCCGAGGAGGGGCTCACCGACGGTGACGAGACGGCGCGGTGAAGCCGGAGTTCGCACGAAGGTGACGGTGGAGACGACGTGGTTCCGGTGGTGGAGGGGACGGTGATGATGGTGGTGACGTGCCGGCGAGGAGGAGCCGGCCGGATCCGGCGAGATGATGACGCCTCCCTGCCCGGTCCCTTCCGGACCGAGCGGGAGAAGGCCGACGGGGGGGCGGGGTGGTAGGCCGGCGAGGTGGAGGCCGAGGCAGCCGGGGCCCCCTGCCGGCGGGGTGGAGGGGGTGACTCGCCGGCCGGAAGAGGGGAGGGGCCGCTGGGGGAGGAGGAGGCCGTGTAGGGGGGGGGGCGCCGGGGGGGAGGATAGGCCGTGGGGAGGGGGGCCGCCGGGGGGAGGAGGAGGCCATGGGGGTGGCTGCTCGCCGGCGGGGGGGAGGCGCGCGGGCGAGGGAGGAGGCAGGAGAGATCTGGGGCGACGGGAGAGGAGGGAGAGAAGGGATCGTGGGGAGGGATCCACGGGAGAGAGAGGGAGTTGCTCTCGTGGGGAGGGGGGTTGTCGGTGGGGGTGGGGGGACCGAGAGGGAGCGTGGGGGAGTGGGGCCCGGTTGGTGGGGGTGCGTCGGTGGGGGGGGGGGGCGCTGGCGGCGCTGGGAAAGGGAGGGAGTAGCGAGGGGAGGGGCTGCTCGCCAGGAGGGACTAGGGTTTGGCCGGTTGGGCCGGTGGGTGGCCCAGCTGGGCCGGGGGAGTGGGGTTGCTTTTTTTTTTGCCTTTTCTCTTTTCTATTATTTCTTTCTTTCTAATTTCTTTTCTTTCTTTTATTATTTATTTTACTATTTGATTTTTCTTTTTAAATACTTTCTATTACAATTTATTATACATACTTTTAATTCTTTCTTTCGTATACATATCCTTTTAACACTTGTAATGAACTTATAAAGTACTTTTTATTTTGCTTTCAAATTTTGGATCCGGACAGACTCGAATCAACGCGGGTCTGAGGTGGAAATTCGATGACGTGGCATCATTAGCGGTTGATCACTATAGCTTAATTACAATAATTACTGTTGCAAAAGTCGAGGATGTCACAATTCTCCCCTACTAACAAGAATTCTCGTCCCGAGAATTAAGAGGTAGAGGGAAAAAGCCCGGGGTATTCATCACGAAGATGATCCTCGCGTTCCCAAGTGGCTTCATCTTCAGAGTGATTTGACCACTGCACCTTAAGGAACTTGGTGACCGAGAATGCGGACCGGATGCTCTTTATAAGAGAGGTCTTGTTGTAGCTCAAGCATATCGTGATCCACTGCTCGAATAGGGTCCTTGAAGCAGCGACGGAGCTGAGAAACATGGAAGACATCATGAACCTGAGAAAGGTTTCCCGGCAGTTCCAATTGATAAGCCACTCTTCCACGCCTTTCAAGAACAGTGAAAGGACCAATATAACAAGGAGCTAACTTGCCCTTGATTCCGAAACGGTGTGCACCTCTCATTGGTGTGACACGAAGATAAGCCTTTTCGCCAGGTTGATAGACCATATCTTGATGATGACGGTCATACTGACTCTTCTGACGAGACTGAGCAGCCTTCAGATTCTCATGAATAATGCGGACTTGATCTTCGGCATGTTGAATAATATTCGGACCAAAGAGTGACCGTTCCCCAGTTTCTGACCAATTCAGAGGAGTCCGACACCTTCGCCCATACAATACTTCGAAAGGGGCCATCTTCAGACTAGCTTGATAGCTATTGTTGTAAGAGAACCCGGCATACGGAAGAGATTCCTCCCATTTCTTACCGAAAGAAATGACACAAGCTCGAAGCATGTCCTCGAGAATTTGGTTGACTCGTTCAACTTGTCCCTGGGATTGAGGATGAAATGCCGTGCTGAAGGTCAGATGAGTCCCCATACCCTTCGGAAAACTTTCCCAGAATTTTGAAGTGAACAAGCTGCCACGGTCCGAACTGAATACCAACGGAATACCGTGGAGTGAAACAACTCTTGAATTATAAAGATCTGCCAGCTGACTAGCATTAATCGTTTCTTTGACGGCCAGGAAATGTGCAACTTTGGGCACTCGGTCAATGACGACAAGAATAGCATCATTACCTTTCTGAGATCTGGGAAAACCAGTGACGAAGTCCATTTCAACATGGTCCCATTTCCACTCGGGAATAGAGATAGGTTGCAGAGTTCCAGCAGGCTTTTGGTGTTCTGCTTTGATACACCGGCATATATCACATTCTGCCACATAGCGTGCAATGTCTTGTTTCATATTGGGCCACCAGAATCTTTGTCGGATGTCTTGGTACATCTTGGTACTACCCGGATGAATAGAGAATGTTGTGTCATGAGCTTCTTCCATCACCTTCCCAGTCATCCTGAGATTTTCCTTCTTATTTGGGACGAATAGGCGACCCTTGAAATACAAGGCGCCACCTTCATCAACAGTGAAAAAGGAGGGTTTACCCTTTGCAATATAGCTCTTAATCCTCTCGACATCATCGTCAAAGTCTTGCAGATTCTTTATGGAGCTCACAAGATCTGGTTCAACCACTAGGTTACTGAGGGAACCCTGATTAACAACACGAAGGTTCATCTTTTGAAACTCTTCAGGAGGGGGAACAAGGTACCCCTGAGGAACAATGTGGAGGTTCAGCTTACGGAATTCCTCTTGCAGACGATCGTGAACCTGATGAACCTGGAGGTGGTTGCAGTATGACTTGCGACTTAAGGCATCGGCCATTACATTAGCCTTGCCAGGGGTATATGATATACTACAGTCAAAATCTGCTATACGCTCCATCCATCTTTGTTGATGCAGGTTCAGCTCCGGTTGAGTGAACAAGTACTTCAGACTTTGATGGTCGGTGTAGATTTCACAGCGATTACCGACAAGGTATTGTCGCCATTCCTTCAATGCATGAATGACTGCGGCAAGCTCGAGATCATGAACTGGGTAGTTCTCTTCATGAGCACGCAGTTGACGTGAAGCATAAGCGATCACCTTGCGATCTTGCATTAGGACACAACCTATTCCTTGACGAGAAGCATCACAGTATATGACGAAATCCCTTTTCGTATCTGGAGGAGCAAGTACTGGAGCGGACGTCAGTTTGTCCTTGAGCGCCTGGAAACTTTCCTGACATTTATCAGTCCATTCATACTTAAAACCTTTGTGAAGCAGGTTGGTTAAGGGCTTCGCAATCTTGGAGAAGTTCTCGACGAATCGACGGCAATAGCTGGCGAGTCCGAGAAAACTTCTGACTTGCTTGACATTCTTCGGGGGAGTCCAGTCAAGAATAGCTTGAATTCGTTCGGGGTTGACCGCAATACCATCCTTGGAAATCACATGATCAAGGTAAGTCACTTCGTCTAGCCAGAACTCACATTTGGAATACTTCGCATAGAGTTTACGCTCCCGAAGCTTATCCAGTACAAGACGAAGATGTTCAGCATGCTCTTCTTTGTTCTTCGAAAACACCAGAATATCATCCAGATATACCACGACAAATTTGTCGAGGTAGTCCATGAATATATAATTCATCAATCGAGAGAAGGTTGCCGGTGCATTGGTTAAGACGAAGGACATGACGGTGTACTCATATGATCCATATCGAGTGACAAAGGCGGTCTTTGGAATATCCTCCTTGCGAACACGGATCTGGTGGTATCCCAATCTCAAGTCGAGCTTAGAGAAAACGGTGGAACCAGCAACTTGATCATACAAATCATTTATCCGAGGTAGAGGATATTTGTTTTGAATAGTGGCCTGGTTGATAGGACGATAGTCTTGAACCAATCGATTTGTCCCATCCTTCTTCTTAACAAAGAGAGAAGGTGCTCCCCAAGCAGAGGAACTCGGACGGATGAAACCCAGACGGAGCGAGTTGTCAATTTCTTGCTTAAGTTCAAGGAGTTCATGTGGTGGCATTTTATAAGGACGCTTGGCAATAGGAGTGGTACCGGGTACCAAGTCAATGACAAACTCGACAGCTCGAGCAGGGGGAATTCCTGGAAGTTCTTCTAGAAAGACATCTTGGAATTCTCGGACCACTGGTATGTTTTCAATCCCTTCAAGAGGCGACGCATTTAATGCATTCAAAGCATATAGCCGTGCCTCAGCATTACGGACGAGATGAGCATGGTAGCTTACTAGTTCATCTGAAGGGTGTAGGAGGTGGACGGTTTTTGTGGCACAAACGATCGATGCCGTATGAGCTTGCAACCAGTCCATCCCCAATATGAGATCAATGTTGGATGACTTTAGTAGGATGGGGTTGGCAAGGAATTCTAATCCTTCAATTTCAACTGGAACATGGGGGCAAGCCACAGAGGTTCGGCATTCGCCCCCAGGGGTGTTTACCACTATCGGGATGTTCATCTCTTCGCTCCTAATGTCATGCATGTATGCAAAATTTTCCGACATAAAGGAATGCGATGCTCCTGTATCAAACAATACAGAAGCAGGTACTGAGTTAACGAGAAGTGTACCCATCACGGTAGCAGGCTGGTCTTGAGCTTGACCCATATCAATGTTGTTGGCCTGACCACGAACATAAGCAGGCTTAGCGTTGAAGTTGCGGTTCTGGTTGTTGCCACGGCCAGTTGCGGGAAGTGCCAGCTGATTCAGATTCTGCCTGCAGTCTCTAGCACGGTGACCTGGACGGCCACACTTGAAGCACAGCCCGTCCTCAGGACGGGAAGGAGGAACTCGAGGCGGTGGAGCTGGGAGCCTCGGCTGCCTAGGTGGTGGAGGAGGCAGGCGAGGTGCAGCATAAGACGGCCTCGGAGTAGGAGCAGGTGCATGGTACATGTTGTTGGGAATCCAGATCTTCCGCTTCTGTGCAGATGAGCCCGAAGATGAGCCCATGTCACGGTTGCGCTTGCTGCTATCTTTGTATTCCTGCAGACCAGTCTCAACCTGAATAGCCTTGTTCATGAGGGTGGCGAAATCAGCATAGTCCTGAACGAGGAGTGTCAGCTTGATATCAGGGTGGAGGCCTTCACGGAACTTCTCCTGCCTGCGTGCATCGGTCGCAATGTCTTCTTCAGCATAGCGAGATAACTCCAGAAATTCCCGTTGATAAGCATCCACAGTCTTGTTGCCCTGGACCAAGTTGCGGAACTCACGCTTCTTCCGGTCCATGATTCCCTGGGGAATGTATCGAGCACGGAAAGCAGCCTTGAACTCTGCCCAAGTGATGATAGTCCCATCGGGCTGAGAGCGCCTGTGGCTGTCCCACCATTGAGCAGCGGGACCCTTCAGAAAGTAGGCGGCAAAGTTGACATAGCTCGCCAGGGGCACATTGGCAGACTCCAGCTCATAAGAAATGTCACGGAGCCAGTCATCAGCATCTAGAGGCTGAGTTGAGCTGCGGTAGATCGCAGGGTTGAGACGGCAGAAGTCTTGCAGTGTCACGCCTTATGGTTGGTTCATGTTCGGCCTTTGGAACTGATCCATGAGCCCTTGCATAAACTGGCGGTTCAGCTCAAACTGTTGGATCATCCCCGCCATATACTCAGGAGGCGGGGGTGGTGCATCGTTGGCAGGGCCACGCGGACGGCCAACTGGTCTAACCATCCTGTTAAATATTTAGCAGGGGTAGTTTAGCTTAAAGTAATTGCAAAGGCATCGCACGCATCCATGAAGTAATTAAGCATAATGAAAGGGAAATGCAATAGATACTCCATAGTAGTTGAGTTCGACATACAAACCCATTCATAAGTTCGATTACAGACTAACGATTAAAAACTCGAAATTTGGCGATAGCCTGGACGCATTTGACGATACCCTGGACTCACTAGGCGGCGCGCAGGCACGCGGTGGAAGAGTACCACAACGAGATGTAGCGATAAGGCTACATCAACGTCGGAGAGGACGATCGAATCCTGGTAGCTGGCGGTGATAGAAGGTAGGGACAGGACCCTGTGTCCCGTTGTGACTCTGGTGAGGGTACCGCATCCAGTCGAGCAGCTGAGGTCCACGTGCAGGGGTTCTACCCCCAACATCAGTCCACTCGAGAGCTGATGGTAGCTCTGTCCTGCTCGGCTCGCGGATGCGCATAGGTGGAACCCTTGGACAGTGTGATGGCTGCAGCTCTGTCAACGCGTCGTATAGACGAGCGCGCGTAGCATACAACTCCACGGTCAAAGCTCGGAAAGCACGATCCATTGCCTCTGTGTACTGCACCAGAACCCGTGCGTCGTAGCGACGCGTCACGTAGGGGGCGCAGACAGTGACGTAGGAACGGTCGCTGCGCTCCCGAACGTCAGAAGCGTAGGCAGTGAGATCAGACCCAGTCTGATCCCCAGCAGGAGCATGTGGGATGTATCTGAAAGGGCTCTCCTCCAGGTGAGGGTACGCTCCACGGAGACGGGTGATGGCGATGTAGGCCGCATCATGGACGGCCATCTCGACCGACACTCCAATACCACAAAACACGTGGCGCTCGAGGGTCTCGCCGCCCCTCTGGTCGAAGATGCGAACCTCAGCCTGGTACTGGTACAGGTTGTACTCGCGGAAATCTTTGAACACAGTGTACTCGGGGTACCAGCGATATCCCAGCCTGGTCAAGAGATCGACCAAAATGGCCGGGAACCCAGTCGTCTCAGTGGCCTGTGTCAGGCGCACGTGCTGTCTTGCGGGATGCATCTGAAAATAAGATTGACGGATGTCAATGACAGTGTGTGTAATACATATTCAGGAGAAAAAGAGTAGATAGTCCAGCACTCCGGATTGATGTGATTCGAGAACCTAATGTTAGAGTTAGTAAAATATTTGACCCAAAAGAGAAGAGAAAGTAGAGCCCAGAGTACAGAAAAGGAGTAAAAGATACTAATACCACCCAATTAAGATGTGGGCCCGTAAGCCACAACATCAGTGTTAGTAAAGTTTTTCAAACACTAGACTCAACTTCGGCCAAGGAGTTGGAAAGGGGGCTACCTACAGGCAGTTGGCTCTGATACCAACTTGTGACGCCCTCGATTTAATCGTACGCTAAACAAACACGCAAATGCAAACGACCAAACCCAAGGACTCACGGGAAGATATCACAACACAACTCTAGACACAAATAAAATAACATCAGCTTCATATTACAAGCCAGGGGCCTCGAGGGCTAGAATACGAAAGCTCGATAAACACACGAGTCAGCGGAAGCAACAAATATCTGAGTACAGACATAAAACATGGGGTGCCTTAGAGAAGGCTAGCACAAAAGATACAACGATCGAACGAGGCGAGGCCTCCTGCCTGGGAACCTCCTAACTACTCCTGATCATCAGCGGCCTCCGCGTAGTAGTAGGCACCGTCGGGGTAGCAGTCGTCGGCGGCGAGGACCTCCATCTCCTGGGCTCCATCATCTGGTCGCAGCAAACGGATCAAGGGGACAAGGGGGGAGCAAAGCAGCGGTGAGTACTCATCCAAAGTACTCGCAAGTCTTACATCAGAACTATTCTAATTATGCATCAGTATCAAAGAAGGGGGTTATATGTGGACTGACTGCAGCAATGCAAGAATAGAGAGAGAAGGCCTAGTCCTCTCGAAGACTAGCATCTTCAGGGTCTTGCAGTAATAGACGAGAGTAGAACAGGGGTAACACATAAATAGTCATACTGTTACAGCAATATTAAAGTGAGGTCACGCCTAAAGATCCTCCCTCGACTCCCTAAGAGGAAGCAATCCCGAGGCAAACTAATTCCAGTTAAGTAACAACTGTAGTTGTAAAAGATCGGGGCACAACTCCAAGTCGTCCTGTAACCGTGGACACGGCTATCCGAATAGTTAATTTTCAGCCCTGCAGGGGTGCACTACATGTCCCGTCACGCTCGATAACACTCTGGCCGGACATACTTTGCTGGGTCCTGCCCGGCCTCGGAATATCGACACGTCGCAGCCCCACCTAAGACTAATCAGAGAGGCCAGCCCGCCGGTCTAAATCCTAAGCACAAAGGGTTCGTGGGCCCAGTTCCCCTTCACGCTCCTGCACGTGGCGTGGGCGGCCGACGTCAGTCCTAGCATCCCTTAATCACAAGCGCGATGCATCTCGGGACCACTCGGGCGCGCGCCACTACATTGCTGGCATCTGAAAAGCTTCGGCTGATACCGCGACGCCGAGTACCCATAATTCTTCCCGCGTAGCCGGTTAGTGCAAAAAGGTCTCCGACCAACCCAGATCAAATACCCAAATCCATTAGCATTTTAATTAGGCCAGCAACACAGTCTCACGGGAATCCGCCCGGCTTACAACTAATCACCAATGATCCCAGTAACATGGTCGAGTAACTGTGTGGTCGTAACATCGGGGGGAATCCGAGGTATCACCCTCGTTGGATCCCGAACGATGTACCCGTCAAGGTGCGCTTAGAGGAATCACCCTCGGGGGTCCCACACTCGCAGGGTTGCACGACAGAGGCGTCATCGGGAATGGTGAAAGAGGAATCACCCTCGATAACCACGACCGACTAGCTATACTACAGAGATATCATCAGGAGTACTTAGCGAGGTGTCACCCTCGGTACCCGATAGTATCTCTGTAGCGTCGTACAACGAAGGGGGTGAATGTGCTGTGTCGGGTCTGGCTCGTCGATCAGAGATCGAGATTTGACAACAAGCGGGGCAACTGATCTACGGGTCAGAGGGAATGACTGCTCCACCTATACTAAGAATATTTAAAGGTACAGGACTGAAAGTAGCAGTTCATCAAAAATAGGCTATGCATCAGATATAGGAGCTAACTACAACAGTAGCAAAATACTAATGCAAGCAGTAGAAAGAAAGACATAGGCGATATAGGAATGATCAAGGGGGGTTTGCTTGCCTTGCTGCTCTGCGGCAAAGGACTGATCGGCAGGGTCGTAGATGTACCCGGCAGCAGCGTCAGTCTCGGGGTCTACTGGTAAGAAGAGGGGGAAGAAACAATAAATAATAGCACCGATGCAACACAAAGCATGACATGGAAAGATGCAGGCTAGACATGAGCTAACGCAGCAACATCCGTCATAGACGGGTCGGAAGAATATCTGACGATATTTTCCGAGTCTCGGGCTACTACCGGTTATACTGGAAACGATGGAAAAGTTCCATGTTTGCTATGCTAGGGACGCGTGACAGACGAACGGGTCGTGTATCCGGGTTCGTCTCGCTTTGCTGATCAACTTACATGTTGAAATTATTTTGATCTGACTTACGGATTATTTTATATTAATTTTCATAGTTTTATTAATTATTTAGGAATTAAAAACAGATTTAAAAGATTTAATAAAATCCCATTATGACATCATCGCGGTGTCATGCTGACATCAACATTTGACCGGTCAACTGACCAGCGGGTCCCGAACGTCATAGGCACAAGTTTTATTTAAGATTAACTATTATTTAATCAGATTAATTTAGTGGGGGACCTGCGTGTCATTCTCTAATTATGTTAATTAATTATTTTAACTAATATATCTATTTATTTATTTATTTAAGAAAAACATTATTTTTATTATTAGTTTAACTATCGCGTGGGGCCTCCCTGTCATAGAAAGCGGGTGCATTGGCCCCACGGGTAAGTGGCCTAAGGCTATTTTCTCATCTTTTTATTATTAGATACCTAACCGTGCAAATACCGTATTTCTCTAAATATCCATATACGCAAATACATACATCACATCTCATACATACATACATATATACATACGCATCTAATACATCATTTGTTTTTATTTCTTTTCTCTCTCAACACTCTCCTCTCTCTCTCTGTTAACAGACAGAGAACAACTCTCTGCTAACTCCATAGAAGAACCTAAAGTTCAAATCCTCCTACCGGAGTCTACCGTCGACGGATCGAGGTCCCGTTTGCCGGAACGGAACCGGGACGGTGAGGAGATCGACACGGTGGGAGGAGCCCGACGAGGGGCTCACCGACGGTGACGAGACGGCCCGGTGAAGCCGGAGTTTGCACGAAGGTGACGGTGGAGACGGCGTGGTTCCGGTGGTGGAGGGGACGGTGATGATGGTGGTGACGTGCCGGCGAGGAGGAGCCGGCCGGATCCGGCGAGATGATGACGCCTCCCTGCCCGGTCCCTTCCGGACCGAGCGGGAGAAGGCTGACGGGGGGGGCGGGGTGGTAGGCCGGCGAGGTGGAGGCCGAGGCAGCCGGGGCCCCCTGCCGGCGGGGTGGAGGCCGAGGCAGCCGGGGCCCCCTGCCGGCGGGGTGGAGGGGGTGACTCGCCGGCCGAAAGAGGGGAGGGGCCGCTGGGGGAGGAGGAGGCCGTGTAGGGGGGGGGGAGGATAGGCCGTGGGGAGGGGGGCCGCCGGGAGGAGGAGGAGGCCGTGGGGGTGGCTGCTCGCCGGCGGGGGGGGAGGCGCGCCGGCCAGGGAGGAGGCAGGAGAGATCTGGGGCGACGGGAGAGGAGGGAGAGGAGGGATCGTGGGGAGGGATCCACGGGAGAGAGAGGGAGTTGCTCTCGTGGGGAGGGGGTTGTCGGTGGGGGTGGGGGGACCGAGAGGGAGCGTGGGGGAGTGGGGCCCGGTTGGTGGGGGGGTGCGTCGGTGGGGGGGGGGCGCTGGCGGTGCTGGGAAAGGGAGGGAGTAGCGAGGGGAGGGGCTGCTCGCCAGGAGGGACTAGGGTTTGGCCGGTTGGGCCGGTGGGTGGCCCAGCTGGGCCGGGGGAGTGGGGTTGCTTTTTTTTTTGCCTTTTCTCTTTTCTATTATTTCTTTCTTTCTAATTTCTTTTATTTCTTTTATTATTTATTTTACTATTTGATTTTTCTTTTTAAATACTTTCTATTACAATTTATTATACATACTTTTAATTCTTTCTTTCGTATACATATCCTTTTAACACTTGTAATGAACTTATAAAGTACTTTTTCTTTTGCTTTCAAATTTTGGATCCGGACAGACTCGAATCAACGCGGGTCTGAGGTGGAAATTCGATGACGTGGCATCATTAGCGGTTGATCACTGTAGCTTAATTACAATAATTACTGCTGCAAAAGTCGAGGATGTCACAACAGGGTAGGTAAATTTACAGTAATGAATGAAAAGGATATGTAAATGTGTTAAAATTGTATCATTTGTACAAATAAGTTTTTGAAGGAGCTACATACTGCTGCAGAGATAACTTTGACATCAACAAATGAAGCAGGATTAATAGCATATGTTGATTTCTCAATTTAAGCAACTTTTCAGTTTGACAGAAGAGAAAGTATACCATGATGGATCGAAATGGTATAAAACATATTACAAATTGTCCGATTCCCACATATAGGTTGTTGTTTGAGATAGATCATGCAACAAAACTACCCTATAATAATGAAATTGTTGAACGGCTACTTTTATCTGTCAACGATGCCATATAATATAATTTTCAGTTTTAGACGAACGGAAATCTAAAGTGAAAGTTCAGATGATGCGAAAATGATGCTACTGATGTATAATTTCTACATAAGACAGAGCCACATACTGTTGCACAGAGTAGTGGCAAACTATGAAATGAAGAAAATGATCTCGTAATATTGCGACTACCCTATTTGAAAAATATTCCACTTCCCCGAGAAGATAAAATCTATAGTAATGAATAAAACGGTTACAACAAAAGTGTTGAAATTATATCATTTCCGCATCTAAGTTGTTGAAGGAGCTACATCTTGCTGTAGAAACAACTTCAGAAGCAAGAAATGAAGCGGGACTACTAGCATATGTCGATTTGTCTAATTAAATAACTTTTTATTTTCACATAAGAGAAAATATACCATACGAATAAAATTACAAATTGTCCGATTTCCACATGTAAGTCATTGTGTGAGGTATATAATGCAATGGTAACTACTGTTGAAAATTGAAATGATGGAAAGGCGAGTGGAATATGTTGAGATGCTATATAAATAAGTGTTCATTTTCACATGAAGTGAAAATCTAGAGTGATGAATCAAGAGCGTGCGAAAATGGTTCTAAAGATGTATGATTCCTATATAAGAGGAGCCACATACTGCTGCAGAGACTAATCCCGAAGCATGAAATGAAGGAAAGGTTGTTGTAATATGACTTCTATCCTGTTTGAAAAATGTTTCAGTTTACACGGTAGGGAAATTTACAGTAATAAATAAAAAGGTTATGGAAATATGCTAAAATAATATCATTTGTATAAATAAGTTTTTGGAGGAGCTACATACTGTTGCAGAGACAACTTTGACAACAACAAATGAAGCAGGACTGATAGCATATGTCGATTTCGCTATTTAAACGACTTTTCAGCTTCATAGAAGTGAAAAATATAACATGATGGTTCGAAATGGTACAAAACATATTACAAATTGTCCGATTTCCACATGTAAGTCATGGTGTGAGTTATATAATGCAACGATAACTACTCTTGAGAATTAAAATGATGGAAAGGCGAGTGGAATATGTCGAGATGCTATATAAATAAGTTCTCATTTTGACATGAAGTGAAAATCTAGAGTGATGAATCAAGAGGGTGCGAAAATGGTGCTAAAGATGTATGATTCCTATATAAGAGGAGCAACATACTGCTGCAGAGACTAATCCCGAAGCATGAAATGAATGAAATGTTGTTGTAATATGACTTCTATCCTGTTTGAAAAATGTTTCAGTTTACATGGTAGGGAAATTTACCGTAATGAATGAAAAGGTTATGAAAATGTCCTAAAAGTATATCATTTGTACAAATAAGTTTTTGGAGGAGCTACATACTGCTGCAGAGACAAGTTTGACAGCAACAAATGAAGCAGGACTGATAGCATATGTCAATTTCACTATTTAAATAACTTTTCAGTTTCACAGAATTGAAAAATATACCATGATGGTTCGAAATGGTACAAAACATATTATAAATTGTCTGATTTCGACATGTAAGTTGTTGTTTGAGGTACATAACGCAACAAAAACTACCCTGTAATAATGAAACGGTCGATTGGCTATTGTTATCTCTCGACGATACCATATAAATTAATTTTCAATTTTAGACAAACAGAAATCTAAAGTAACAGATTAAGATGATGCGAAAATGATGCTAATGATCTATAATTTCTACATAACGGGGAGCCACATACTACTGCAGAATGTAGTGACAAACTATGAAATATAGAAAATGATATTGTAATAGGGAGACTACCCTATTTGAAAAATATTCCACTTCCCTAGGAAGAGAAAATCTATAGTAATTTCTAAAAAGGTTATGACAAAAGTGTTGAAATTATATCATTTCCACATATTAGTTGGTAGAGGAGCTACATATTGCTGTAGAGATAACTTCGGAAACAAGAAATGAAGTGGTACTACTAGCATATGCCGATTTGTCTATTTAAAAAACTTTTTATTTTAACATAAGAGAAAATATACCATGATGAACCAAAACAATACGAATAATATTACAAATTTTCCGATTTCCACTTGTAAGTCGTTGTGTGAGGTATATAATGCAACGGTAACTATGCTTGAAGATTGAAATGATGGAAAGGCAAGTGGAATATGTCGAGATGCTATATAAATATGTTTTCATTTTCACATGAAGTGAAAATCTAGAGTGATGAATCAAGAGGGTATGACAATGGTGCTAAATATGTATGATTCCTATATAAGAAGAGCCACGTACTGCTGCAGAGACTAATCCCGAAGCATGAAATGAAGGAAAGGTTGTTGGAATATCACTTCTATCATGTTTTATAAATGTTTCAGTTTACAGGGTAGGGAAATTTACAATAATGAATGAAAAGGTTATGTAAATGTGTTAAAATTGTATGATTTGTACAAATAAGTTTTTGGAGGAGCTACATACTGCTGCAGAGATAATTTTGACATCAACAACTGAAGCAGGACTGATAGCATATGTTGATTTCTCAATTTAAGCAACTTTTCAGTTTCACAGAAGAGAAAGTATACCATGATGGATCGAAATGGTACAAAACATATTACAAATTGTGCGTTATCCACATATAGGTTGTTGTTTGAGGTAGATCATGCAATAAAACTACCCTATAATAATGAAATTGTTGAAAGGCTACTTTTATCTATCAACGATGCCATATAATATAATTTTCAGTTTTAGACGAACGGAAATCTAAAGTGAAAGATTAAGATGATGCGAAAATGATGCTACTGATGTATAATTTCTACATAAGGCGGAGCCACATACTGCTGCACAGAGTAATGGCAAACTATGAAATGAAGAAAATGATCTCGTAATATTGCGACTACCCTATTTGAAAAATATTCCACTTCCCCAAGAATATAAAATCTATAGTAATGAATAGAACTGTTACAAAAAAAGTGTTGAAATTATATCATTTACGCACCCAAGTTCTTGAAGGACCTACATATTGTTGTATAGACAACTTCAGAAGCAAGAAATGAAGCGGGACTACTAGCATATGTCGATTTGTCTAATTAAATAACTTTTTATTTTCACATAAGAGATAATATACCATGATGGCCCGAAACAATACGAATAAAATTACAAATTGTCCGATTTCCACATGTAAGTCATTGTGTGAGATATATAATGCAATGGTAACTAATCTTGAAAATTGAAATGATGGAAAGGCGAGTGGAATATGTTGAGATGCTATATAAATAAGTTTTCATTTTCACATGAAGTGAAAATCTAGAGTGATGAATCAAGAGGGAGAGAAAATGGTTCTAAAGATGTATGATTCCTATATACGAGGAGCAACATACTGCTGCAGAGACTAATCCCGAAGCATGAAATGAAGGAAAGGTTGTTGTAATATGACTTCTATCCTGTTTGAAAAATGTTTCAGTTTACACGGTAGGGAAATTTACAATAATAAATGAAAAGGTTATGAAAATGTCCTAAAATTATATCATTCGTACAAATAATTTTTTGGAGGAGCTACATACTGCTGCAGAGACAAGTTTGACAGCAACAAATGAAGCAGATAGCATATGTCGATTTTGCTATTTAAATAACTTTTCAGTTTCAAAGAAGTGAAAAATATAAAATGATGGTTCGAAATGGTACAAAACATATTATAAATTGTTTGATTTCGACATGTAAGTTGTTGTTTGAGGTACATAACGCAACAAAAAGTACCCTGTAATAATGAAATGGTCGATTGGCTATTGTTATCTGTCGACGATACCACATAAATTATATTTCAGTTTTACACAAACGGAAATCTAAAGTAACAGATTAAGATGATGCGAAAATAATGCTAATGATCTATAATTTCTACATAAGCGGGATCCACATACTGCTGCAGAGTGTAGTGGCAAACTATGAAATATAGAAAATGATGTTGTAATAGGGAGACTACCCTATTTGAAAAATATTCCACTTCCCTAGGAAGAGAAAACCTATAGTAATTTATCATAAGGTTATGAAAAAAGTGTTGAAATTATATCATTTCCACATATTATTTGGTAGAGGAGCTACATATTGCTGTAGAGATAACTTCGGAAACAAGAAATGAAGCGGGACTACTAGCATATGCCGATTTGTCTATTTAAAAAACTGTTTTTTTTCACATAAGAGAAAATATACCATGATGAACCAAAACAATACGAATAATATTACAAATTTTCTGATTTCCACCTGTAAGTCGTTGTGTGAGATATATAATGCAACGGTAACTACGCGTGAAGATTGAAATGATGGAAAAGCGAGTGGAATATGTCGAGATGCTATATAAATATGTTTTCATTTTCACATGAAGTGAAATTCTAGAGTGATGAATCAAGACGGTATGAAAATGGTGCTAAATATGTATGATTCCTATATAAGAGGAGCCACGTACTGCTGGAGAGACTAATCCCGAAGCATGAAATGAAGGAAAGGTTGTTGTAATATCACTTCTATCCTGTTTTAGAAATGTTTTAGTTTACAGGGTAGGGAAATTTACAATAATGAATGAAAAGGTTATGTAAATGTGTTAAAATTGTATCATTTGTACAAATAAGTTTTTGGAGGAGCTACATACTGCTGCAAAGATAACTTTGACATCAACAAATGAAGCAGGACTGATAGCATATGTTGATTTCTCAAGTTAAGCAACTTTTCAGTTTCAAAGAAGAGAAAGTATACCATGATGGATCGAAATGGTACAAAGCATATTACAAACTGTCCGTTATCCACATATAAGTTGTTGTTTGAGGTAGATCATGCAATAAAACTACCCTATAATAATGAAATTGGTGAAAGGCTACTTTTATCTATCAACGATGCCATATAATACAATTTTCAGTTTTAGACGAACGGAAATCTAAAGTGAAAGATTAAGATGATGCGAAAATGATGCTACTGATGTATAATTTCTACATAAGGCGGAGCCACATACTGCTGCACAGAGTAGTGGCAAACTATGAAATGAAGAAAATGATCTCGTAATATTGCGACTACCCTATTTGAAAAATATTCTAATTCCCCAAGAATATAAAATCTATAGTAATGAATAGAACTGTTACGAAAAAAGTGTTGAAATTATATCATTTACGCATCTAAGTTCTTGAAGGAGCTACATTTTGTTGTATAGACAACTTTAGAAGCAAGAAATGAAGCGGGAGTACTAGCATATGTTGATTTGTCTAATTAAATAACTTTTTATTTTCACATAAGAGATAATATACCATGATGGACCGAAACAATACGAATAAAATTACAAATTGTCCGATTTCCACATGTAAGTCATGGTGTGAGGTATATAATGCAATGGTAACTACTCTTGAAAATTGAAATGATGGAAAGGCGAGTGGAATATGTTGAGATGCTATATAAATAAGTTTTCATTTTCACATGAAGTGAAAATCTAGAGTGATGAATCAAGAGGGTGCGAAAATGGTTCTAAAGATGTATGATTCCTATATAAGAGGAGCCACATACTGCTGCACAGACTAATCCCGAAGCTTGAAATGAAGAAAAGGTTGTTGTAATATGACTTCTATCCTGTTTGAAAAATGTTTCAGTTTACACGGTAGGGAAATTTACAGTAATAAATGAAAATGTTATGAAAATGTGCTAAAATAATATCATTTGTACAAATGAGTTTTTGGAGGAGCTACATACTGCTGCAGAGACAACTTTGACAACAAGAAATGAAGCAGGACTGATAGCATATGTCGATTTCGCTCTTTAAACAACTTCTCAGCTTCATAGAAGTGAAAAATATACCATGATGGTTCGAAATGGTACAAAACATATTAAAAATTGTCCGATTTCCACATGTAAGTCATGGTGTGAGGTATATAATGCAACGATAACTACTCTTGAAAATTAAAATGATGGAAAGGCGAGTGGAATATGTCGAGATGCTATATAAATAAGTTCTCATTTTCACATGACGTGAAAATCTAGAGTGATGAATCAAGAGGGTTCGAAAATGGTGCTAAGGATGTATGATTCCTATATAAGACGAGCAACATACTGCTGCAGAGACTAATCCCGAAGCATGAAATGAATGAAATGTTGTTGTAATATGACTTTTGTCATGTTTGAAAAATGGTTCAGTTTACACGGTAGGGAAATTTACAGTAATGAATGAAAAGGTTATGAAAATGTCCTAAAATTATATCATTTGTACAAATAATTTTTTGGAGGAGCTACATACTGCTGCAGAGACAAGTTTGACAGCAACAAATGAAGCAGGACTGATAGCATATGTCGATTTCGTTGTTTAAATAACTTTTCAGTTTCACAGAAGTGAAAAATATAACATAATGGTTCGAAATGGTACAAAACATATTATAAATTGTCTGATTTCGACATGTAAGTTGTTGTTTGAGGTACATAACGCAACAAAAACTCCCTGTAATAATGAAATGGTTGATTGGCTACTGTTATCTGTCGACGATACCATATAAATTAATTTTCAGTTTTACACGAACGGAAATCTAAAGTAATAGATTAAGATGATGCTAATGATCTATAATTTCTACATAAGGGGGAGCCACATACTGCTGCAGAGTGTAGTGGCAAACTATGAAATATAGAAAGTGATGTTGTAATAGGGCGACTACCCTATTTGAAAAATATTCCACTTCCCTAGGAAGAGAAAACTGTTGGGTAACGTAGCATACATACAAAATTTTCCTACGCATATTCAGATCTTCCTATGGAGAGACCAGCAACGAGACAGGGGTAAGAGCATCTTCATACCTTTGAAGATCGCTAAGCGGAAGCGTTGCTAGAACGCGGTTGATGGAGTCGTACTCGCAGCGATTCCGATCTAGTGCCGAACTACGGCACCTCCGTGTTCAACACACGTGCAGCCCGGTGACGTCTCCCGCACCTTGATCCAGCAAGGAGGAGGGAGAGGTTGGGGAAGAACTCCAGCAACATGACGGCGTGGTGTCGATGGAGAGACGAGGTCTCCCGGCAGGGCTTTGCCAAGCACCGACAGAGAGGAGGAGGAAGAAGAGCAGGGCTGCGCCGAGGGAGAGGGAAAAGTCTAATCCCCAATGGCCAAAAGTGCCCACTATATATAGGGGAAGGGGAGAGGGGGTGCCACCCCTAGGGTTCCCACCCTAGGGGGTGCGGCAGCCCTCCCAGATGGGTGGTGCGGCGGCCAGAAGGGGGAGGAGGGGGTGGCGCACCAACTGGTGGGCCTTAGGCCCACCTGGCTTAGGGTTTGCCCCCACTTCTCTCTCCCTTGTGCAATGGGCTGAGTGGGGAGGTGCACCAGCCCACCTAGGGGCTGGTTCCCACCCCCACTTGGCCCACCTTACCTCCCGGGGTCGTTGCCCACCTTCGGTTGTCCCTCGGGGCCACCTCCGGTGGTCCCGGTGGTCCCGGTACGTTACCGGTGATGCCCGAAACACATCCGGTATCAGAAACCATCCGTCCTATATATCAATCTTTACCTCCGGACCATTTCGGGGATCCTCGTGACGTCCGGGATCTCATCCGGGACTCCGAACAACTTTCGGTAACCTCGTATAACAATTCCCTATAACCCTAGCGTCATCAAACCTTAAGTGTGTAGACCCTACGGGTTCGGGAGACAGGCAGACATGACCGAGACACCTCTCTGGCCAATAACCATCAGCGGGGTCTGGATACCCATTGTGGCTCCCACTTGCTCCATGATGATATCATCGGATGAACCACGATGTCAAGGATTCAATCAATCCCGTACACGATTCCCTTTGTCTGTCGGTATAGAACTTGCCCTAGATTCGATCGTCGGTATACCTATACCTTGTTCAATCTCGTTGCCGGTAAGTCTCTTTACTCGTTCCGTAGCACGTCATCGTGTGACTAACCCCTTAGTCACATTGAGCTCATGATGATGTTCTACCGAGTGGGCCCAGAGATACCTCTCCGTCACACGGAGTGACAAATCCCGATCTCGATTCATACCAACCCAACAAACACTTTCGGAGGTACCCGTAGTGCACCTTTATAGTCACCCAGTTACGTTGTGACGTTTGATACACCCAAATCACTCCTACGGTATCCGGGAGTTGCACAATCTCACGGTCGAAGGAAAAGATACTTGACATTAGAAAAGCTTTAGCATACGAACAATACGATCTAGTGCTAGGCTCAGGATTGGGTCTTGTCCATCACATCATTCTCCCAATGATGTGATCCCGTTATCAATGACATCCAATGTGCATGATCAGGAAACCATGATCATCTATTGACTAACGAGCTAGCCAACTAGAGGCTTGCTAGGGACACATTGTGATCTATTTATCCACACATGTATTACTCTTTCCTGTTAATACAATTATAGCATGAACAATAGACGATTATCATGAACAAGGAAATATGATAATAACCATTTTATTATTGCCTCTAGGGCATATTTCCAACAAAAACCTATAGTAATGAATAAAAAGGTTAAGACAAAAGTGTTGAAATTATATCATTTCCACATATAAGTTGGTAGAGGAGCTACATATTGTTGTAGAGATAACTTCGGAAACAAGAAATGAAGCGGGACAACTAGCATATGCCGATTTGTCTATTTAAAAATCTTTTTATTTTCACATAAGAGAAAATATACAATGATGAACCGATACAATACGAATAATATTACAAATTTTCCGATTTCCACTTGTAAGTCATTGTGTGAGGTATATAATGCAACGGTAACTACGCTTGAAAATTGAAATGATGGAAAGGCGAGTGGAATATGTCGAGATGCTATATAAATATGTTTTCATTTTCACATGAAGTGAAAATCTAGAGTGATGAATCAAGAGGGTATGAAAATGGTGCTAAAGATTTATGATTCCTATATAAGAGGAGCCACGTACTGCTGCAGAGACTAATCCCGAAGCATGAAATAAAGGAAAGGTTGTTGTAATATCACTTCTATCCTGTTTTACAAATGTTTTAGTTTACAGGGTAGGGAAATTTACAATAATGAATGAAAAGGTTATGTAAATGTGTTAAAATTGTATCATTTGTACAAATAAGTTTTTGGAGGAGCTACATACTGCTGCAGAGATAACTTTGACATCAAGAAATGAAGCAGGACTAATAGCATATGTTGATTTCTCAATTTAAGAAACTTTTCAGTTTCACAGAAGAGAAAGTATACCATGATGGATCGAAATGGTACAAAACATATTACAAATTGTCCGTTATCCACATATAAGTTGTTGTTTGAGGTAGATCATGCAATAAAACTACCCTATAATAATGAAATTGTTGAAAGGCTACTTTTATCTATCAACGATGCCATATAATATAATTTTCAGTTTTAGACGAACGGAAACTAAAGTGAAAGATTAAGATGATGCGAAAATGATGCTACTGATGTATAATTTCTACATAAGGCGGAGCCACATACTACTGCACAGAGTAGTGGCAAACTATGAAATGAAGAAAATGATCTCGTAATATTGCGACTACCCTATTTGAAAAATATTCCACTTCCCCGAGAATATAAAATCTATAGTAATGAATAAAACTGTTACGACAAAAGTGTTGAAATTATATCATTTCCGCATCTAAGTTCTTGAAGGCGCTACATATTTCTGTAGAGACAACTTCAGAACCAAGAAATGAAGCGGGACTACTAGCATATGTCGATTTGTCTAATTAAATAACTTTTTATTTTCACATAAGAGATAATATACCATGATGGACCGAAACAATACGAATAAAATTACAAATTGTCTGATTTCCACATGTAAGTCATTAGGTGAGGTATATAATGCAATGTTAACTACTCTTGAAAATTGAAATGATGGAAAGGCGAGTGGAATATGTTGAGATGCTATATAAATAAGTTTTCATTTTCACATGAAGTGAAAATCTAGAGTGATGAATCAAGAGGGTGCGAAAATGGTTCTGAAGATGTATGATTCCTATATAAGAGGAGCCACATACTACTGCAGAGACTAATCCCGAAGCATGAAATGAAGGAAAGGTTGTTGTAATATGACTTCTATCCTGTTTGAAAAATGTTTCAGTTTACACGGTAGGGAAATTTACAGTAATAAATGAAAAGGTTATGAAAATGTGCTAAAATAATATCATTTGTACAAATAAGTTTTTGGAGGAGCTACATACTGCTGCAGAGACAACTTTGACAACAACAAATGAAGCAGGACTGATAGCATATGTCGATTTCGCTATTTAAACAACTTTTCAGCTTCCTAGAAGTGAAAAATATACCATGATGGTTCGAAATGATAGAAAACATATTACAAATTGTCCGATTTCCACATGTAAGTCATGGTGTGAGGTATATAATGCAACGATAACTACTCTTGAAAATTAAAATGATGGAAAGACGAGTGGAATATGTCGAGATGCTATATAAATAAGTTCTCATTTTCAAATGAAGTGAAAATCTAGAGTGATGAATCAAGAGGGTGCGAAAATGGTGCTAAAGTTGTATGATTCCTATATAAGAGGAGCAACATACTGCTGCAGAGACTAATCCCGAAGCATGAAATGAATGAAATGTTGTTGTAATATGACTTCTATCCTGTTTGAAAAATGTTTCAGTTTACACGGTAGGGAAATTTACAGTAATGAATTAAAAGGTTATGAAAATGTCCTAAAATTATATCATTTGTACAAATAATTTTTTGGAGGAGCTACATACTGCTGTAGAGACAAGTTTGACAGCAACAAAAGAAGCAGGACTGATAGCATATGTCGATTTCGCTGTTTAAATAACTTTTCCGTTTCACAGAAGTGAAAAATACCATGATGGTTCGAAATGGTACAAAACATATTATAAATTGTCTGATTTCGACATGTAAGTTGTTGTTTGAGGTACAAAACGCAATAAAAACTCCGTGTAATAATGAAATGGTCGATTGGCTACTGTTATCTGTCGATGATACCATATAAATTAATTTTCAGTTTTAGACGAACGGAAATCTAAAGTATCAAATTAACATGATGTGAAAATGATGCTAATCATCTATAATTTCTACATAAGGGGGAGCCACATACTGCTGCAGAGTGTAGTGGCAAACTATGAAATATAAAAAATGATGTCGTAATAGGGCGACTACCCTATTTGAAAAATATTCCACTTTTCTAGGAATAGAAAACCTATAGTAATGAATAAAAAAGGTTATGACAAAAGTGTTGAAATTATATCATTTCCACATATAAGTTGGTAGAGGAGCTACATATTGCTGTAGAGATAACTTCGGAAACAAGAAATGAAGCGGGACTACTAGCATATGCCGATTTGTCTATCTAAAAAACTTTTTATTTTCACATAAGAGAAAATATAACATGATGAACCGAAACAATACGAATAATTTTACAAATTTTCCGATTTCCACTTGTAAGTCGTTGTGTGAGGTATATAATGCAACGGTAACTACGCTTGAAGATTGAAATGATGGAAAGGCGCGTGGAATATGTCGAGATGCTATATAAATATGTTTTCATTTTCACATGAAGTGAAAATCTAGAGTGATGAATCAAGAGGGTATGAAAATGGTGCTAAAGATGTATGATTCCTATATAAGAGGAGGCACGTACTGCTGTAGAGACTAATCCCGAAGCATGAAATGAAGGAAAGCTTGTTGTAATATCACTTTTATCCTGTTTTATAAATGTTTCAGTTTACAGGGTAGGGAAATTTACAGTAATGAATGAAAAGGTTATGTAAATGTGTTAAAATTGTATCATTTGTACAAATAAGTTTTTGGAGGAGCTACATACTGCTGCAGAGATAACTTTGACATCAACAAATGAAGGAGGACTAATAACATATGTTGATTTCTCAATTTAAGCAACTTTTCAGTTTCACAGAAGAGAAAGTATACCATGATGGATCGAAGTGCTATAAAACATATTACAAATTGTCTGATTTCCACATATAAGTTGTTGTTTGAGGTAGATCATGCAATAAAACTACCCTATAATAATGAAACTCTTGAAAGGCTACTTTTATCTGTCAACGATGCCATATAATATAATTTTCAGTTTTAGACGAACGGAAATCTAAAGTGAAAGATAAAGATGTTGCGAAAATGATGCTACTGATGTATAATTTCTACATAAGGCGGAGCCACATACTGCTGCACAGAGTAGTGGCAAACTATGAAATGAAGAAAATGATCTCTTAATATTGCGACTACCCTATTTGAAAAATATTGCACTTCCCCGAGAAGATAAAATCTATAGTAATGAATAAAACGGTTACAAGGAAAGTGTTGAAATTATATCATTTCCGCATCTAAGTTGTTGAAGGAGCTACATATTGCTGTAGAGACAACTTCAGAAGCAAGAAATGAAGCGGGACTACTAGCATATGTCGATTTGTCTAATTAAATAACTTTTTATTTGCACATAATAGAAAATATACCATGATGGACCGAAACAATACGAATAAAATTACAAATTGTTCGATTTCTACATGTAAGTCATTGTGTGAGGTATATAATGCAATGGTAACTACTCTTGAAAATTGAAATGATGGAAAGGCGAGTGGAATATGTTGAGATGCTATATAAATAAGTTTTCATTTTCACATGATGTGAAAATCTATAGTGATGAATCAAGAGGGTGTGGAAATGGTTCTAAAGATGTATGATTCCTATATAAGAGGAGCCACATACTGCTGCAGAGACTAATCTTTTGTTGTTCTAGTGACGAAGTCCATTTCAACATGGTTCCATTTCCACTCGGGAATAGAGATAGGTTGCAGAGTTCCAGCAGGCTTTTGGTGTTCTGCTTTGATACACCGGCATATATCACATTCTGCCACATAGCGTGCAATGTCTTGTTTCATATTGGGCCACCAGAATCTTTGTCGGATGTCTTGGTACATCTTGGTACTACCCGGATGACTAGACAATGTTGTGTCATGAGCTTCTTCCATCACCTTCCCAGTCATCCTGAGATTTTCCTTCTTATTTGGGACGAATAGGCGACCCTTGAAATACAAGGCGCCACCTTCATCAACAGTGAAAAAGGAGGGTTTACCCTTTGCAATATAGCTCTTAATCCTCTCGACATCATCGTCAAAGTCTTGCAGATTCTTTATGGAGCTCACAAGATCTGGTTCAACCACTAGGTTACTGAGGGAACCCTGATTAACAACACGAAGGTTCATCTTTTGAAACTCTTCAGGAGGGGGAACAAGGTACCCCTGAGGAACAATGTGGAGGTTCAGCTTACGGAATTCCTCTTGCAGACGATCGTGAACCTGATGAACCTGGAGGTGGTTGCAGTATGACTTGCGACTTAAGGCATCAGCCATTACATTAGCCTTGCCAGGGGTATATGATATATTACAGTCAAAATCTGCTATACGCTCCATCCATCTTTGTTGACGCAGGTTCAGCTCCGGTTGAGTGAACAAGTACTTCAGACTTTGATGGTCGGTGTAGATTTCACAGCGATTACCGACAAGGTATTGTCGCCATTCCTTCAATGCATGAATGACTGCGGCAAGCTCGAGATCATGAACTGGGTAGTTCTCTTCATGAGCACGCAGTTGACGTGAAGCATAAGCGATCACCTTGCGATCCTGCATTAGGACACAACCTATTCCTTGACGAGAAGCATCACAGTATATGACGAAATCCCTTTTCGTATCTGGAGGAGCAAGTACTGGAGCGGACGTCAGTTTGTCCTTGAGCGCCTGGAAACTTTCCAGACATTTATCAGTCCATTCATACTTAAAACCTTTGTGAAGCAGGTTGGTTAAGGGCTTCGCAATCTTGGAGAAGTTCTCGACGAATCGACGGCAATAGCTGGCGAGTCCGAGAAAACTTCTGACTTGCTTGACATTCTTCGGGGGAGTCCAGTCAAGAATAGCTTGAATTCGTTCGGGGTTGACCGCAATACCATCCTTGGAAATCACATGATCAAGGTAAGTCACTTCGTCTAGCCAGAACTCACATTTGGAATACTTCGCATAGAGTTTATGCTCCCGAAGCTTATCCAGTACAAGACGAAGATGTTCAGCATGCTCTTCTTTGTTCTTCGGAAACACCAGAATATCATCCAGATATACCACGACAAATTTGTCGAGGTAGTCCATGAATATATAATTCATCAATCGAGAGAAGGTTGCCGGTGCATTGGTTAAGCCAAAGGACATGACGGTGTACTCATATGATCCATATCGAGTAACAAAGGCGGTCTTTGGAATATCCTCCTTGCGAACACGGATCTGGTGGTATCCCAATCTCAAGTCGAGCTTAGAGAAAACGGTGGAACCAGCAAGTTGATCATACAAATCATTTATCCGAGGGAGAGGATATTTGTTTTGAATAGTGCCCTGGTTGATAGGACGATAGTCTTGAACCAATCGATTTGTCCCATCCTTCTTCTTAACAAAGAGAGAAGGTGCTCCCCAAGCAGAGGAACTCGAACGGATGAAACCCAGACGGAGCGAGTTGTCAATTTCTTGCTTAAGTTCAAGGAGTTCATGTGGTGGCATTTTATAAGGACGCTTGGCAATAGGAGTGGTACCGGGTACCAAGTCAATGACAAACTCGACAGCTCGAGCAGGGGGAATTCCTGGAAGTTCTTCTGGAAAGACATCTTGGAATTCTCGGACCACTGGTATGTTTTCAATCCCTTCAAGAGGCGACGCATTTAATGCATTCAAAGCATATAGCCGTGCCTCAGCATTACGGACGAGATGAGCATGGTAGCTTACTAGTTCATCTGAAGGGTGTAGGAGGTGGACGGTTTTGGTGGCACAAACGATCGATGCCGTATGAGCTTGCAACCAGTCCATCCCCAATATGAGATCAATGTTGGATGACTTTAGTAGGATGGGGTTGGCAAGGAATTCTAATCCTTCAATTTCAACTGGAACATGGGGGCAAGCCACAGAGGTTCGGCATTCGCCCCCAGGGGTGTTTACCACTATCGGGATGTTCATCTCTTCGCTCCTAATGTCATGCATGTATGCAAAATTTTCCGACATAAAGGAATGCGAAGCTCCTGTATCAAACAATACAGAAGCAGGTACTGAGTTAACGAGAAGTGTACCCATCACGGTAGCAGGCTGGTCTTAAGCTTGACCCATATCAATGTTGTTGGACTGACCACGAACATAAGCAGGCTTAGCGTTGAAGTTGCGGTTCTGGTTGTTGCCACGGCCAGTTGCGGGAAGTGCCAGCTGATTCGGATTCTGCCTGCAGTCTCTAGCACGGTGACCTGGACGGCCACACTTGAAGCACAGCCCGTCCTCAGGACGGGAAGGAGGAACTCGAGGCGGTGGAGCTGGGAGCCTCGGCTGCCTAGGTGGTGGAGGAGGCAGGCGAGGTGCAGCATAAGACGGCCTCGGAGTAGGAGCAGGTGCATGGTACATGTTGTTGGGAATCCAGATCTTCCGCTTCTGTGCAGATGAGCCCGAAGATGAGCCCATGTCACGGTTGCACTTGCTGCTATCTTTGTATTCCTGCAGACCAGTCTCAACCTGAATAGCCTTGTTCACGAGGGTGGCGAAATCAACATAGTCCTGAACGAGGAGTGTCAGCTTGATATCAGGGTGGAGGCCTTCACGGAACTTCTCCTGCCTGCGTGCATCGGTCGCAATCTCTTCTTCAGCATAGCGAGATAACTCCAGAAATTCCCGTTGATAAGCATCCACAGTCTTGTTGCCCTGGACCAAGTTGCGGAACTCACGCTTCTTTCGGTCCATGATTCCCTGGGGAATGTATCGAGCACGGAAAGCAGCCTTGAACTCTGCCCAAGTGATGATAGTCCCATCGGGCTGAGAGCGCCTGTGGCTGTCCCACCATTGAGCAGCGGGACCCTTCAGAAAGTAGGCGGCAAAGTTGACATAGCTCGCCAGGGGCACATTGGCAGACTCCAGCTCATAAGAAATGTCACGGAGCCAGTCATCAGCATCTAGAGGCTGAGTTGAGCTGCGGTAGATCGCAGGGTTGAGACGGCAGCAGTCTTGCAGTGTCACGCCTTATGGTTGGTTCATGTTCGGCCTTTGGAACTGATCCATGAGCCCTTGCATAAACTGGCGGTTCAGATCAAACTGTTGGATCATCCCCGCCATATACTCAGGAGGCGGGGGTGGTGCATCGTTGGCAGGGCCACGCGGACGGCCAACTGGTCTAACCATCCTGTTAAATATTTAGCAGGGGTAGTTTAGCTTAAAGTAATTGCAAAGGCATCGCACGCATCCATGAAGTAATTAAGCATAATGAAAGGGAAATGCGATAGATACTCCATAGTAGTTGAGTTCGACATACAGACCCATACATAAGTTCGATTACAGACTAACGATTAAAAACTCGAAATTTGGCGATAGCCTGGACGCATTTGACGATACCCTGGACTCACTAGGCGGCGCGCAGGCACGCGGTGGAAGAGTACCACAACGAGATGTAGCGATAAGGCTACATCAACGTCGGAGAGGATGATCGAATCCTGGTAGCTGGCGGTGATAGAAGGTAGGGACAGGACCCTGTGTCCCGTTGTGACTCTGGTGAGGGTACCGCATCCAGTCGAGCAGCTGAGGTCCACGTGCAGGGGTTCTACCCCCAACATCAGTCCACTCGACAGCTGATGGTAGCTCTGTCCTGCTCGGCTCGCGGATGCGCATAGGTGGAACCCTCGGACAGTGTGATGGCTGCAGCTCTGTCAACGCGTCGTATAGACGAGCGCGCGTAGCATACAACTCCATAGTCAAAGCTCGGAAAGCACGATCCATTGCCTCAGTGTACTGCACCAGAACCCGCGTGTCGTAGCGACGCGTCACGTAGGGGGCGCAGACAGTGACGTAGGAACGGTCGCTGCGCTCCCGAACGTCAGAAGCGTAGGCAGTGAGATCAGACCCAGTCTCATCCCCAGCAGGAGCATGTGGGATGTATCTGAAAGGGCTCTCCTCCAGGTGAGGGTACGCTCCACGGAGACGGGTGATGGCGATGTAGGCCGCATCATGGACGGCCATCTCGACCGACACTCCAATACCACAAAACACGTGGCGCTCGAGGGTCTCGCCGCCCCTCTGGTCGAAGATGCGAACCTCAGCCTGGTACTGGTACTGGTTGTACTCGCGGAAATCTTCGAACACAGTGTACTCGGGGTACCAGCGATATCCCAGCCTGGTCAAGAGATCGACCAAAATGGCCGGGAACCCAGTCGTCTCAGTGTCCTGTGTCAGGCGCACGTGCTGTCTTGCGGGACGCATCTGAAAATAAGATTGACGGATGTCAATGACAGTGTGTGTAATACATATTCAGGAGAAAAAGAATAGATAGTCCAGCACTCCGGATTGATGTGATTCGAGAACCTAATGTTAGAGTTAGTAAAATCTTTGACCCAAAAGAGAAGAGAAAGTAGAGCCCAGAGTATAGAAAAGGAGTAAAAGATACTAATACCACCCAATTGAGATGTGGGCCCGTAAGCCACAACATCAGTGTTAGTAAAGTTTTTCAAACACTAGACTCAACTTCGGCCAAGGAGTTGGAAAGGGGGCTACCTACAGGCAGTTGGCTCTGATACCAACTTGTGACGCCCTCGATTTAATCGTACGCTAAACAAACACGCAAATGCGTACGACCAAACCCAAGGACTCACGGGAAGATATCACAACACAACTCTAGACACAAATAAAATAACATCAGCTTCATATTACAAGCCAGGGGCCTCGAGGGCTAGAATACGAAAGCTCGATAAACACACGAGTCAGCGGAAGCAACAAATATCTGAGTACAGACATAAAACATGGGGTGCCTTAGAGAAGGCTAGCACAAAAGATACAACGATCGAACGAGGCGAGGCCTCCTGCCTAGGAACCTCCTAACTACTCCTGATCATCAGCGGCCTCCGCGTAGTAGTAGGCACCGTCGGGGTAGCAGTCGTCGGCGGCGGGGACCTCCATCTCCTGGGCTCCATCATCTGGTCGCAGCAAACGGATCAAGGGGACAAGGGGGGAGCAAAGCAGCGGTGAGTACTCATCCAAAGTACTCGCAAGTCTTACATCAGAACTATTCTAATTATGCATCAGTATCAAAGAAGGGGGTTATATGTGGACTGACTGCAGCAATGCGAGAATAGAGAGAGAAGGCCTAGTCCTATCGAAGACTAGCATCTTCAGGGTCTTGCAGCAATAGACGAGAGTAGAACAGGGGTAACACATAAATAGTCATATTGTTACAGCAATATTAAAGTGAGGTCACGCCTAAAGATCCTCCCTCGACTCCCTGCGAGGAAGCAATCCCGAGGCAAACTAATTCCAGTTAAGTAACAATTGTAGTTGTAAAAGATCGGGGCACAACTCCAAGTCGTCCTGTAACCGTGGACACGGCTATCCGAATAGTTAATTTTCATCCCTGCAGGGGTGCACTACATGTCCCGTCACGCTCGATAACACTCTGGCCGGACATACTTTGCTGGGTCCTGCCCGGCCTCGGAATATCGACACGTCGCAGCCCCACCTAAGACTAATCAGAGAGGCCAGCCCGCCGGTCTAAATCCTAAGCACAAAGGGTTCGTGGGCCCAGTTCCCCTTCACGCTCCTGCACGTGGCGTGGGCGGCCGACGTCAGTCCTAGCATCCCTTAATCACAAGCGCGATGCATCTCGGGACCACTCGGGCGCGCGCCACTACATTGCTGGCATCTGAAAAGCTTCGGCTGATACCGCGACGCCGAGTACCCATAATTCTTCCCGCGTAGCCGGTTAGTGCGAAAAGGTCTCCGACCAACCCAGATCAAATACCCAAATCCATTAGCATTTTAATTAGGCCAGCAACACAGTCTCACGGGAATCCACCCGGCTTACAACTAATCACCAATGATCCCAGTAACATGGTCGAGTAACTGTGTGGTCGTAACATCGGGGGGAATCCGAGGTATCACCCTCGTTGGATCCCGAACGATGTACCCGTCAAGGTGCACTTAGAGGAATCACCCTCGGGGGTCCCACACTCGCGGGGTTGCACGACAGAGGTGTCATCGGGAATGGTGAAAGAGGAATCACCCTCGATAACCACGACCGACTAGCTATACTACAGAGATATCATCAGGAGTACTTAGCGAGGTGTCACCCTCGGTACCCGATAGTACCTCTGTAGCGTCGTACAACGAAGGGGGTGAATGTGCTGTGTCGGGTCTGGCTCGTCGATCAGAGATCGAGATTTGACAACAAGCGGGGCAACTGATCTACGGGTCAGAGGGAATGACTGCTCCACCTATACTAAGAATATTTAAAGGTATAGGACTGAAAGTAGCAGTTCATCAAAAATAGGCTATGCATCAGATATAGGAGCTAACTACAACAGTAGCAAAATACTAATGCAAGCAGTAGAAAGAAAGACATAGGCGATATAGGAATGATCAAGGGGGGTTTGCTTGCCTTGCTGCTCTGCGGCAAAGGACTGATCGGCAGGGTCGTAGATGTACCCGGCAGCAGCGTCAGTCTCGGGGTCTACCGGTAAGAAGAGGGGGAAGAAACAAGAAATAATAGCACCGATGCAACACAAAGCATGACATGGAAAGATGAAGGCTAGACATGAGCTAACGCAGCAACATCCGTCATAGACGGGTCGGAAGAATATCTGACGATATTTTCCGAGTCTCGGGCTACTACTCGTTATACTGGAAACGATGGAAAAGTTCCATGTTTGCTATGCTAGGGACGCGTGACAGACGAACGGGTCGTGTATCCGGGTTCGTCTCGCTTTGCTGATCAACTTACATGTTGAAATTATTTTGATCTGACTTACGGATTATTTTATATTAATTTTCATAGTTTTATTAATTATTTAGGAATTAAAAACGGATTTAAAAGATTTAATAAAATCCCATTATGACATCATCGCGGTGTCATGCTGACATCAACATTTGACCGGTCAACTGACCAGCGGGTCCCGAACGTCATAGGCACAAGTTTTATTTAAGATTAACTATTATTTAATCAGATTAATTTAGTGGGGGACCCGCGTGTCATTCTCTAATTATGTTAATTAATTATTTTAACTAATATATCTATTTATTTATTTATTTAAGAAAAACATTATTTTTATTATTAGTTTAACTATCGTGTGGGGCCTCCCTGTCATAGAAAGCGGGTGCATTGGCCCCACCGGTAAGTGGCCTAAGGCTATTTTCTCATCTTTTTATTATTAGATACCTAACCGTGCAAATACCGTATTTCTCTAAATATCCATATACGCAAATACATACATCACATCTCATACATACATACATACATACGCATCTAATACATCATTTGTTTTTATTTCTTTTCTCTCTCAACACTCTCCTCTCTCTCTCTGTTAACAGACAGAGAACAACTCTCTGCTAACTCCATAGAAGAACCTAAAGTTCAAATCCTCCTACCGGAGTCTACCGTCGACGGATCGAGGTCCCGTTTGCCGGAACGGAACCGGGACGGTGAGGAGATCGACACGGTGGGAGGAGCCCGAGGAGGGGCTCACCGACGGTGACGAGACGGCCCGGTGAAGCCGGAGTTCGCACGAAGGTGACGGTGGAGACGGCGTGGTTCCGGTGGTGGAGGGGACGGTGACGATGGTGGTGACGTGCCGTCGAGGAGGAGCCGGCCGGATCCGGCGAGATGATGACGCCTCCCTGCCCGGTCCCTTCCGGACCGAGCGGGAGAAGGCTGACGGGGGGGGCGGGGTGGTAGGCCGGCGAGGTGGAGGCCGAGGCAGCCGGGGCCCCCTGCCGGCGGGGTGGAGGGGGTGACTCACCGGCCGAAAGAGGGGAGGGGCCGCTGGGGGAGGAGGAGGCCGTGTAGGGGGGGGGCGCTGGGGGGGGAAGGATAGGCCGTGGGGAGGGGGGCCGCCGGGGGGAGGAGGAGGCCGTGGGGTGGCTGCTCGCCGGCGGGGGGGGGAGGCGCGCCGGCCAGGGAGGAGGCAGGAGAGATCTGGGGCGACGGGAGAGGAGGGAGAGGAGGGATCGTGGGGAGGGGGTTGTCGGTGGGGGTGGGGGACCGAGAGGGAGCGTGGGGGAGTGGGGCCCGGTTGGTGGGGGGGTGCGTCGGTGGGGGGGCGCTGGCGGCGCTGGGAAAGGGAGGGAGTAGCGAGGGGAGGGGCTGCTCGCCAGGAGGGACTAGGGTTTGGCCGGTTGGGCCGGTGGGTGGCCCAGCTGGGCCGGGGGAGTGGGGTTGCTTTTTTTTTTGCCTTTTCTCTTTTCTATTATTTCTTTCTTTCTAATTTCTTTTATTTCTTTTATTATTTATTTCACTATTTGATTTTTCTTTTTAAATACTTTCTATTACAATTTATTATACATACTTTTAATTCTTTCTTTCGTATACATATCCTTTTAACACTTGTAATGAACTTATAAAGTACTTTTTCTTTTGCTTTCAAATTTTGGATCCAGACAGACTCGAATCAACGCGGGTCTGAGGTGGAAATTCGATGACGTGGCATCATTAGCGGTTGATCACTGTAGCTTAATTACAATAATTACTGTTGCAAAAGTCGAGGATGTCACAACAGGGTAGGTAAATTTACAGTAATGAATGAAAAGGATATGTAAATGTGTTAAAATTGTATCATTTGTACAAATAAGTTTTTGAAGGAGCTACATACTGCTGCAGAGATAACTTTGACATCAACAAATGAAGCAGGATTAATAGCATATGTTGATTTCTAAATTTAAGCAACTTTTCAGTTTGACAGAAGAGAAAGTATACCATGATGGATCGAAATGGTATAAAACATATTACAAATTGTCCGATTTCCACATATAGGTTGTTGTTTGAGGTAGATCATGCAACAAATCTACCCTATAATAATGAAATTGTTGAAAGGCTACTTTTATCTGTCAACGATGCCATATAATATAATTTTCAGTTTTAGACGAACGGAAATCTAAAGTGAAAATTCAGATGATGCGAAAATGATGCTACTGATGTATAATTTCTACATAAGACAGAGCCACATACTGCTGCACAGAGTAGTGGCAAACTATGAAATGAAGAAAATGATCTCGTAATATTGCGACTATCCTATTTGAAAAATATTCCACTTCCCCGAGAAGATAAAATCTATAGTAATGAATAAAACGGTTACAAGAAAAGTGTTGAAATTATATCATTTCCGCATCTAAGTTGTTGAAGGAGCTACATCTTGCTGTAGAAACAACTTCAGAAGCAAGAAATGAAGCGGGACTACTAGCATATGTCGATTTGTCTAATTAAATAACTTTTTATTTTCACATAAGAGAAAATATACCATGATGGACCGAAACAATACGAATAAAATTACAAATTGTCCGATTTCCACATGTAAGTCATTGTGTGAGGTATATAATGCAATGGTAACTACTTTTGAAAATTGAAATGATGGAAAGGCGAGTGGAATATGTTGAGATGCTATATAAATAAGTGTTCATTTTCACATCAAGTGAAAATCTAGAGTGATGAATCAAGAGCGTGCGAAAATGGTTCTAAAGATGTATGATTCCTATATAAGAGGAGCCACATACTGCTGCAGAGACTAATCCCGAAGCATGAAATGAAGGAAAGGTTGTTGTAATATGACTTCTATCCTGTTTGAAAAATGTTTCAGTTTACACGGTAGGGAAATTTACAGTAATAAATAAAAAGGTTATGGAAATATGCTAAAATAATATCATTTGTACAAATAAGTTTTTGGAGGAGCTACATACTGTTGCAGAGACAACTTTGACAACAACAAATGAAGCAGGACTGATAGCATATGTCGATTTCGCTATTTAAACGACTTTTCAGCTTCATAGAAGTGAAAAATATAACATGATGGTTCGAAATGGTACAAAACATATTACAAATTGTCCGATTTCCACATGTAAGTCATGGTGTGAGTTATATAATGCAACGATAACTACTCTTGAGAATTAAAATGATGGAAAGGCGAGTGGAATATGTCGAGATGCTATATAAATAAGTTCTCATTTTGACATGAAGTGAAAATCTAGAGTGATGAATCAAGAGGGTGCGAAAATGGTGCTAAAGATGTATGATTCCTATATAAGAGGAGCAACATACTGCTGCAGAGACTAATCCCGAAGCATGAAATGAATGAAATGTTGTTCTAATATGACTTCTATCCTGTTTGAAAAATGTTTCAGTTTACATGGTAGGGAAATTTACCGTAATGAATGAAAAGGTTATGAAAATGTCCTAAAAGTATATCATTTGTACAAATAAGTTTTTGGAGGAGCTACATACTGCTGCAGAGACAAGTTTGACAGCAACAAATGAAGCAGGACTGATAGCATATGTCAATTTCACTATTTAAATAACTTTTCAATTTCACAGAATTGAAAAATATACCATGATGTTTCGAAATGGTACAAAACATATTATAAATTGTCTGATTTCGACATGTAAGTTGTTGTTTGAGGTACATAACGCAACAAAAACTACCCTGTAATAATGAAACGGTCGATTGGCTATTGTTATCTCTCGACGATACCATATAAATTAATTTTCAGTTTTAGACAAACAGAAATCTAAAGTAACAGATTAAGATGATGCGAAAATGATGCTAATGATCTATAATTTCTACATAAGGGGGAGCCACATACTACTGCAGAATGTAGTGACAAACTATGAAATATAGAAAATGATGTTGTAATAGGGAGACTACCCTATTTGAAAAATATTCCACTTCCCTAGGAAGAGAAAACCTATAGTAATTTATAAAAAGGTTATGACAAAAGTGTTGAAATTATATCATTTCCACATATTAGTTGGTAGAGGAGCTACATATTGCTGTAGAGATAACTTCGGAAACAAGAAATGAAGTGGGACTACTAGCATATGCCGATTTGTCTATTTAAAAACTTTTTATTTTAACATAAGAGAAAATATACCATGATGAACCAAAACAATACGAATAATATTACAAATTTTCCGATTTCCACTTGTAAGTCGTTGTGTGAGGTATATAATGCAACGGTAACTATGCTTGAAGATTGAAATGATGGAAAGGCGAGTGGAATATGTCGAGATCCTATATAAATATGTTTTCATTTTCACATGAAGTGAAAATCTAGAGTGATGAATCAAGAGGGTATGACAATGGTGCTAAATATGTATGATTCCTATATAAGAGGAGCCACGTACTGCTGCAGAGACTAATCCCGAAGCATGAAATGAAGGAAAGGTTGTTGTAATATCACTTCTATCCTGTTTTATAATTGTTTCAGTTTACAGGGTAGGGAAATTTACAATAATGAATGAAAAGTTTATGTAAATGTGTTAAAATTGTATGATTTGTACAAATAAGTTTTTGTAGGAGCTACATACTGCTGTAGAGATAACTTTGACATCAAGAAATGAAGCAGGACTGATAGCATATGTTGATTTCTCAATTTAAGAAACTTTTCAGTTTCACAGAAGAGAAAGTATACCATGATGGATCGAAATGGTACAAAACATATGACAAATTGTGCGTTATCCACATATAGGTTGTTGTTTGAGGTAGATCATGCAATAAAACTACCCTATAATAATGAAATTGTTGAAAGGCTACTTTTATCTATCAACGATGCCATATAATATAATTTTCAGTTTTAGACGAACGGAAATCTAAAGTGAAAGATTAAGATGATGCGAAAATGATGCGACTGATGTATAATTTCTACATAAGGCGGAGCCACATACTGCTGCACAGAGTAGTGGCAAACTATGAAATGAAGAAAATGATCTCGTAATATTGCGACTACCCTATTTGAAAAATATTCCACTTCCCCAAGAATATAAAATCTATAGTAATGAATAGAACTGTTACGAAAAAAGTGTTGAAATTATATCATTTACGCACCCAAGTTCTTGAAGGACCTACATATTGTTGTATAGACAACTTCAGAAGCAAGAAATGAAGCGGGACTACTAGCATATGTCGATTTGTCTAATTAAATAACTTTTTATTTTCACATAAGAGATAATATACCATGATGGACCGAAACAATACGAATAAAATTACAAATTGTCTGATTTCCACATGTAAGTCATTAGGTGAGGTATATAATGCAATGTTAACTACTCTTGAAAATTGAAATGATGGAAAGGCGAGTGGAATATGTTGAGATGCTATACAAATAAGTTTTCATTTTCACATGAAGTGAAAATCTAGAGTGATGAATCAAGAGCGTGCGAAAATGGTTCTAAAGATGTATGATTCCTACATAAGAGGAGCCACATACTGCTGTAGAGACTAATCCCGAAGCATGAAATGAAGGAAAGGTTGTTGTAATATGACTTCTATCCTGTTTGAAAAATGTTTCAGTTTACACGGTAAGGAAATTTACAGTAATAAATGAAAAGGTTATGAAAATGTGCTAAAATAATATCATTTGTACAAATAAGTTTTTGGAGGAGCTACATACTGCTGCAGAGACAACTTTGACAACAACAAATGAAGCAGGACTGATAGCATATGTCGATTTCTCTATTTAAACGACTTTTCAGCTTCATAGAAGTGAAAAATATACCATGATGGTTCGAAGTGGTACAAAACATATTACAAATTGTCCGATTTCCACATGTAAGTCATGGTGTGAGTTATATTATGCAATGATAACTACTCTTGAGAATTAAAATGATGGAAAGGCGAGTGGAATATGTCGAGATGCTATATAAATAAGTTCTCATTTTGACATGAAGTGAAAATCAAGAGTGATGAATCAAGAGGGTGCGAAAATGGTGCTATTGATGTATGATTCCTATATAAGAGGAGCAACATACTGCTGCAGAGACTAATCCCGAAGCATGAAATGAATGAAATGTTGTTGTAATATGACTTCTATCCTGTTTGAAAAAGTTTCAGTTTACATGGTAGGGAAATTTACCGTAATGAATGAAAAGGTTATGAAAATGTCCTAAAAGTATATCATTTGTACAAATAAGTTTTTGGAGGAGCTACATACTGCTGCCGAGACAAGTTTGACAGCAACAAATGAAGCAGGACTGATAGCATATGTCGATTTCACTGTTTAAATAACTTTTCAGTTTCACAGAATTGAAAAATATACCATGATGGTTCGAAATGGTACAAAACATATTATAAATAGTCTGATTTCGACATGTAAGTTGTTGTTTTCGGTACATAACGCACCAAAAACTACCCTGTAATAATGAAATGGTCGATTGGCTATTGTTATCTCTCGACGATACCATATAAATTAATTTTCAGTTTTAGACAAACGGAAATCTAAAGTAACAGATTAAGATGATGCGAAAATGATGCTAATGATCTATAATTTCTACATAAGGGGAAGCCACATACTGCTGCAGAGTGTAGTGGCAAACTATGAAATATAGAAAATGATGTTGTAATAGGGAGACTACCCTATTTGAAAAATATTCCACTTCCCTAGGAAGAGAAAACCTATAGTAATTTATAAAAAGGTTATGACAAAAGTGTTGAGATTATATCATTTCCACATATTAGTTGGTAGAGGAGCTACATGTTGCTGTAGAGATAACTTCGGAAACAAGAAATGAAGCGGGACTACTAGCATATGCCGATTTGTCTATTTAAAAAACTTTTTATTTTCACATAAGAGAAAATATACCATGATGAACCAAAACAATACGAATAATATTACAAATTTTCTGATTTCCACTTGTAAGTCGTTGTGTGAGGTATATAATGAGGTCATCCTATATATCAATCTTCGTTTCCGGACCATTCCGGAAACCCTCGTGACATCCGTGATCTCATCCGGGACTCCGAACAACATTCGGTAACCAACCATATAACTCAAATACGCATAAAACAACGTCGAACCTTAAGTGTGCAGACCCTGCGGGTTCGAGAACTATGTAGACATGACCCGAGAGACTCCTCGGTCAATATCCAATAGCGGGACCTGGATGCCCATATTGGATCCTACATATTCTACGAAGATCTTATTGTTTGAACCTCAGTGCCAAGGATTCGTATAATCCCGTATGTCATTCCCTTTGTCCTTCGGTATGTTACTTGCCCGAGATTCGATCGTCAGTATCCGCATACCTATTTCAATCTCGTTTACCGGCAAGTCTCTTTACTCGTTCCGTAATACAAGATCCCGCAACTTACACTAAGTTACATTGCTTGCAAGGCTTGTGTGTGATGTTGGATTACCGAGTGGGCCCCGAGATACCTCTCCGTCACTCGGAGTGACAAATCCCAGTCTTGATCCATACTAACTCAACTAACACCTTCGGTGATACCTGTAGAGCATCTTTATAGTCACCCAGTTACGTTGCGACGTTTGATACACACAAAGCATTCCTCCGGTGTCAGTAAGTTATATGATCTCATGGTCATAGGAATAAATACTTGACACGCAGAAAACAGTAGCAACAAAATGACACGATCAACATGCTATGTCTATTAGTTTGGGTCTAGTCCATCACGTGATTCTCCCAATGACGTGATCCAGTTATCAAGCAACAACACCTTGTTCATAATCAGAAGACACTGACTATCATTGATCAACTGGCTAGCCAACTAGAGGCATGCTAGGGACGGTGTTTTGTCTATGTATCCACACATGTAAATGAGTCTTCATTCAATACAATTATAGCATGGATAATAAACTATATATTGATACAGGAATTATAATAATAACTATACCTTTATTATTGCCTTAGGGCATAATTCCAACAGTCTCCCACTTGCACTAGAGTCAATAATCTAGCCCTCACATCACCATGTGAATTACATTGTAATAAATCTAACACCCATACAGTTCTGGTGTCGATCATGTTTTGGCCGTGGAAGAGGTTTAGTCAGTGGGTCTGCTACATTCAGATCCGTGTGCATTTTGCATATATTTACGTCCTCCTCCTCGACGTAGTCGCGGATGAGGTTGAAGCGTCGTTTGATGTGTCTGGTCTTCTTGTGAAACCTTGGTTCCTTTGCTAAGGCAATGGCACCAGTGTTGTCACAGAACAAGGTTATTGGATCCAGTGCACTTGGCACCACTCCAAGATCCGTCATGAACTGCTTCCTCCAGACACTCTCCTTAGCCGCCTCCGAGGCAGCCATGTACTCCGCTTCACATGTAGAATCTGCTACGACGCGTTGCTTGAACTGCACCAGCTTACTGCACCCCCATTAAGAATAAATACGTATCCGGTTTGTGACTTAGAGTCGTACGGATCTGTGTCAAAGCTTGCATCGACGTAACCTTTTACGGCGAGCTCTTCGTCACCTCCATACACGAAAAACATCTCCTTAGTCCTTTTCAGGTACTTCAGGATATTCTTGACCGCTGTCCAGTGATCCACTCCTGGATTACTCTGGAACCTACCTGCCATACTTATGTCCAGGCTAACATCCGGTCTAGTGCACAGCATCGCATACATGATAGAACCTATGGCTGAAGCATAGGGGACGGAGCGCATATGCTCTCTATCTTCATCAGTTGCTGGGCCCTGAGTCTTACTCAATCTCGTACCTTGTAACACTGGCAAGAACCCTTTCTTGGACTGTTCCATTTTGAACCTCTTCAAAACTTTATCAAGGTATGTGCTTTGTGAAAGTCCTATCTGGCGTTTTGATCTATCCCCATAGATCTTAATGCCTAGAATGTAAGCAGCTTCTCCTAGGTCCTTCATAGAGAAACTTTTATTCAAGTAACCTTTTATGCTCTCCAAAAGCTCTACGTTGTTTCCAATCATTAATATGTCATCTACATATAATATTAGAAACGCCACAGAGCTCCCACTCACTTTCTTGTAAATACAAGATTCTCCAACCACTTGTATAAACCCAAATGCTTTGATCACCTCATCAAAGCGTTTGTTCCAACTCCGAGATGCTTGCACCAGTCCATAAATGGATCACTGGAGCTTGCACACCTTGTTAGCACTTTTAGGATCGACAAAACCTTCGGGTTGCATCATATACAACTCTTCCTTAAGGAAACCGTTAAGGAACGCCGTTTTGACATCCATGTGCCAGATTTCATAATCGAAAAATGCAGCTATTGCTCACATGATTCTGACGGACTTAAGCATTGCCACGGGAGAGAAAGTCTCATCGTAGTCAATTCCTGGAACTTGTGAAAAACCCTTTGCCACAAGTCGAGCTTTATAAACGGTCACATTACCGTCAGCGTCTGTCTTCTTCTTAAAGATCCATTTGTTCTGAATAGCCTTGCGGCCCTCAGGTAGTATCTCCAAAGTCCACACTTTGTTCTCATACATGGATCCTATCTCGGATTTCATGGCTTCTAGCCATTTGTTGGAATCTGCGCCCACCATTGCTTCTTCATAATTTGCAGGTTCATTGTTGTCTAACAACATGATTGATAAGACGGGATTACCGTACCACTCTGGAGCAGCGCGTGATCTCGTCGACCTGCGTGGTTCAACAGAAACTTGAACTGGAGTTTCATGATCATCATCATTAACTTCCTCCTCAACCGGCGTCGCAATGATAGAGGTTTCCCCTTGCCCTGCGCCACCATCCAGAGGGATGAGAGGTTCGACAACCTCGTCAAGTTCTATCTTCCTCCCACTCAATTCTCTCGAGAGAAACTCCTTCTCGAGAAAAGTTCCGTTCTTAGCAACAAACACTTTGCCCTCGGATTTGAGATAGAAGGTGTACCCAACTGTCTCTTTTGGGTAACCTATGAAGACGCATTTTTCCGCTTTGGGTTCCAGCTTTTCAGGCTGAAGCTTTTTGACATAAGCATCACATCCCCAAACTTTAAGAAACGACAACTTTGGCCTTTTGCCATACCACAATTCGTATGGTGTCGTCTCAACGGATTTTGATGGTGCCCTATTTAAAGTGAATGCAGCTGTTTCTAATGCATAACCCCAAAATGATAACGGCAAATCAGTAAGAGACATCATAGATCGCACCATCTCTAACAAAGTACGATTACGACGTTCGGACACACCATTACGCTGTGGTGTTCCAGGCGGTGTTAACTGCGAAACAATTCCACATTGTCTTAAGTGAGCACCAACCTCGAAACTCAGATATTCACCCCCACGATCAGACCGCAGGAACTTGATCTTCTTGTTACGATGATTTTCCACTTCACTCTGAAATTGCTTAAACTTTTCAAATGTTTCAGACTTGTGCTTCATCAAGTAGACATAACCATATCTACTCAAATTGTCACTGAAGGTGAGAAAATAACGATATCCGCCGCGTGCCTCTACGCTCATTGGACCACACACATCGGTATGTATGATTTCCAACAAGTCACTTGCACGCTCCATTGTTCCGGAGAACGGAGTTTTAGTCATCTTGCCCATGAGGCATGGTTCGCACGTGTCAAGTGAATCAAAGTCAAGTGACTCCAAAAGTCCATCAGCATGGAGTTTCTTCATGCGTTTTACACCAATATGACCCAAGCGGCAGTGCCACAAAAATATGGTGCTATCATTGTTTACTCTAACTCTTTTGGTCTCAATGTTATGTATATGTGTATCGCTATCAAGATTCAATATGAACAATCCTCTCACATTCGGTGCATGACCATAAAAGATGTTACTCATAGAAATTGAACAACCATTATTCTCAGACTTAAAAGAGTAACCGTCTCGCAATAAACAAGATCCAGATATAATGTTCATGCTCAACGCAGGCACTAAATAACAACGATTTAAGTTCATCACTAATCCCGATGGTAGCTGAAGTGACACTGTGCCGACGGCGATTGCATCAACCTTTGAACCGTTTCCTACGCGCATCGTCACTTCGTCTTTCGCCAGCCTTCGTCTATTCCGCAGTTCCTGCTTCGAGTTGCAAATGTGAGCAACAGAACCGGTATCAAATACCTAGGCACTACTACGAGAGCCGGTTAAATACACATCAATAACATGTATATCAAATATACCTGATTTTTCTTTGCCCGCCTTCTTATCTGCCAGATACTTGGGGCAATTGCGCTTCCAGTGACCCATACCCTTGCAATAGAAGCACTCTGTTTCAGGCTTAGGTCCAGCCTTGGGTTTCTCCGGCGGATTGGCAACAGGCTTGCCGCTCTTCTTCGAATTGCCCTTCTTGCCTTTGCCGTTTCTCTTGAAACTAGTGGTCTTGCTCACCATCAACACTTGATGCTCTTTACGGAGTTCAGACTCTGCGACTTTCAGCATCGCAAACAACTCGCCGGGAGACTTGTTCATCCCTTGCATGTTGTAGTTCAACACAAAGCCTTTATAGCTTGGCGGCAGTGATTGAAAGATTCTGTCAGTGATAGCTTCTTGCGGGAGTTCAATCCCCAGCTCAGCTAGACGGTTTGAGTACCCAGACATTTTGAGCACATGTTCACTGACAGACGAGTTTTCCTCCATCTTGCAAGCATAGAATTTATCGGAGGTCTCATACCTCTCGATCCGGGCGTTCTTCTGAAAGATAAACTCCAACTCCTGGAACATCTCAAATGCTCCATGACGCTCAAAGCGACGTTGAAGTCCCGGTTCTAAGCCATACAAGACTGCACATTGAACTATTGAGTAGTCCTCCTTACGTGCTAACCAAGCGTTCTTAACATCCTGATCAGCCGTAGCGGGTGGTTCATCTCCTAGCGCAGCATTAAGGACATAATCCTTCTTCCCAACTTGTAAGATTAGCTTAAGATTACGAGCCCAGTCTACAAAGTTGCTTCCATCATCTTTCAACTTAGCTTTCTCTAGGAACGTATTAAAATTCAGGATGACTGTCGCGTGAGCCATGATCTACAACACAAATATATTCAATGTGGACTTAGACTATGTTCAAGATAATTAGAGTTCAACTTAATCAAATTATATGCTAAGCTCCCACTCAAAAAGTACATCTCTCTAGTCATTTGAGTGGTTCATGATCCACTTACACTATCCCAAGTCTGATCATCACGTGAGTTGAGTATAGTTTCAGTGGTAAGCATCCCTATGCTAATCATATCAACTATATGATTCGTGATCGACCTTTCGGTCTCATGTGTTCCGAGGCCATGTCTGTACATGCTAGGCTCGTCAAGCTTAACCCGAGTGTTCCACGTGCGCAACTGTTTTGCACCCGTTGTATGTGAACGTTGAGTCTATCACACCCGATCATCACGTGGTGTCTTGAAACGACGAACTGTAGCAACGGTGCACAGTCGGGGAGAACACAATTTCGTCTTGAAATTTTAGTGAGAGATCACCTCATAATGCTACCGTCGTTCTAAGCAAAATAAGGTGCATAAAAGGATTAACATCACATGCAATTCATAAGTGACATGATATGGCCATCATCACGTGCTTCCTGATCTCCATCACCAAAGCACCGGCACGATCTTCTTGTCACCGGCGCCACACCATGATCATCCATCAACGTGTTGCCATCGGGGTTGTCGTGCTACTTATGCTATTACTACTAAAGGTACATCCTAGCAAAATAGTAAACGCATCTGCAAGCACAAACGTTAGTATAAAGACAACCCTATGGCTCCTGCCGGTTGCCATACCATCGACGTGCAAGTCGATATTTCTATTACAACATGATCATCTAATACATCCAATATATCACATCACATCGTTGGCCATATCACATCACAATCATACCCTGCAAAAACAAGTTAGACGTCCTCTAATTTTCTTGTTGCATGTTTTACGTGGTGACCAAGGGTATCTAGTAGGATCGCATCTTACTTACGCAAACACCGCAACGGAGATATATGAGTTGCTATTTAACCTCATCCAAGGACCTCCTTGGTCAAATCCGATTCAACTAAAGTTGGAGAAACCGTCACTTGCCAGTCATCTTTGAGCAAAGGGGGTTACTCGTAACGATGAAACCAGTCTCTCGTAAGCGTACGAGTAATGTCGGTCCAAGCCGCTTCAATCCAACAATACCGCGGAATCAAGAAAAGACTAAGGAGGGCAGCAAAGCGCACATCACCGCCCACAAAACCTTTTGTGTTCTACTCGAGAAGACATCTACGCATGAACCTAGCTCATGATGCCACTGTTGGGGAACGTCGCATGGGAAACAAAAATTTTCCTACGCGCACGAAGACCTATCATGGTGATGTCCATCTACGAGAGGGGATGAGTGATCTACGTACCCTTGTAGATCGTACAGTAGAAGCATTAGAGAATGCGGTTGATGTAGTGGAATGTCCTCACGTCCCTCGATCCGCCCCGCGAACAATCCCGCGATCAGTCCCACGATCTAGTACCGAACGGACGGCACCTCCGCGTTCAGCACACGTACAGCTCGACGATGATCTCGGCCTTCTTAATCCAGCAAGAGAGACGGAGAGGTAGAAGAGTTCTCCGGCAGCGTGACGGCGCTTCGGAGGTTGGTGATGACCTTGTCTCAGCAGGGCTCCGCCCGAGCTCCGCAGAAACGCGATCTAGAGGAAAAACCGTGGAGGTATGTGGTCGGGCAGCCGTGAGAAAGTCGTCTCAAATCAGCCCTAATTGCTCCATATATATAGGAGGAGGGAGGGGGGCCTTGCCTTGGGGTCCAAGGACCCCCAAGGAGTCGGCCGAGCCAAGGGGGAGGACTCTCCCCCCCCAAACCGAGTTGGACTAGGTTTGGTGGGAGGGAGTCCTCCTCCCTTCCCACCTCCTCCGTCCTTTTTTTTCTTTTCCTTTGATTTCTTATCCTTGGCGCATAGGCCCCTTTGGGGCTGTCCCACCAGCCCACTAAGGGTTGGTGTGTCTCCCCAAAGCCTATGGGCTTCCCCGGGGTGGGTTGCCCCCCCGGTGAACTCCCGGAACCCATTCGTCATTCCCGGTACATTCCCGGTAACTCCGAAAACCTTCCGGTAATCAAACGAGGTCATCCTATATACCAATCTTCGTTTCCGGACCATTCCGGAAACCCTCGTGACGTCTGTGATCTCATCTGGGACTCCGAACAACATTCGGTAACCAACCATATAACTCAAATACGCATAAAACAACGTCGAACCTTAAGTGTGCAGACCCTGCGGGTTCGAGAACTATGTAGACATGACCCGAGAGACTCCTCGGTCAATATCCAATAGCGGGACCTGGATGCCCATATTGGATCCTACATATTCTACAAAGATCTTATCGTTTGAACCTCAGTGCCAAGGATTCGTATAATCTCGTATGTCATTCCCTTTGTCCTTCGGTATGTTACTTGCCCGAGATTCGATCGTCAGTATCCGCATACCTATTTCAATCTCGTTTACCGGCAAGTCTCTTTACTCGTTCCGTAATACAAGATCCCGCAACTTACACTAAGTTACATTGCTTGCAAGGCTTGTGTGTGATGTTGCATTACCGAGTAGGCCCCGAGATACCTCTCCGTCACACGGAGTGACAAATCCTAGTCTTGATCCATACTAACTCAACTAACACCTTCAGTGATACCTGTAGAGCATCTTTATAGTCACCCAGTTACGTTGCGACGTTTGATACACACAAAGCATTCCTCCGGTGTTAGTAAATTATATGATCTCATGGTCATAGGAATAAATACTTGACACGCAGAAAACAGTAGCAACAAAATGACACGATCAACATGCTACGTCTATTAGTTTGGGTCTAGTCCATCACGTGATTCTCCCAATGACGTGATCCAGTTATCAAGCAACAACACTTTGTTCATAATCAGAAGACACTGACTATCATTGATCAACTGGCTAGCCAACTAGAGGCATGCTAGGGACGGTGTTTTGTCCATGTATCCACACATGTAAATGAGTCTTCATTCAATACAATTATAGCATGGATAATAAACTATTATCTTGATACAGGAATTATAATAATAACTATACATTTATTATTGCCTCTAGGGCATAATTCCAACAGAGACCAGCAACGAGAGAGGGGTAAGAGCATCTTCATACCTTTGAAGATCGCTAAGCGGAAGCGTTGCTAGAACGCGGTTGTTGGAGTCGTACTCGCAGTGATTCCGATCTAGTGCCGAACTACGGCACCTCCGTGTTCAACACACGTGCAGCCCGGTGACGTCTCCCGCACCTTGATCCAGCAAGGAGGAGGGAGAGGTTGGGGAAGAACTCCAGCAACACGATGGCGTGTTGTCGATGGAGAGACGAGGTCTCCCGCCAGGGCTTTGCCAAGCACCGGCAGAGAGGAGGAGGAAGAAGAGCAGGGCTGCGCCGAGGGAGAGGGAAAAGTCTAATCTCCAATGGCCAAAAGTGCCCACTATATATACGGGAAGGGGAGAGGGGGTGCCACCCCTAGGGTTCCCACCCTAGGGGGTGCGGCAGCCCTCCCAGATGGGTGGTGCGGCGGCCAGAAGGGGGAGGAGGGGGTGGCGCACCAACTGGTGGGCCTTAGGCCCACCTGGCTTAGGGTTTGCCCCCACTTCTCTCTCCCTTGTGCAATGGGCTGAGTGGGGAGGTGCACCAGCCCACCTAGGGGCTGGTTCCCACCCCCACTTGGCCCACCTTACCTCCCGGGGTCGTTGCCCACCTTCGGTTGTCCCTCGGGGCCACCTCCGGTGGTCCCGGTGGTCCCGGTACGTTACCGGTGATGCCCGAAACACATCCGGTATCAGAAACCATCCGTCCTATATATCAATCTTTACCTCCGGACCATTTCGGGGATCCTCGTGACGTCCGGGATCTCATCCGGGACTCCGAACAACTTTCGTAACCTCGTATAACAATTCCCTATAACCCTAGCGTCATCAAACCTTAAGTGTGTAGACCATACGGGTTCGGGAGACAGGCAGACATGACCGAGACACCTCTCTGGCCAATAACCATCAGCGGGGTCTGGATACCCATTGTGGCTCCCACTTGCTCCATGATGATATCATCGGATGAACCACGATGTCAAGGATTCAATCAATCCCGTACACGATTCCCTTTGTCTGTCGGTATAGAACTTGCCCTAGATTCGATCGTCGGTATACCTATACCTTGTTCAATCTCGTTGCCGGTAAGTCTCTTTACTCGTTCCGTAGCACGTCATCGTGTGACTAACCCCTTAGTCACATTGAGCTCATGATGATGTTCTACCGAGTGGGCCCAGAGATACCTCTCCGTCACACGGAGTGACAAATCCCGATCTCGATTCATACCAACCCAACAAACACTTTCGGAGGTACCCGTAGTGCACCTTTATAGTCACCCAGTTACGTTGTGACGTTTGATACACCCAAATCACTCCTACGGTATCCGGGAGTTGCACAATCTCACGGTCGAAGGAAAAGATACTTGACATTAGAAAAGCTTTAGCATACGAACAATACGATCTAGTGCTAGGCTCAGGATTGGGTCTTGTCCATCACATCATTCTCCCAATGATGTGATCCCGTTATCAATGACATCCAATGTGCATGATCAGGAAACCATGATCATCTATTGACTAACGAGCTAGCCAACTAGAGGCTTGCTAGGGACACATTGTGATCTATTTATCCACACATGTATTACTCTTTCCTGTTAATACAATTATAGCATGAACAATAGACGATTATCATGAACAAGGAAATATGATAATAACCATTTTATTATTGCCTCTAGGGCATATTTCCAACAAAAACCTATAGTAATGAATAAAAAGGTTAAGACAAAATTGTTGAAATTATATCATTTCCACATATAAGTTGGTAGAGGAGCTACATATTGTTGTAGAGATAACTTCGGAAACAAGAAATGAAGCGGGACAACTAGCATATGCCGATTTGTCTATTTAAAAAACTTTTTATTTTCACATAAGAGAAAATATACCATGATGAACCGAAACAATACGAATAATATTACAAATTTTCCGATTTCCACTTGTAAGTCGTTGTGTGAGGTATATAATGCAACGGTAACTACGCTTGAAAATTGAAATGATGGAAAGGCGAGTGGAATATGTCGAGATGCTATATAAATATGTTTTCATTTTCCCATGAAGTGAAAATCTAGAGTGATGAATCAAGAGGGTATGAAAATGGTGCTAAAGATTTATGATTCCTATATAAGAGGAGCCACGTACTGCTGCAGAGACTAATCCCGAAGCATGAAATGAAGGAAAGGTTGTTGTAATATCACTTCTATCCTGTTTTAGAAATGTTTCAGTTTACAGGGTAGGGAAATTTACAATAATGAATGAAAAGGTTATGTAAATGTGTTAAAATTGTATCATTTGTACAAATAAGTTTTTGGAGGAGCTATATACTGCTGCAGAGATAACTTTGACCTCAAGAAATGAAGCAGGACTGATAGTATATGTTGATTTCTCAATTTAAGAAACTTTTCAGTTTCACAGAAGAGAAAGTATACCATGATGGATCGAAATGGTACAAAACATATTACAAATTGTCCGTTATCCACATATAAGTTGTTGTTTGAGGTAGATCATGCAATAAAACTACCCTATAATAATGAAATTGTTGAAAGGCTACTTTTATCTATCAACGATGCCATATAATATAATTTTCAGTTTTAGACGAACGAAAACTAATGTGAAAGATTAAGATGATGCGAAAATGATGCTACTGATGTATAATTTCTACATAAGGCGGAGCCACATACTGCTGCACAGAGTAGTGGCAAACTATGAAATGAAGAAAATGATCTTGTAATATTGCGACTACCCTATTTGAAAAATATTCCACTTCCCCAGAATATAAAATCTAAAGTAATGAATAAAACTCTTACGACAAAAGTGTTGAAATTATATCATTTCCGCATCTAAGTTCTTGAAGGCGCTACATATTTCTGTAGAGACAACTTCAGAACCAAGAAATGAAGCGGGACTACTAGCATATGTCGATTTGTCTAATTAAATAACTTTTTATTTTCACATAAGAGATAATATACCATGATGGACCGAAACAATACAAATAAAATTACAAATTATCTGATTTCCACATGTAAGTCATTAGGTGAGGTATATAATGCAATGTTAACTACTCTTGAAAATGGAAATGATGGAAAGGCGAGTGGAATATGTTGAGATGCTATATAAATAAGTTTTCATTTTCACATGAAGTGAAAATCTAGAGTGATGAATCAAGAGGGTGCGAAAATGGTTCTAAAGATGTATGATTCCTATATAAGAGGAGCCACATACTGCTGCAGAGACTAATCCCGAAGCATGAAATGAAGGAAAGGTTGTTGTAATATGACTTCTATCCTGTTTGAAAAATGTTTCAGTTTACACGGTAGGGAAATTTACAGTAATAAATGAAAAGGTTATGAAAATGTGCTAAAATAATATCATTTGTACAAATAAGTTTTTGGAGGAGCTACATACTGCTGCGGATACAACTTTGACAACAACAAATGAAGCAGGACTGATAGCATATGTCGATCTCGCTATTCAAACAACTTTTCAGCTTCCTAGAAGTGAAAAATATACCATGATGGTTCGAAATGATAGAAAACATATTACAAATTGTCCGATTTCCACATGTAAGTCATGGTTTGATGTATATAATGCAACGATAACTATTCTTGAAAATTAAAATGATGTAAAGACGAGTGGAATATGTCGAGATGCTATATAAATAAGTTCTCATTTTCAAATGAAGTGAAAATCTAGAGTGATGAATCAAGAGGGTGCGAAAATGGTGCTAAAGATGTATGATTCCTATATAAGAGGAGCAACATACTGCTGCAGAGACTAATCCCGAAGCATGAAATGAATGAAATGTTGTTGTAATATAACTTCTATCCTGTTTGAAAAATGTTTCAGTTTACACGGTAGGGAAATTTACAGTAATGAATTAAAAGGTTATGAAAATGTCCTAAAATTATATCATTTGTACAAATAATTTTTTGGAGTAGCTACATACTGCTGTAGAGACAAGTTTGACAGCAACAAATGAAGCAGGACTGATAGCATATGTCGATTTCGCTGTTTAAATAACTTTTCAGTTTCACAGAAGTGAAAAATACCATGATGGTTCGAAATGGTACAAAACATATTATAAATTGTCTGATTTCGACATGTAAGTTGTTGTTTGAGGTACATAACGCAATAAAAACTCCGTGTAATAATGAAATGGTCGATTGGCTACTGTTATCTGTCGATGATACCATATAAATTAATTTTCAGTTTTAGACGAACGGAAATCTAAAGTATCAAATTAAGATGATGTGAAAATGATGCTAATCATCTATAATTTCTACATAAGGGGGAGCCACATACTGCTGCAGAGTGTAGTGGCAAACTATGAAATATAAAATTGATGTCGTAATAGGGCGACTACCCTATTTGAAAAATATTCCACTTTTCTAGGAATAGAAAACCTATAGTAATGAATAAAAAGGTTATGACAAAAGTGTTGAAATTATATCATTTCCACATATAAGTTGGTAGAGGAGCTACATATTGCTGTAGAGATAACTTCGGAAACAAGAAATGAAGCGGGACTACTAGCATATGCCGATTTGTCTATCTAAAAAACTTTTTATTTTCACATAAGAGAAAATATAACATGATGAACCGAAACAATACGAATAATTTTACAAATTTTCCGATTTCCACTTGTAAGTCGTTGTGAGAGGTATATAATGCAACGGTAACTACGCTTGAAGATTGAAATGATGGAAAGGCGCGTGGAATATGTCGAGATGCTATATAAATATGTTTTCATTTTCACATGAAGTGAAAATCTAGAGTGATGAATCAAGAGGGTATGAAAATGGTGCTAAAGATGTATGATTCCTATATAAGAGGAGGCACGTACTGCTGCAGAGACTAATCCCGAAGCATGAAATGAAGAAAAGCTTGTTGTAATATCACTTTTATCCTGTTTTAGAAATGTGTTAAAATTGTATCATTTGTACAAATAAGTTTTTGGAGGAGCTACATACTGCTGCAGAGATAACTTTGACATCAACAAATGAAGCAAGACTAATAGCATATGTTGATTTCTCAATTTAAGCAACTTTTCAGTTTCACAGAAGAGAAAGTATACCATGATGGATCGAAATGCTATAAAACATATTACAAATTGTCTGATTTCCACATATAAGTTGTTGTTTGAGGTAGATCATGCAATAAAACTACCCTATAATAATGAAACTCTTGAAAGGCTACTTTTATCTGTCAACGATGCCATATAATATAATTTTCAGTTTTAGACGAACGGAAATCTAAAGTGAAAGATTAAGATGATGCGAAAATGATGTTACTGATGTATAATTTCTACATAAGGCGGAGCCACATACTGCTGCACAGAGTAGTGGCAAACTATGAAATGAAGAAAATGATCTCGTAATATTGCGACTACCCAATTTGACAAAAATTGCACTTCCCCGAGAAGATAAAATCTATAGTAATGAATAAAACGGTTACAAGAAAAGTGTTGAAATTATATCATTTCCGCATCTAAGTTGTTGAAGGAGCTACGTAGTGCTGTAGAGACAACTTCAGAAGCAAGAAATGAAGCGGGACTACTAGCATATGTCGATTTGTCTAATTAAATAACTTTTTATTTGCACATAATAGAAAATATACCATGATGGACTGAAACAATACGAATAAAATTACAAATTGTCCGATTTTTACATGTAAGTCATTGTGTGAGGTATATAATGCAATGGTAACTACTCTTGAAATTTGAAATGATGGAAAGGCGAGTGGAATATGTTGAGATGCTATATAAATAAGTTTTCATTTTCACATGTGTGAAAATCTATAGTGATGAATCAAGAGGGTGCGGAAATGGTTCTAAAGATGTATGATTCCTATATAAGAGGAGCCACATACTGCTGCAGAGACTAATCCCGAAGCATGAAATGAAGGAAAGATGTTGTAATATGACTTCTATCCTGTTTGAAAAATATTTCAGTTTACACGTTAGGGAAATTTACACTAATAAATGAAAAGTTTATGAAAATATGCTAAAATAATATCATTTGTACAAATAAGTTTTTGGAGGAGCTACATACTGCTGCAAAAACAACTTTGAGAACAACAAATGAAGTAGGACTGATAGCATATGTCGATTTCGCTATTTAAACAACTTTTCAGCTTCATAGAAGTGAAAAATATACCATGATGGTTCGAAATGGTACAAAACATATTACAAATTGTCCGATTTCCACATGTAAGTCATGGTGTGAGGTATATAATGTAACGATAACTAGTCTTGAAAATTAAAATGACGGAAAGGCGAGTGGAATATGTCGAGATGCTATATAAATAAGTTCTCATTTTCACATGAAGTGAAAATCTAGAGTGATGAATCAAGAGGCTAAGAAAATGGTGCTAAAGATGTATGATTCCTATATAAGAGGAGCAACATACTGCTGCAGAGACTAATCCCGAAGCATGAAATGAATGAAATGTTGTTGTAATATGACTTCTATCCTTTTTGAAAAATGTTTCAGTTTACACGGTAGGGAAATTTACAGTAATGAATGAAAAGGTCATGAAAATTTCCTAAAAGTATATCATTTGTACAAATAAGTCTTTGGAGGAGCTACATACTGCTGCAGAGACAAGTTTGACAGCAACAAATGAAGCAGGACAGATAATATATGTCGATTTCGCTCTTTAAATAACTTTTCAGTTTCACAGAAGTGAAAAATAAAACATTGTGGTTCGAAATGGTACAAAACATATTATAAATTGTCTAATATCGACATGTAAGTTGTTGTTTGAGGTACATAACGCAACAAAAACTACCCTGTAATAATGAAATGGTCGATTGGCTACTGTTATCTGTCGAAGATACCATATAAATTAATTTTCAGTTTTAGACGAACGGAAATCTAAAGCAATAGATTAAGATGATACTAATGATCTATAATTTCTAGATAAGGGGGAGCCACATACTGCTGCAGAGTGTAGTGGAAAACTATGAAATATAGAAAATGATGTCGTAATAGGGCGACTACCCTATTTGAAAAATATTCCACTTCCCTAGGAAGAGAAAACCTATAGTAATGAATAAAAAGGTTATGACAAAAGTGTTGAAATTATATCATTTCCACATATAAGTTGGTAGAGGAGCTACATATTGTTGTAGAGATAACTTCGGAAACAAGAAATGAAGCGGGACTACTACCATATGCCGATTTGTCTATTTAAAAAACTTTTTATTTTCACACAAGAGAAAATATACCATGATGAACCGAAACAATACTAATAATATTACAAATTTTCCGATTTCCACTTGTAAGTCGTTGTGTGAGGTATATAATGCAACGGTAACTACGCTTCAAGATTGAAATGATGGAAAGGCGAGTGGAATATGTCGAGATGCTATATAAATTTGTTTTCATTTTCACATGAAGTGAAAATCTAGAGTGATGAATCAATAGGGTATGACAATGATGCTAAAGATGTATGATTCCTATATAAGAGGAGCCACGTACTGCTGCAGAGACTAATCCCGAAGCATGAAATGAAGGAAAGGTTGTTGTAATATCACTTTTATCCTATTTTAGAAATGTTTCAGTTTACAGGGTAGGTAAATTTACAGTAATGAATGAAAAGGTTATGTAAATGTGTAAAAATTGTATCATTTGTACAAATATTTATTTGGAGGAGCTACATACTGCTGCAGAGATAACTTTGACATCAAGAAATGAAGCAGGACTGATAGCATATGTTGATTTCTCAATTTAAGAAACTTTTCAGTTTCACAGAAGAGAAAGTATACCATGATGGATCGAAATGGTACAAAACATATTACAAATTGTCGGTGATCCACATATAGGTTGTTGTTTGAGGTAGATCATGCAACAAAACTACCCTATAATAATGAAATTGTTGAAAGGCTACTTTTATCTATCAACGATGCCATATAATATCATTTTCAGTTTTAGACGAACGGAAATCTAAAGTGAAAGATTAAGATGATGCGAAAATGATGCTACTGATGTATAATTTCTACATAAGGCGGAGCCACATACTGCTGCACAGAGTAGTGGCAAACTATGAAATGAAGAAAATGATCTCGTAATATTGCGACTACCCCATTTGAAAAATATTCCACTTCCCCGAGAATATAAAATCTATAGTAATGAATAAAACTGTTACGACAAAAGTGTTGAAATTATATCATTTCCGCATCTAAGTTCTTGAAGGAGCTACATATTTCTGTAGAGACAACTTCAGAACCATGAAATGAAGCGGGACTACTAGCATATGTCGATTTGTCTAATTAAATACCTTTTTATTTTCACATAAGAGATAATATACCATGATGGACCGAAACAATACGAATAAAATTACAATTTTTCCGATTTCCACATGTAAGTCATTGTGTGAGGTATATAATGCAATGGTAACTACTCTTGAAAATATAAATGATGGAAAGGCGAGTGGAATATGTTGAGATGCTATATAAATAAGTTTTCATTTTCCCATGAAGTGAAAATCTAGAGTGATGAATCAAGAGGGTGCGAAAATGGTTCTAAAGATGTATGATTCCTATATAAGAGGAGCCACATACTGCTGCACAGACTAATCCCGAAGCATGAAATGAAGGAAAGGTTGTTGTAATATGACTTCTATCCTGTTTGAAAAATGTTTCAGTTTACACGGTAGGGAAATTTACGGTAATAAATAAAAAGGTTATGAAAATATGCTAAAATAATATCATTTGTACAAATAAGTTTTTGGAGGAGCTACATACTTCTGCAGAGACAACTTTGACAACAACAAATGAAGCAGGACTGATAGCATATGTCGATTTCTCTATTTAAACGACTTTTCAGCTTCATAGAAGTGAAAAATATACCATGATGGTTCGAAGTGGTACAAAACATATTACAAATTGTCCGATTTCCACATGTAAGTCATGGTGTGAGTTATATAATGCAATGATAACTACTCTTGAGAATTGAAATGATGGAAAGGCGAGTGGAATATGTCGAGATGCTATATAAATAAGTTCTCATTTTGACATGAAGTGAAAATCTAGAGTGATGAATCAAGAGGGTGCGAAAATGGTGCTAAAGATGTATGATTCCTATATAAGAGGAGCAACATAGTGCTGTAGAGACTAATCCCGAAGCATGAAATGTTGTTGTAATATGACTTCTATCTTGTTTGAAAAAGTTTCAGTTTACATGGTAGGGAAATTTACCGTAATGAATGAAAAGGTTATGAAAATGTCCTAAAAGTATATCATTTGTAAAATAAGTTTTTGGAGGAGCTACATACTGCTGCAGAGACAAGTTTGACAGCAACAAATGAAGCAGGACTGATAGCATATGTCGATTTCACTATTTAAATAACTTTTCAGTTTCACAGAATTGAAAAATATACCATGATGGTTCGAAATGGTACAAAACATATTATAAATTGTCTGATTTCGACATGTAAGTTGTTGTTTGAGGTACATAACGCACCAAAAACTACCCTGTAATAATGAAATGGTCGATTGGCTATTGTTATCTCTCGACGATACCATATAAATTAATTTTCAGTTTTAGACAAACGGAAATCTAAAGTAACAGATTAAGATGATGCGAAAATGATGCTAATGATCTATAATTTCTACATAAGGGGAAGCCACATACTGCTGCAGAGTGTAGTGGCAAACTATGAAACATAGAAAATGATTTTGTAATAGGGAGACTACCCTATTTGAAAAATATTCCACTTCCCTAGGAAGAGAAAACCTATAGTAATTTATAAAAAGGTTATGACAAAAGTGTTGAAATTATATCATTTCCACATATTAGTTGGTAGAGGAGCTACATGTTGCTGTAGAGATAACTTCGGAAACAAGAAATGAAGCATGACTACTAGCATATGCCGATTTGTCTATTTAAAAAACTTTTTATTTTCACATAAGAGAAAATATACCATGATGAACCAAAACAATACGAATAATATTACAAATTTTCCGATTTCCACTTGTAAGTCGTTGTGTGAGGTATATAATGCAACGGTAACTATGCTTGAAGATTGAAATGGTGGAAAGGCGAGTGGAATATGTCGAGATGCTAAATAAAAATGTTTTCATGTTCACATGAAGTGAAAATCTAGAGTGATGAATCAAGAGGGTATGACAATGGTGCTAAATATGTATGATTCCTATATAAGAGGAGCCACGTACTGCTGCAGAGACTAATCCCGAAGCATGAAATGAAGGAAAGGTTGTTGTAATATCACTTCTATCCTGTTTTAGAAATGTTTCAGTTTACAGGGTAGGGAAATTTACAATAATGAATGAAAAGGTTATGTAAATGTGTTAAAATTGTATCATTTGTACAAATAAGTTTTTGGGGGAGCTACATACTGCTGCAGAGATAACTTTGACATCAAGAAATGAAGCAGGACTGATAGCATATGTTGATTTCTCAATTTAAGAAACTTTTCAGTTTCACAGAAGAGAAAGTATACCATGATGGATCGAAATGGTACAAAACATATTACAAATTGTCGGTTATCCACATATAGGTTGTTGTTTGAGGTAGATCATGCAATAAAACTACCCTATAATAATGAAATTGTTGAAAGGCTACTTTTATCTATCAACGATGCCATATAATATAATTTTCAGTTTTAGACGAACGGAAATCTAAAGTGAAAGATTAAGATGATGCGAAAATGATGCTACTGATGTATAATTTCTACATAAGGCGGAGCCACATACTGCTGCACAGAGTAGTGGCAAACTATGAAATGAAGAAAATGATCTCGTAATATTGCGACTACCCTATTTGAAAAATATTCCACTACCCCGAGAATATAAAATCAATAGTAATGAATAAAACTGTTACGACAAAAGTGTTGAAATTATATCATTTCCGCATCTAAGTTCTTGAAGGAGCTACATATTTCTGTAGAGACAACTTCAGAACCAAGAAATGAAGCGGGACTACTAGCATATGTCGATTTGTCTATTAAATAACTTTTTATTTTCACATAAGAGATAATATACCATGATGGACCGAAACAATACGAATAAAATTACAAATTGTCCGATTTCCACATGTAAGTCATTGTGTGAGGTATATAATGCAATGGTAACTACTCTTGAAAATTGAAATGATGGAAAGGCGAGTGGAATATGTTGAGATGCTATATAAATAAGTTTTTATTTTCACATGAAGTGAAAATCTAGAGTGATGAATCAAGAGCGTGCGAAAATAGTTCTAAAGATGTATGATTCCTATATAAGAGGAGCCACATACTGCTGCAGAGACTAATCTCGAAGCATGAAATGAAGGAAAGGTTGTTGTAATATGACTTCTATCCTGTTTGAAAAATGTTTCAGTTTACACGGTAGGGAAATTTACAGTAATAAATAAAAAGGTTATGAAAATATGCTAAAATAATATCATTTGTACAAATAAGTTTTTGGAGGAGCTACATACTGCTGCAGAGACAACTTTGACAACAACAAATGAAGCAGGACTGATAGCATATGTCGATTTCTATATTTAAACGACTTTTCAGCTTCATAGAAGTGAAAAATATACCATGATGGTTCGAAGTGGTACAAAACATATTACAAATTGTCCGATTTCCACATGTAAGTCATGGTGTGAGTTATATAATGCAATGATAACTACTCTTGAGAATTAAAATGATGGAAAGGCGAGTGGAATATGTCGAAATGCTATATAAATAAGTTCTCATTTTGACATGAAGTGAAAATCTAGAGTGATGAATCAAGAGGGTGCGAAAATGGTGCTAAAGATGTATGATTCCTATATAAGAGGAGCAACATACTGCTGCAGAGACTAATCCCGAAGCATGAAATGAATGAAATGTTGTTCTAATATGACTTCTATCCTGTTTGAAAAAGTTTCAGTTTACATGGTAGGGAAATTTACCGTAATGAATGAAAAGGTTATGAAAATGTCCTAAAAGTATATCATTTGTACAAATAAGTTTTTGGAGGAGCTACATACTGCTGCAGAGACAAGTTTGACAGCAACAAATGAAGCAGGACTGATAGCATATGTCGATTTCACTATTTAAATAACTTTTCAGTTTCACAGAATTGAAAAATATACCATGATGGTTCGAAATGGTACAAAACATATTATAAATTGTCTGATTTCGACATGTAAGTTGTTGTTTGGGGTACATAACGCACCAAAAACTACCCTGTAATAATGAAATGGTCGATTGGCTATTGTTATCTCTCGACGATACCATATAAATTAATTTTCAGTTTTAGACAAACGGAAATCTAAAGTAACAGATTAAGATGATGGGAAAATGATGCTAATGATCTATAATTTCTACATAAGGGGAAGCCACATACTGCTGCAGAGTGTAGTGGCAAACTATGAAATATAGAAAATGATGTTGTAATAGGGAGACTACCCTATTTGAAAAATATTCCACTTCCCTAGGAAGAGAAAACCTATAGTAATTTATAAAAAGGTTATGACAAAAGTGTTGAAATTATATCATTTCCACATATTAGTTGGTAGAGGAGCTACATGTTGCTGTAGAGATAACTTCGGAAACAAGAAATGAAGCGGGACTACTAGCATATGCCGATTTGTCTATTTAAAAAACTTTTTATTTTCACATAAGAGAAAATATACCATGATGAACCAAAACAATACGAATAATATTACAAATTTTCCGATTTCCACTTGTAAGTCGTTGTGTGAGGTATATAATGCAACGGTAACTATGCTTGAAGATTGAAATGATGGAAAGGCGAGTGGAATATGTCGAGATGCTATATAAAAATGTTTTCATTTTCACATGAAGTGAAAATCTAGAGTGATGAATCAAGAGGGTATGACAATGGTGCTAAATATGTATGATTCCTATATAAGAGGAGCCACGTACTTCTGCAGAGACTAATCCCGAAGCATGTAATGAAGAAAAGGTTGTTGTAATATCACTTCTATCCTGTTTTAGAAATGTTTCAGTTTACAGGGTAGGGGAATTTACAATAATGAATGAAAAGGTTATGTAAATGTGTTAAAATTGTATCATTTGTACAAATAAGTTTTTGGAGGAGCTACATACTGCTGCAGAGATAACTTTGACATCAAGAAATGAAGCAGGACTGATAGCATATGTTGATTTCTCAATTTAAGAAACTTTTCAGTTTCACAGAAGAGAAAGTATACCATGATGGATCGAAATGGTACAAAACATATTACAAATTGTCGGTTATCCACATATAGGTTGTTGTTTGAGGTAGATCATGCAATAAAACTACCCTATAATAATGAAATTGTTGAAAGGCTACTTTTATCTATCAACGATGCCATATAATATAATTTTCAGTTTTAGACGAACGGAAATGTAAAGTGAAAGATTAAGATGATGCGAAAATGATGCTACTAATGTATAATTTCTACATAAGGCGGAGCCACATACTGCTGCACAGAGTAGTGGCAAACTATGAAATGAAGAAAATGATCTCGTAATATTGCGACTACCCTATTTGAAAAATATTCCACTTCGCCGAGAATATAAAATCTATAGTAATGAATAAAACTGTTACGACAAAAGTGTTGAAATTATATCATTTCCGCATCTAAGTTCTTGAAGGAGCTACATATTTCTGTAGAGACAACTTCAGAACCAAGAAATGAAGCGGGACTACTAGCATATGTCGATTTGTCTAATTAAATAACTTTTTATTTTCACATAAGAGATAATATACCATGATCAATACGAATAAAATTACAAATTGTCCGATTTCCACATGTAAGTCATTGTGTGAGGTATATAATGCAATGGTAACTACTCTTGAAAATTGAAATGATGGAAAGGCGAGTGGAATATGTTGAGATGCTATATAAATAAGTTTTCATTTTCACATGAAGTGAAAATCTAGAGTGATGAATCAAGAGCGTGCGAAAATGGTTCTAAAGATGTATGATTCCTATATAAGAGGAGCCACATAGTGCTGCAGAGACTAATCCCGAAGCATGAAATGAAGGAAAGGTTGTTGTAATATGACTTCTATCCTGTTTGAAAAATGTTTCAGTTTACACGGTAGGGAAATTTACAGTAATAAATAAAAAGGTTATGAAAATATGCTAAAATAATATCATTTGTACAAATAAGTTTTTGGAGGAGCTACATACTGCTGCAGAGACAACTTTGACAACAACAAATGAAGCAGGACTGATAGCATATGTCGATTTCTCTATTTAAACGACTTTTCAGCTTCATAGAAGTGAAAAATATACCATGATGGTTCGAAGTGGTACAAAACATATTACAAATTGTCCGATTTCCCCATGTAAGTTATGGTGTGAGTTATATAATGCAATGATAACTACTCTTGAGAATTAAAATGATGGAAAGGCGAGTGGAATATGTCGAGATGCTATATAAATAAGTTCTCATTTTGACATGAAGTGAAAATCTAGAGTGATGAATCAAGAGGGTGCGAAAATGGTGCTAAAGATGTATGATTCCTATATAAGAGGAGCAACATACTGCTGCAGAGACTAATCCCGAAGCATGAAATGAATGAAATGTTGTTGTAATATGACTTCTATCCTGTTTGAAAAAGTTTCAGTTTACATGGTAGGGAAATTTACCGTAATGAATGAAAAGGTTATGAAAATGTCCTAAAAGTATATCATTTGTACAAATAAGTTTTTGAAGGAGCTACATACTGCTGCAGAGACAAGTTTGACAGCAACAAATGAAGCAGGACTGATAGCATATGTCGATTTCACTATTTAAATAACTTTTCAGTTTCACAGAATTGAAAAATATACCATGATGGTTCGAAATGGTACAAAACATATTATAAATTGTCTGATTTCGACATGTAAGTTGTTGTTTGGGGTACATAACGCACCAAAAACTACCCTGTAATAATGAAATGGTCGATTGGCTATTGTTATCTCTCGACGATACCATATAAATTAATTTTCAGTTTTAGACAAACGGAAATCTAAAGTAACAGATTAAGATGATGGGAAAATGATGCTAATGATCTATAATTTCTACATAAGGGGAAGCCACATACTGCTGCAGAGTGTAGTGACAAACTATGAAATATAGAAAATGATGTTGTAATAGGGAGACTACCCTATTTGAAAAATATTCCACTTCCCTAGGAAGATAAAACCTATAGTAATTTATAAAAAGGTTATGACAAAAGTGTTGAAATTATATCATTTCCACATATTAGTTGGTAGAGGAGCTACATGTTGCTGTAGAGACAACTTCAGAACCATGAAATGAAGCGGGACTACTAGCATATGTCGATTTGTCTAATTAAATACCTTTTTATTTTCACATAAGAGATAATATACCATGATGGACCGAAACAATACGAATAAAATTACAACTTTTCCGATTTCCACATGTAAGTCATTGTGTGAGGTATATAATGCAATGGTAACTACTCTTGAAAATTGAAATGATGGAAAGGCGAGTGGAATATGTTGAGATGCTATATAAATAAGTTTTCATTTTCACATGAAGTGAAAATCTAGAGTGATGAATCAAGAGGGTGCGAAAATGGTTCTAAAGATGTATGATTCCTATATAAGAGGAGCCACATACTGCTGCACAGACTAATCCCGAAGCATGAAATGAAGGAAAGGTTGTTGTAATATGACTTCTATCCTGTTTGAAAAATGTTTCACTTTACACGGTAGGGAAATTTACAGTAATAAATAAAAAGGTTATGAAAATATGCTAAAATAATATCATTTGTACAAATAAGTTTTTGGAGGAGCTACATACTTCTGCAGAGACAACTTTGACAACAACAAATGAAGCAGGACTGATAGCATATATCGATTTCTCTATTTAAACGACTTTTCAGCTTCATAGAAGTGAAAAATATACCATGATGGTTCGAAGTGGTACAAAACATATTACAAATTGTCCGATTTCCACATGTAAGTCATGGTGTGAGTTATATAATGCAATGATAACTACTCTTGAGAATTAAAATGATGGAAAGGCGAGTGGAATATGTCGAGATGCTATATAAATAAGTTCTCATTTTGACATGAAGTGAAAATCTAGAGTGATGAATCAAGAGGGTGCGAAAATGGTGCTAAAGATGTATGATTCCTATATAAGAGGAGCAACATAGTGCTGTAGAGACTAATCCCGAAGCATGAAATTTTGTTGTAATATGACTTCTATCTTGTTTGAAAAAGTTTCAGTTTACATGGTAGGGAAATTTACCGTAATGAATGAAAAGGTTATGAAAATGTCCTAAAAGTATATCATTTGTAAAATAAGTTTTTGGAGGAGCTACATACTGCTGCAGAGACAAGTTTGACAGCAACAAATGAAGCAGGACTGATAGCATATGTCGATTTCACTATTTAAATAACTTTTCAGTTTCACAGAATTGAAAAATATACCATGATGGTTCGAAATGGTACAAAACATATTATAAATTGTCTGATTTCGACATGTAAGTTGTTGTTTGAGGTACATAACGCACCAAAAACTACCCTGTAATAATGAAATGGTCGATTGGCTATTGTTATCTCTCGACGATACCATATAAATTAATTTTCAGTTTTAGACAAACGGAAATCTAAAGTAACAGATTAAGATGATGCGAAAATGATGCTAATGATCTATAATTTCTACATAAGGGGAAGCCACATACTGCTGCAGAGTGTAGTGGCAAACTATGAAACATAGAAAATGATTTTGTAATAGGGAGACTACCCTATTTGAAAAATATTCCACTTCCCTAGGAAGAGAAAACCTATAGTAATTTATAAAAAGGTTATGACAAAAGTGTTGAAATTATATCATTTCCACATATTAGTTGGTAGAGGAGCTACATGTTGCTGTAGAGATAACTTCGGAAACAAGAAATGAAGCATGACTACTAGCATATGCCGATTTGTCTATTTAAAAAACTTTTTATTTTCACATAAGAGAAAATATACCATGATGAACCAAAACAATACGAATAATATTACAAATTTTCCGATTTCCACTAGTAAGTCGTTGTGTGAGGTATATAATGCAACGGTAACTATGCTTGAAGATTGAAATGATGGAAAGGCGAGTGGAATATGTCGAGATGCTATATAAAAATGTTTTCATGTTCACATGAAGTGAAAATCTAGAGTGATGAATCAAGAGGGTATGACAATGGTGCTAAATATGTATGATTCCTATATAAGAGGAGCCACGTACTGCTGCAGAGACTAATCCCGAAGCATGAAATGAAGGAAAGGTTGTTGTAATATCACTTCTATCCTGTTTTAGAAATGTTTCAGTTTACAGGGTAGGGAAATTTACAATAATGAATGAAAAGGTTATGTAAATGTGTTAAAATTGTATCATTTGTACAAATAAGTTTTTGGGGGAGCTACATACTGCTGCAGAGATAACTTTGACATCAAGAAATGAAGCAGGACTGATAGCATATGTTGATTTCTCAATTTAAGAAACTTTTCAGTTTCACAGAAGAGAAAGTATACCATGATGGATCGAAATGGTACAAAACATATTACAAATTGTCGGTTATCCACATATAGGTTGTTGTTTGAGGTAGATCATGCAATAAAACTACCCTATAATAATGAAATTGTTGAAAGGCTACTTTTATCTATCAACGATGCCATATAATATAATTTTCAGTTTTAGACGAACGGAAATCTAAAGTGAAAGATTAAGATGATGCGAAAATGATGCTACTGATGTATAATTTCTACATAAGGCGGAGCCACATACTGCTGCACAGAGTAGTGGCAAACTATGAAATGAAGAAAATGATCTCGTAATATTGCGACTACCCTATTTGAAAAATATTCCACTACCCCGAGAATATAAAATCAATAGTAATGAATAAAACTGTTACGACAAAAGTGTTGAAATTATATCATTTCCGCATCTAAGTTCTTGAAGGAGCTACATATTTCTGTAGAGACAACTTCAGAACCAAGAAATGAAGCGGGACTACTAGCATATGTCGATTTGTCTATTAAATAACTTTTTATTTTCACATAAGAGATAATATACCATGATGGACCGAAACAATACGAATAAAATTACAAATTGTCCGATTTCCACATGTAAGTCATTGTGTGAGGTATATAATGCAATGGTAACTACTCTTGAAAATTGAAATGATGGAAAGGCGAGTGGAATATGTTGAGATGCTATATAAATAAGTTTTCATTTTCATATGGAGTGAAAATCTAGAGTGATGAATCAAGAGCGTGCGAAAATAGTTCTAAAGATGTATGATTCCTATATAAGAGGAGCCACATACTGCTGCAGAGACTAATCCCGAAGCATGAAATGAAGGAAAGGTTGTTGTAATATGACTTCTATCCTGTTTGAAAAATGTTTCAGTTTACACGGTAGGGAAATTTACAGTAATAAATAAAAAGGTTATGAAAATATGCTAAAATAATATCATTTGTACAAATAAGTTTTTGGAGGAGCTACATACTGCTGCAGAGACAACTTTGACAACAACAAATGAAGCAGGACTGATAGCATATGTCGATTTCTATATTTAAACGACTTTTCAGCTTCATAGAAGTGAAAAATATACCATGATGGTTCGAAGTGGTACAAAACATATTACAAATTGTCCGATTTCCACATGTAAGTCATGGTGTGAGTTATATAATGCAATGATAACTACTCTTGAGAATTAAAATGATGGAAAGGCGAGTGGAATATGTGGAAATGCTATATAAATAAGTTCTCATTTTGACATGAAGTGAAAATCTAGAGTGATGAATCAAGAGGGTGCGAAAATGGTGCTAAAGATGTATGATTCCTATATAAGAGGAGCAACATACTGCTGCAGAGACTAATCCCGAAGCATGAAATGAATGAAATGTTGTTCTAATATGACTTCTATCCTGTTTGAAAAAGTTTCAGTTTACATGGTAGGGAAATTTACCGTAATGAATGAAAAGGTTATGAAAATGTCCTAAAAGTATATCATTTGTACAAATAAGTTTTTGGAGGAGCTACATACTGCTGCAGAGACAAGTTTGACAGCAACAAATGAAGCAGGACTGATAGCATATGTCGATTTCACTATTTAAATAACTTTTCAGTTTCACAGAATTGAAAAATATACCATGATGGTTCGAAATGGTACAAAACATATTATAAATTGTCTGATTTCGACATGTAAGTTGTTGTTTGGGGTACATAACGCACCAAAAACTACCCTGTAATAATGAAATGGTCGATTGGCTATTGTTATCTCTCGACGATACCATATAAATTAATTTTCAGTTTTAGACAAACGGAAATCTAAAGTAACAGATTAAGATGATGGGAAAATGATGCTAATGATCTATAATTTCTACATAAGGGGAAGCCACATACTGCTGCAGAGTGTAGTGGCAAACTATGAAATATAGAAAATGATGTTGTAATAGGGAGACTACCCTATTTGAAAAATATTCCACTTCCCTAGGAAGAGAAAACCTATAGTAATTTATAAAAAGGTTATGACAAAAGTGTTGAAATTATATCATTTCCACATATTAGTTGGTAGAGGAGCTACATGTTGCTGTAGAGATAACTTCGGAAACAAGAAATGAAGCGGGACTACTAGCATATGCCGATTTGTCTATTTAAAAAACTTTTTATTTTCACATAAGAGAAAATATACCATGATTAACCAAAACAATACGAATAATATTACAAATTTTCCGATTTCCACTTGTAAGTCGTTGTGTGAGGTATATAATGCAACGGTAACTATGCTTGAAGATTGAAATGATGGAAAGGCGAGTGGAATATGTCGAGATGCTATATAAAAATGTTTTCATTTTCACATGAAGTGAAAATCTAGAGTGATGAATCAAGAGGGTATGACAATGGTGCTAAATATGTATGATTCCTATATAAGAGGAGCCACGTACTTCTGCAGAGACTAATCCCGAAGCATGTAATGAAGAAAAGGTTGTTGTAATATCACTTCTATCCTGTTTTAGAAATGTTTCAGTTTACAGGGTAGGGGAATTTACAATAATGAATGAAAAGGTTATGTAAATGTGTTAAAATTGTATCATTTGTACAAATAAGTTTTTGGAGGAGCTACATACTGCTGCAGAGATAACTTTGACATCAAGAATTGAAGCAGGACTGATAGCATATGTTGATTTCTCAATTTAAGAAACTTTTCAGTTTCACAGAAGAGAAAGTATACCATGATGGATCGAAATGGTACAAAACATATTACAAATTGTCGGTTATCCACATATAGGTTGTTGTTTGAGGTAGATCATGCAATAAAACTACCCTATAATAATGAAATTGTTGAAAGGCTACTTTTATCTATCAACGATGCCATATAATATAATTTTCAGTTTTAGACGAACGGAAATCTAAAGTGAAAGATTAAGATGATGCGAAAATGATGCTACTAATGTATAATTTCTACATAAGGCGGAGCCACATACTGCTGCACAGAGTAGTGGCAAACTATGAAATGAAGAAAATGATCTCGTAATATTGCGACTACCCTATTCGAAAAATATTCCACTTCGCCGAGAATATAAAATCTATAGTAATGAATAAAACTGTTACGACAAAAGTGTTGAAATTATATCATTTCCGCATCTAAGTTCTTGAAGGAGCTACATATTTCTGTAGAGACAACTTCAGAACCAAGAAATGAAGCGGGACTACTAGCATATGTCGATTTGTCTAATTAAATAACTTTTTATTTTCACATAAGAGATAATATACCATGATGGACCGAAACAATACGAATAAAATTACAAATTGTCCGATTTCCACATGTAAGTCATTGTGTGAGGTATATAATGCAACGGTAACTATTGTTGAAGATTGAAATGATGGAAAGGCGAGTGGAATATGTCGAGATGCTATATAAATATGTTTTCATTTTCACATGAAGTGAAAATCTAGAGTGATGAATCAAGAGGGTATGACAATGGTGCTAAATATGTATGATTCCTATATAAGAGGAGCCACGTACTGCTGCAGAGACTAATTCCGAAGCATGAAATGAAGGAAAGGTTGTTGTAATATCACTTCTATCCTGTTTTAGAAATGATTCAGTTTACAGGGTAGGGAAATTTACAATAATGAATGAAAAGGTTATGTAAATGTGTTAAAATTGTATCATTTGTACAAATAAGTTTTTGGAGGAGCTACATACTGCTGCAGAGATAACTTTGACATCAAGAAATGAAGCAGGACTGATAGTATATGTTGATTTCTCAATTTAAGAAACTTTTCAGTTTCACAGAAGAGAAAGTATACCATGATGGATCGAAATGGTACAAAACATATTACAAATTGTCCGTTATCCACATATAGGTTGTTGTTCGAGGTAGATCATGCAATAAAACTACCCTATAATAATGAAATTGTTGAAAGGCTACTTTTGTCTATCAACGATGCCATATAATATAATTTTCAGTTTTAGACGAACGGAAATCTAAAGTGAAAGATTAAGATGATGCGAAAATGATGCTACTAATATATATAATTTCTACATAAGGCGGAGCCACATACTGCTGCACAGAGTAGTGGCAAACTATGAAATGAAGAAAATGATCTCGTAATATTGCGACTACCCTATTTGAAAAATATTCCACTTCCCCAAGAATATAAACTATATAGTAATGAATAGAACTGTTACGAAAAAAGTGTTGAAATTATATCATTTACGCATCTAAGTTCTTGAAGGAGCTACATTTTGTTGTATAGACAACTTTAGAAGCAAGAAATGAAGCGGGAGTACTAGCATATGTCGATTTGTCTAATTAAATAACTTTTTATTTTCACATAAGAGATAATATACCATGATGGACCGAAACAATACAAATAAAATTACAAATTGTCCGATTTCCACATGTAAGTCATTGTGTGAGATATATAATGCAATGGTAACTACTCTTGAAAATTGAAATGATGGAAAGGCGAGTGGAATATGTTGAGATGCTATATAAATAAGTTTTCATTTTCACATGAAGTGAAAATCTAGAGTGATGAATCAAGAGGGTGCGAAAATGGTTCTAAAGCTGTATGATTCCTATATAAGAGGAGCCACATACTGCTGCAGAGACTAATCCCGAAGCATGAAATGAAGGAAAGGTTGTTGTAATAAGACTTCTATCCTGTTTGAAAAATGTTTTAGTTTACACGGTAGGGAAATTTACAGTAATAAATGAAAATGTTATGAAAATGTGCTAAAATAATATCATTTGTACAAGTGAGTTTTTGGAGGAGCTACATAGTGCTGCAGAGACAACTTTGACAACAAGAAATGAAGCAGGACTGATAGCATATGTCGATTTCGCTCTTTAAACAACTTCTCATCTTCATAGAAGTGAAAAATATACCATGATGGTTCGAAATGGTACAAAACATATTAAAAATTGTCTGATTTCCACATGTAAGTCATGGTTTGAGGTATATAATGCAACGATAACTACTCTTGAAAATTAAAATGATGGAAAGGCGAGTGGAATATGTCGAGATGCTATATAAATAAGTTCTAATTTTCACATGACGTGAAAATCTAGAGTGATGAATCAAGAGGGTTCGAAAATGGTGCTAAAGATGTATGATTCCTATATAAGAGGAGCAACATACTGCTGCAGAGACTAATCCCGAAGCATGAAATGAATGAAATGTTGTTGTAATATGACTTCTGTCATGTTTGAAAAATGTTTCAGTTTACACGGTAGGGAAATTTACAGTAATGAATGAAAAGGTTATGAAAATGTCCTAAAATTATATCATTTGTACAAATAATTTTTTGGAGGAGCTACATACTGCTGCAGAGACAAGTTTGACAGCAACAAATGAAGCAGGACTGATAGCATATGTCGATTTCGTTGTTTAGATAACTTTTCAGTTTCACAGAAGTGAAAAATATAACATGATGGTTCGAAATGGTACAAAACATATTATAAATTGTCTGATTTCGACATGTAAGTTGTTGTTTGAGGTACATAACGCAACAAAAACTCCCTGTAATAATGAAATGGTCGATTGGCTATTGTTATCTCTCGACGATACCATATAAATTAATTTTCAGTTTTAGACAAACGGAAATCTAAAGTAACAGATTAAGATGATGGGAAAATGATGCTAATGATCTATAATTTCTACATAAGGGGAAGCCACATACTGCTGCAGAGTGTAGTGGCAAACTATGAAATATAGAAAATGATGTTGTAATAGGGAGACTACCCTATTTGAAAAATATTCCACTTCCCTAGGAAGATAAAACCTATAGTAATTTATAAAAAGGTTATGACAAAAGTGTTGAAATTATATCATTTCCACATATTAGTTGGTAGAGGAGCTACATGTTGCTGTAGAGATAACTTCGGAAACAAGAAATGAAGCGGGACTACTAGCATATGCCGATTTGTCTATTTAAAAAACTTTTTATTTTCACATCAGAGAAAATATACCATGATGAACCAAAACAATACGAATAATATTACAAATTTTCTGATTTCCACTTGTAAGTCATTGTGTGAGGTATATAATGCAAAGGTAACTATTGTTGAAGATTGAAATGATGGAAAGGCGAGTGGAATATGTCGAGATGCTATATAAATATGTTTTCATTTTCACATGAAGTGAAAATCTAGAGTGATGAATCAAGAGGGTATGACAATGGTGCTAAATATGTATGATTCCTATATAAGAGGAGCCACGTACTGCTGCAGAGACTAATTCCGAAGCATGAAATGAAGGAAAGGTTGTTGTAATATCACTTCTATCCTGTTTTAGAAATGATTCAGTTTACAGGGTAGGGAAATTTACAATAATGAATGAAAAGGTTATGTAAATGTGTTAAAATTGTATCATTTGTACAAATAAGTTTTTGGAGGAGCTACATACTGCTGCAGAGATAACTTTGACATCAAGAAATGAAGCAGGACTGATAGTATATGTTGATTTCTCAATTTAAGAAACTTTTCAGTTTCACAGAAGAGAAAGTATACCATGATGGATCGAAATGGTACAAAACATATTACAAATTGTCCGTTATCCACATATAGGTTGTTGTTCGAGGTAGATCATGCAATAAAACTACCCTATAATAATGAAATTGTTGAAAGGCTACTTTTGTCTATCAACGATGCCATATAATATAATTTTCAGTTTTAGACGAACGGAAATCTAAAGTGAAAGATTAAGATGATGCAAAAATGATGCTACTGATATATAATTTCTACATAAGGCGGAGCCACATACTGCTGCACAGAGTAGTGGCAAACTATGAAATGAAGAAAATGATCTCGTAATATTGCGACTACCCTATTTGAAAAATATTCCACTTCCCCAAGAATATAAAATATATAGTAATGAATAGAACTGTTACGAAAAAAGTGTTGAAATTATATCATTTACGCATCTAAGTTCTTGAAGGAGCTACATTTTGTTGTATAGACAACTTTAGAAGCAAGAAATGAAGCGGGAGTACTAGCATATGTCGATTTGTCTAATTAAATAACTTTTTATTTTCACATAAGAGATAATATACCATGATGGACCGAAACAATACAAATAAAATTACAAATTGTCCGATTTCCACATGTAAGTCATTGTGTGAGATATATAATGCAATGGTAACTACTCTTGAAAATTGAAATGATGGAAAGGCGAGTGGAATATGTTGAGATGCTATATAAATAAGTTTTCATTTTCACATGAAGTGAAAATCTAGAGTGATGAATCAAGAGGGTGCGAAAATGGTTCTAAAGCTGTATGATTCCTATATAAGAGGAGCCACATACTGCTGCAGAGACTAATCCCGAAGCATGAAATGAAGGAAAGGTTGTTGTAATAAGACTTCTATCCTGTTTGAAAAATGTTTTAGTTTACACGGTAGGGAAATTTACAGTAATAAATGAAAATGTTATGAAAATGTGCTAAAATAATATCATTTGTACAAGTGAGTTTTTGGAGGAGCTACATAGTGCTGCAGAGACAACTTTGACAACAAGAAATGAAGCAGGACTGATAGCATATGTCGATTTCGCTCTTTAAACAACTTCTCATCTTCATAGAAGTGAAAAATATACCATGATGGTTCGAAATGGTACAAAACATATTAAAAATTGTCTGATTTCCACATGTAAGTCATGGTTTGAGGTATATAATGCAACGATAACTACTCTTGAAAATTAAAATGATGGAAAGGCGGGTGGAATATGTCGAGATGCTATATAAATAAGTTCTAATTTTCACATGACGTAAAAATCTAGAGTGATGAATCAAGAGGGTTCGAAAATGGTGCTAAAGATGTATGATTCCTATATAAGAGGAGCAACATACTACTGCAGAGACTAATCCCGAAGCATGAAATGAATGAAATGTTGTTGTAATATGACTTCTGTCATGTTTGAAAAATGTTTCAGTTTACACGGTAGGGAAATTTACAGTAATGAATGAAAAGGTTATGAAAATGTCCTAAAATTATATCATTTGTACAAATAATTTTTTGGAGGAGCTACATACTGCTGCAGAGACAAGTTTGACAGCAACAAATGAAGCAGGACTGATAGCATATGTCGATTTCGTTGTTTAGATAACTTTTCAGTTTCACAGAAGTGAAAAATATAACATGATGGTTCGAAATGGTACAAAACATATTATAAATTGTCTGATTTCGACATGTAAGTTGTTGTTTGAGGTACATAACGCAACAAAAACTCCCTGTAATAATGAAATGGTCGATTGGCTATTGTTATCTCTCGACGATACCATATAAATTAATTTTCAGTTTTAGACAAACGGAAATCTAAAGTAACAGATTAAGATGATGGGAAAATGATGCTAATGATCTATAATTTCTACATAAGGGGAAGCCACATACTGCTGCAGAGTGTAGTGGCAAACTATGAAATATAGAAAATGATGTTGTAATAGGGAGACTACCCTATTTGAAAAATATTCCACTTCCCTAGGAAGATAAAACCTATAGTAATTTATAAAAAGGTTATGACAAAAGTGTTGAAATTATATCATTTCCACATATTAGTTGGTAGAGGAGCTACATGTTGCTGTAGAGATAACTTCGGAAACAAGAAATGAAGCGGGACTACTAGCATATGCCGATTTGTCTATTTAAAAAACTTTTTATTTTCACATCAGAGAAAATATACCATGATGAACCAAAACAATACGAATAATATTACAAATTTTCTGATTTCCACTTGTAAGTCATTGTGTGAGGTATATAATGCAACGGTAACTATTGTTGAAGATTGAAATGATGGAAAGGCGAGTGGAATATGTCGAGATGCTATATAAATATGTTTTCATTTTCACATGAAGTGAAAATCTAGAGTGATGAATCAAGAGGGTATGACAATGGTGCTAAATATGTATGATTCCTATATAAGAGGAGCCACGTACTGCTGCAGAGACTAATTCCGAAGCATGAAATGAAGGAAAGGTTGTTGTAATATCACTTCTGTCCTGTTTTAGAAATGATTCAGTTTACAGGGTAGGGAAATTTACAATAATGAATGAAAAGGTTATGTAAATGTGTTAAAATTGTATCATTTGTACAAATAAGTTTTTGGAGGAGCTACATACTGCTGCAGAGATAACTTTGACATCAAGAAATGAAGCAGGACTGATAGTATATGTTGATTTCTCAATTTAAGAAACTTTTCAGTTTCACAGAAGAGAAAGTATACCATGATGGATCGAAATGGTACAAAACATATTACAAATTGTCCGTTATCCACATATAGGTTGTTGTTCGAGGTAGATCATGCAATAAAACTACCCTATAATAATGAAATTGTTGAAAGGCTACTTTTGTCTATCAACGATGCCATATAATATAATTTTCAGTTTTAGACGAACGGAAATCTAAAGTGAAAGATTAAGATGATGCAAAAATGATGCTACTGATATATAATTTCTACATAAGGCGGAGCCACATACTGCTGCACAGAGTAGTGGCAAACTATGAAATGAAGAAAATGATCTCGTAATATTGCGACTACCCTATTTGAAAAATATTCCACTTCCCCAAGAATATAAAATATATAGTAATGAATAGAACTGTTACGAAAAAGGTGTTGAAATTATATCATTTACGCATCTAAGTTCTTGAAGGAGCTACATTTTGTTGTATAGACAACTTTAGAAGCAAGAAATGAAGCGGGAGTACTAGCATATGTCGATTTGTCTAATTAAATAACTTTTTATTTTCACATAAGAGATAATATACCATGATGGACCGAAACAATACAAATAAAATTACAAATTGTCCGATTTCCACATGTAAGTCATTGTGTGAGATATATAATGCAATGGTAACTACTCTTGAAAATTGAAATGATGGAAAGGCGAGTGGAATATGTTGAGATGCTATATAAATAAGTTTTCATTTTCACATGAAGTGAAAATCTAGAGTGATGAATCAAGAGGGTGCGAAAATGGTTCTAAAGCTGTATGATTCCTATATAAGAGGAGCCACATACTGCTGCAGAGACTAATCCCGAAGCATGAAATGAAGGAAAGGTTGTTGTAATAAGACTTCTATCCTGTTTGAAAAATGTTTTAGTTTACACGGTAGGGAAATTTACAGTAATAAATGAAAATGTTATGAAAATGTGCTAAAATAATATCATTTGTACAAGTGAGTTTTTGGAGGAGCTACATAGTGCTGCAGAGACAACTTTGACAACAAGAAATGAAGCAGGACTGATAGCATATGTCGATTTCGCTCTTTAAACAACTTCTCATCTTCATAGAAGTGAAAAATATACCATGATGGTTCGAAATGGTACAAAACATATTAAAAATTGTCTGATTTCCACATGTAAGTCATGGTTTGAGGTATATAATGCAACGATAACTACTCTTGAAAATTAAAATGATGGAAAGGCGAGTGGAATATGTCGAGATGCTATATAAATAAGTTCTAATTTTCACATGACGTGAAAATCTAGAGTGATGAATCAAGAGGGTTCGAAAATGGTGCTAAAGATGTATGATTCCTATATAAGAGGAGCAACATACTACTGCAGAGACTAATCCCGAAGCATGAAATGAATGAAATGTTGTTGTAATATGACTTCTGTCATGTTTGAAAAATGTTTCAGTTTACACGGTAGGGAAATTTACAGTAATGAATGAAAAGGTTATGAAAATGTCCTAAAATTATATCATTTGTACAAATAATTTTTTGGAGGAGCTACATACTGCTGCAGAGACAAGTTTGACAGCAACAAATGAAGCAGGACTGATAGCATATGTCGATTTCGTTGTTTAGATAACTTTTCAGTTTCACAGAAGTGAAAAATATAACATGATGGTTCGAAATGGTACAAAACATATTATAAATTGTCTGATTTCGACATGTAAGTTGTTGTTTGAGGTACATAACGCAACAAAAACTCCCTGTAATAATGAAATGGTCGATTGGCTATTGTTATCTCTCGACGATACCATATAAATTAATTTTCAGTTTTAGACAAACGGAAATCTAAAGTAACAGATTAAGATGATGGGAAAATGATGCTAATGATCTATAATTTCTACATAAGGGGAAGCCACATACTGCTGCAGAGTGTAGTGGCAAACTATGAAATATAGAAAATGATGTTGTAATAGGGAGACTACCCTATTTGAAAAATATTCCACTTCCCTAGGAAGATAAAACCTATAGTAATTTATAAAAAGGTTATGACAAAAGTGTTGAAATTATATCATTTCCACATATTAGTTGGTAGAGGAGCTACATGTTGCTGTAGAGATAACTTCGGAAACAAGAAATGAAGCGGGACTACTAGCATATGCCGATTTGTCTATTTAAAAAACTTTTTATTTTCACATCAGAGAAAATATACCATGATGAACCAAAACAATACGAATAATATTACAAATTTTCTGATTTCCACTTGTAAGTCATTGTGTGAGGTATATAATGCAACGGTAACTATTGTTGAAGATTGAAATGATGGAAAGGCGAGTGGAATATGTCGAGATGCTATATAAATATGTTTTCATTTTCACATGAAGTGAAAATCTAGAGTGATGAATCAAGAGGGTATGACAATGGTGCTAAATATGTATGATTCCTATATAAGAGGAGCCACGTACTGCTGCAGAGACTAATTCCGAAGCATGAAATGAAGGAAAGGTTGTTGTAATATCACTTCTGTCCTGTTTTAGAAATGATTCAGTTTACAGGGTAGGGAAATTTACAATAATGAATGAAAAGGTTATGTAAATGTGTTAAAATTGTATCATTTGTACAAATAAGTTTTTGGAGGAGCTACATACTGCTGCAGAGATAACTTTGACATCAAGAAATGAAGCAGGACTGATAGTATATGTTGATTTCTCAATTTAAGAAACTTTTCAGTTTCACAGAAGAGAAAGTATACCATGATGGATCGAAATGGTACAAAACATATTACAAATTGTCCGTTATCCACATATAGGTTGTTGTTCGAGGTAGATCATGCAATAAAACTACCCTATAATAATGAAATTGTTGAAAGGCTACTTTTGTCTATCAACGATGCCATATAATATAATTTTCAGTTTTAGACGAACGGAAATCTAAAGTGAAAGATTAAGATGATGCAAAAATGATGCTACTGATATATAATTTCTACATAAGGCGGAGCCACATACTGCTGCACAGAGTAGTGGCAAACTATGAAATGAAGAAAATGATCTCGTAATATTGCGACTACCCTATTTGAAAAATATTCCACTTCCCCAAGAATATAAAATATATAGTAATGAATAGAACTGTTACGAAAAAGGTGTTGAAATTATATCATTTACGCATCTAAGTTCTTGAAGGAGCTACATTTTGTTGTATAGACAACTTTAGAAGCAAGAAATGAAGCGGGAGTACTAGCATATGTCGATTTGTCTAATTAAATAACTTTTTATTTTCACATAAGAGATAATATACCATGATGGACCGAAACAATACAAATAAAATTACAAATTGTCCGATTTCCACATGTAAGTCATTGTGTGAGATATATAATGCAATGGTAACTACTCTTGAAAATTGAAATGATGGAAAGGCGAGTGGAATATGTTGAGATGCTATATAAATAAGTTTTCATTTTCACATGAAGTGAAAATCTAGAGTGATGAATCAAGAGGGTGCGAAAATGGTTCTAAAGCTGTATGATTCCTATATAAGAGGAGCCACATACTGCTGCAGAGACTAATCCCGAAGCATGAAATGAAGGAAAGGTTGTTGTAATAAGACTTCTATCCTGTTTGAAAAATGTTTTAGTTTACACGGTAGGGAAATTTACAGTAATAAATGAAAATGTTATGAAAATGTGCTAAAATAATATCATTTGTACAAGTGAGTTTTTGGAGGAGCTACATAGTGCTGCAGAGACAACTTTGACAACAAGAAATGAAGCAGGACTGATAGCATATGTCGATTTCGCTCTTTAAACAACTTCTCATCTTCATAGAAGTGAAAAATATACCATGATGGTTCGAAATGGTACAAAACATATTAAAAATTGTCTGATTTCCACATGTAAGTCATGGTTTGAGGTATATAATGCAACGATAACTACTCTTGAAAATTAAAATGATGGAAAGGCGAGTGGAATATGTCGAGATGCTATATAAATAAGTTCTAATTTTCACATGACGTGAAAATCTAGAGTGATGAATCAAGAGGGTTCGAAAATGGTGCTAAAGATGTATGATTCCTATATAAGAGGAGCAACATACTACTGCAGAGACTAATCCCGAAGCATGAAATGAATGAAATGTTGTTGTAATATGACTTCTGTCATGTTTGAAAAATGTTTCAGTTTACACGGTAGGGAAATTTACAGTAATGAATGAAAAGGTTATGAAAATGTCCTAAAATTATATCATTTGTACAAATAATTTTTTGGAGGAGCTACATACTGCTGCAGAGACAAGTTTGACAGCAACAAATGAAGCAGGACTGATAGCATATGTCGATTTCGTTGTTTAGATAACTTTTCAGTTTCACAGAAGTGAAAAATATAACATGATGGTTCGAAATGGTACAAAACATATTATAAATTGTCTGATTTCGACATGTAAGTTGTTGTTTGAGGTACATAACGCAACAAAAACTCCCTGTAATAATGAAATGGTCGATTGGCTATTGTTATCTCTCGACGATACCATATAAATTAATTTTCAGTTTTAGACAAACGGAAATCTAAAGTAACAGATTAAGATGATGGGAAAATGATGCTAATGATCTATAATTTCTACATAAGGGGAAGCCACATACTGCTGCAGAGTGTAGTGGCAAACTATGAAATATAGAAAATGATGTTGTAATAGGGAGACTACCCTATTTGAAAAATATTCCACTTCCCTAGGAAGATAAAACCTATAGTAATTTATAAAAAGGTTATGACAAAAGTGTTGAAATTATATCATTTCCACATATTAGTTGGTAGAGGAGCTACATGTTGCTGTAGAGATAACTTCGGAAACAAGAAATGAAGCGGGACTACTAGCATATGCCGATTTGTCTATTTAAAAAACTTTTTATTTTCACATCAGAGAAAATATACCATGATGAACCAAAACAATACGAATAATATTACAAATTTTCTGATTTCCACTTGTAAGTCATTGTGTGAGGTATATAATGCAACGGTAACTATTGTTGAAGATTGAAATGATGGAAAGGCGAGTGGAATATGTCGAGATGCTATATAAATATGTTTTCATTTTCACATGAAGTGAAAATCTAGAGTGATGAATCAAGAGGGTATGACAATGGTGCTAAATATGTATGATTCCTATATAAGAGGAGCCACGTACTGCTGCAGAGACTAATTCCGAAGCATGAAATGAAGGAAAGGTTGTTGTAATATCACTTCTATCCTGTTTTAGAAATGATTCAGTTTACAGGGTAGGGAAATTTACAATAATGAATGAAAAGGTTATGTAAATGTGTTAAAATTGTATCATTTGTACAAATAAGTTTTTGGAGGAGCTACATACTGCTGCAGAGATAACTTTGACATCAAGAAATGAAGCAGGACTGATAGTATATGTTGATTTCTCAATTTAAGAAACTTTTCAGTTTCACAGAAGAGAAAGTATACCATGATGGATCGAAATGGTACAAAACATATTACAAATTGTCCGTTATCCACATATAGGTTGTTGTTCGAGGTAGATCATGCAATAAAACTACCCTATAATAATGAAATTGTTGAAAGGCTACTTTTGTCTATCAACGATGCCATATAATATAATTTTCAGTTTTAGACGAACGGAAATCTAAAGAGAAAGATTAAGATGATGCGAAAATGATGCTACTGATATATAATTTCTACATAAGGCGGAGCCACATACTGCTGCACAGAGTAGTGGCAAACTATGAAATGAAGAAAATGATCTCGTAATATTGCGACTACCCTATTTGAAAAATATTCCACTTCCCCAAGAATATAAAATATATAGTAATGAATAGAACTGTTACGAAAAAAGTGTTGAAATTATATCATTTACGCATCTAAGTTCTTGAAGGAGCTACATTTTGTTGTATAGACAACTTTAGAAGCAAGAAATGAAGCGGGAGTACTAGCATATGTCGATTTGTCTAATTAAATAACTTTTTATTTTCACATAAGAGATAATATACCATGATGGACCGAAACAATACAAATAAAATTACAAATTGTCCGATTTCCACATGTAAGTCATTGTGTGAGATATATAATGCAATGGTAACTACTCTTGAAAATTGAAATGATGGAAAGGCGAGTGGAATATGTTGAGATGCTATATAAATAAGTTTTCATTTTCACATGAAGTGAAAATCTAGAGTGATGAATCAAGAGGGTGCGAAAATGGTTCTAAAGCTGTATGATTCCTATATAAGAGGAGCCACATACTGCTGCAGAGACTAATCCCGAAGCATGAAATGAAGGAAAGGTTGTTGTAATAAGACTTCTATCCTGTTTGAAAAATGTTTTAGTTTACACGGTAGGGAAATTTACAGTAATAAATGAAAATGTTATGAAAATGTGCTAAAATAATATCATTTGTACAAGTGAGTTTTTGGAGGAGCTACATACTGCTGCAGAGACAACTTTGACAACAAGAAATGAAGCAGGACTGATAGCATATGTCGATTTCGCTCTTTAAACAACTTCTCATCTTCATAGAAGTGAAAAATATACCATGATGGTTCGAAATGGTACAAAACATATTAAAAATTGTCTGATTTCCACATGTAAGTCATGGTTTGAGGTATATAATGCAACGATAACTACTCTTGAAAATTAAAATGATGGAAAGGCGAGTGGAATATGTCGAGATGCTATATAAATAAGTTCTAATTTTCACATGACGTGAAAATCTAGAGTGATGAATCAAGAGGGTTCGAAAATGGTGCTAAAGATGTATGATTCCTATATAAGAGGAGCAACATACTGCTGCAGAGACTAATCCCGAAGCATGAAATGAATGAAATGTTGTTGTAATATGACTTCTGTCATGTTTGAAAAATGTTTCAGTTTACACGGTAGGGAAATTTACAGTAATGAATGAAAAGGTTATGAAAATGTCCTAAAATTATATCATTTGTACAAATAATTTTTTGGAGGAGCTACATACTGCTGCAGAGACAAGTTTGACAGCAACAAATGAAGCAGGACTGATAGCATATGTCGATTTCGTTGTTTAGATAACTTTTCAGTTTCACAGAAGTGAAAAATATAACATGATGGTTCGAAATGGTACAAAACATATTATAAATTGTCCGATTTCGACATGTAAGTTGTTGTTTGAGGTACATAACGCAACAAAAACTCCTTGTAATAATGAAATGGTCAATTGGCTATTGTTATCTGTCGACGATACCATATAAATTAATTTTCAGTTTTAGACGAACGGAAATCTAAAGTAATAGATTAAGATGATGCTAATGATCTATAATTTCTACATAAGGGGGAGCCACATACTGCTGCAGAGTGTAGTGGCAAACTATGAAATATAGAAAGTGATCTTGTAATAGGGCGACTACCCTATTTGAAAAATATTCCACTTCCCTAGGAAGAGAAAACTGTTGGGTAACGTAGCATAAATTCAAAATTTTCCTACGCATATTCAGATATTCCTATGGAGATACTGTTGGGGAACGTCGCATGGGAAACAAAAATTTTCCTACGCGCACGAAGACCTATCATGGTGATGTCCATCTACGAGAGGGGATGAGTGATCTACATACCCTTGTAGATCGTACAGCAGAAGCGTTAGAGAACGCGGTTGATGTAGTGGAACGTCCTCACGTCCCTCGATCCGCCCCGCGAACAATCCCGCGATCAGTCCCACGATCTAGTACCGAACGGACAGCACCTCCGCGTTCAGCACACGTACAGCTCGACGATGATCTCGGCCTTCTTGATCCAGCAAGAGAGACGGAGAGGTAGAAGAGTTCTCCGGCAGCGTGACGGCGCTCTGGAGGTTGGTGATGACCTTGTCTCAGCAGGGCTCCGCCCGAGCTCCGCAGAAACGCGATCTAGAGGAAAAACCGTGGAGGTATGTGGTCGGGCAGCCGTGAGAAAGTCGTCTCAAATCAGCCCTAATTGCTCCATATATATAGGAGGAGGGAGGGGGGGCCTTGCCTTGGGGTCCAAGGACCCCCAAGGAGTCGGCCGAGCCAAGGGGGAGGACTCTCCCCCCCCAAACCGAGTTGGACTAGGTTTGGTGGGAGGGAGTCCTCCTCCCTTCCCACCTCCTCTGTCCTTTTTTTTTTCTTTTCCTTTGATTTCTTATCCTTGGCGCATAGGCCCCTTTGGGGCTGTCCCACCAGCCCACTAAGGGCTGGTGTGTCTCCCCAAAGCCTATGGGCTTCCCCGGGGTGGGTTGCCCCCCCGGTGAACTCCCGGAACCCATTCGTCATCCCGGTACATTCCCGGTAACTCCGAAAACCTTCCGGTAATCAAACGAGGTCATCCTATATATCAATCTTTGTTTCCGGACCATTCCGGAAACCCTCGTGACGTCCGTGATCTCATCCGGGACTCCGAACAACATTCGGTAACCAACCATATAACTCAAATACGCATAAAACAACGTCGAACCTTAAGTGTGCACACCCTGCGGGTTCGAGAACTATGTAGACATGACCCGAGAGACTCCTCGGTCAATATCCAATAGCGGGACCTGGATGCCCATATTGGATCCTACATATTCTACGAAGATCTTATCGTTTGAACCTCAGTGCCAAGGATTCGTATAATCCCGTATGTCATTCCCTTTGTCCTTCGGTATGTTACTTGCCCGAGATTCGATCGTCAGTATCCGCATACCTATTTCAATCTCGTTTACCGGCAAGTCTCTTTACTTGTTCCGTAATACAAGATCCCACAACTTACACTAAGTTACATTGCTTGCAAGGCTTGTGTGTGATGTTGCATTATTGAGTGGGCCCCGAGATACCTCTCCGTCACACGGAGTGACAAATCCCAGTCTTGATCCATACTAACTCAACTAACACCTTCGGTGATACCTGTAGAGCATCTTTATAGTCACCCAGTTACGTTGCGACGTTTGATACACACAAAGCATTCCTCCGGTGTCAGTAAGTTATATGATCTCATGGTCATAGGAATAAATACTTGACACGCAGAAAACAGTAGCAACAAAATGACACGATCAACATGCTACGTCTATTAGTTTGGGTCTAGTCCATCACGTGATTCTCCCAATGACGTGATCCAGTTATCAAGCAACAACACCTTGTTCACAATCAGAAGACACTGACTATCATTGATCAATTGGCTAGCCAACTAGAGGCATGCTAGGGACGGTGTTTTGTCTATGTATCCACACATGTAAATGAGTCTTCATTCAATACAATTATAGCATGGATAATAAACTATTATCTTGATACAGGAATTATAATAATAACTATACATTTATTATTGCCTCTAGGGCATAATTCCAACAGTCTCCCACTTGCACTAGAGTCAATAATCTAGCCCTCACATCACCATGTGAATTACATTGTAATAAATCTAACACCCATACAGTTCTGGTGTCGATCATGTTTTGGCCGTGGAAGAGGTTTAGTCAGCGGGTCTACTACATTCAGATCCATGTGCACTTTGCATATATTTACGTCCTCCTCCTCGACGTAGTCGCGGATGAGGTTGAAGCGTCGTTTGATGTGTCTGGTCTTCTTGTGAAACCTTGGTTCCTTTGCTAAGGCAATGGCACCAGTGTTGTCACAGAACAAGGTTATTGGATCCAGTGCACTTGGCACCACTCCAAGATCCGTCATGAACTGCTTCATCCAGACACCCTCCTTAGCCGCCTCCGAGGCAGCCATGTACTCCGCTTCACATGTAGAATCTGCTACGACGCTTTGCTTGGAACTACACCAGCTTACTGCACCCCCATTAAGAATAAATACGTATCCGGTTTGTGACTTAGAGTCGTCCGGATCTGTGTCAAAGCTTGCATCGACGTAACCTTTTACGGCGAGCTCTTCGTCACCTCCATACACGAGAAACATCTCCTTAGTCCTTTTCAGGTACTTCAGGATATTCTTGACCGCTGTCCAGTGATCCACTCCTGGATTACTCTGGAACCTACCTGCCATACTTATGTCCAGGCTAACATCCGGTCTAGTGCACATCATCGCATACATGATAGAACCTATGGCTGAAGCATAGGGGACGGAGCGCATATGCTCTCTATCTTCATCAGTTGCTGGGCACTGAGTCTTACTCAATCTCGTACCTTGTAACACTGGCAAGAACCCTTTCTTGCACTGTTCCATTTTGAACCTCTTCAAAACTTTATCAAGGTATGTGCTTTGTGAAAGTCCTATCACGCATTTTGATCTATCCCTATAGATCTTAATGCCTAGAATGTAAGCAGCGTCTCCTAGGTCCTTCATAGAGAAACTTTTATTCAAGTAACCTTTTATGCTCTCCAAAAGCTCTACGTTGTTTCCAATCAGTAATATGTCATCTACATATAATATTAGAAACGCCACAGAGCTCCCACTCACTTTCTTGTAAATACAAGATTCTCCAACCACTTGTATAAACCCAAATGCTTTGATCACCTCATCAAAGCGTTTGTTCCAACTCCGAGATGCTTGCACCAGTCCATAAATGGATCGCTGGAGCTTGCACACCTTGTTAGCACTTTTAGGATCGACAAAACCTTCGGGTTGCATCATATACAACTCTTCCTTAAGGAAACCGTTAAGGAACACCGTTTTGACATCCATGTGCCAGATTTCATAATCGAAAAATGCAGCTATTGCTCACATGATTCTGACGGACTTAAGCATTGCCACGGGAGAGAAAGTCTCATCGTAGTCAATTCCTGGAACTTGTGAAAAACCCTTTGCCACAAGTCGAGCTTTATAAACGGTCACATTACCGTCAGCGTCTGTCTTCTTCTTAAAGATCCATTTGTTCTGAATAGCCTTGCGGCCCTCAGGTAGTATCTCCAAAGTCCACACTTTGTTCTCATACATTGATCCTATCTCGGATTTCATGGCTTCTAGCCATTTGTTGGAATCTGCGCCCACCATTGCTTCTTCATAATTTGCAGGTTCATTGTTGTCTAACAACATGATTGATAAGACGGGATTACCGTACCACTCTGGAGCAGCGCGTGATCTCGTCGACCTGCGTGGTTCAACAGAAACTTGAACTGGAGTTTCATGATCATCATCATTAACTTCCTCCTCAACCGGCGTCGCAATGACAGAGGTTTCCCCTTGCCCTGCGCCACCATCCAGAGGGATGAGAGGTTCGACAACCTCGTCAAGTTCTATCTTCCTCCAACTCAATTCTCTCGAGAGAAACTCCTTCTCGAGAAAAGTTCCGTTCTTAGCAACAAACACTTTGCCCTCTGATTTGAGATAGAAGGTGTACCCAACTGTCCCTTTTGGGTAACCTATGAAGACGCATTTTTCCGCTTTGGGTTCCAGCTTTTCAGGCTGAAGCTTTTTGACATAAGCATCACATCCCCAAACTTTAAGAAACGACAACTTTGGCCTTTTGCCATACCACAGTTCGTATGGTGTCGTCTCAACGGATTTTGATGGTGCCCTATTTAAAGTGAATGCAGCTGTTTCTAATGCATAACCCCAAAATGATAACGGCAAATCAGTAAGAGACATCATAGATCGCACCATCTCTAACAAAGTACGATTACGACGTTCGGACACAACATTACGCTGTGGTGTTCCAGGCGGTGTTAACTGCGAAACAATTCCACATTGTCTTAAGTGAGCACCAAACTCGAAACTCAGATATTCACCCCCACGATCAGACCGCAGGAACTTGATCTTCTTGTTACGATGATTTTCCACTTCACTCTGAAATTGCTTAAACTTTTCAAATGTTTCAGACTTGTGCTTCATCAAGTAGACATAACCATATCTACTCAAATTGTCAGTGAAGGTGAGAAAATAACGATATCCGCCGCGTGCCTCTACGCTCATTGGACCACACACATCGGTATGTATGATTTCCAACAAGTCACTTGCACGCTCCATTGTTCCGGAGAACGGAGTTTTAGTCATCTTGCCCATGAGGCATGGTTCACACGTGTCAAGTGAATCAAAGTCAAGTGACTCCAAAAGTCCATCAGCATGGAGTTTCTTCATGCGTTTTACACCAATATGACCCAAGCGGCAGTGCCACAAAAATATGGTGCTATCATTGTTTACTCTAACTCTTTTGGTCTCAATGTTATGTATATGTGTATCGCTATCAATTCAATATGAACAATCCTCTCACATTCGGTGCATGACCATAAAAGATGTTACTCATAGAAATTGAACAACCATTATTCTCAGACTTAAAAGAGTAACCGTCTCGCAATAAACAAGATCCAGATATAATGTTCATGCTCAACGCAGGCACTAAATAACAACGATTTAAGTTCATCACTAATCCCGATGGTAGCTGAAGTGACACTGTGCCGACGGCGATTGCATCAACCTTTGAACCGTTTCCTACGCGCATCGTCACTTCGTCTTTCGCCAGCCTTCGTCTATTCCGCAGTTCCTGCTTCGAGTTGCAAATGTGAGCAACAGAACCGGTATCAAATACCCAGGCACTACTACGAGAGCCGGTTAAATACACATGAATAACATGTATATCAAGTATACCTGATTTTTCTTTGCCCGCCTTCTTATCTGCCAGATACTTGGGGCAATTGCGCTTCCAGTGACCCATACCCTTGCAATAGAAGCACTCTGTTTCAGGCTTAGGTCCAGCCTTGGGTTTCTTCGGCGGATTGGCAACAGGCTTGCCGCTCTTCTTCGAATTACCCTTCTTGCCTTTGTCGTTTCTCTTGAAACTAGTGGTCTTGCTCACCATCCACACTTGATGCTCTTTACGGAGTTCAGACTCTGCGACTTTCAGCATCGCAAACAACTCGCCGGGAGACTTGTTCATCCCTTGCATGTTGTAGTTCAACACAAAGCCTTTATAGCTTGGCGACAGTGATTGAAGGATTCTGTTAGTGATAGCTTCTTGCGGGAGTTCAATCCCCAGCTCAGCTAGACGGTTTGAGTACCCAGACATTTTGAGCACATGTTCACTGACAGACGAGTTTTCCTCCATCTTGCAAGCATAGAATTTATCGGAGGTCTCATACCTCTCGATCCGGGCGTTCTTCTGAAAGATAAACTCCAACTCCTGGAACGTCTCAAATGCTCCATGACGCTCAAAGCGACGTTGAAGTCCCGGTTCTAAGCCATACAAGACTGCACATTGAACTATTGAGTAGTCCTCCTTACGTGCTAACCAAGCGTTCTTAACATCCTGATCAGCCGTAGCGGGTGGTTCATCTCCTAGCGCAGCATTAAGGACATAATCCTTCTTCCCAGCTTGTAAGATTAGCTTAAGATTACGAGCCCAGTCTACAAAGTTGCTTCCATCATCTTTCAACTTAGCTTTCTCTAGGAACGTATTAAAATTCAGGATGACTGTCGCGTGAGCCATGATCTACAACACAAATATATTCAAAGTGGACTTAGACTATGTTCAAGATAATTAGAGTTCAACTTAATCAAATTATATGCTAAACTCCCACTCAAAAAGTACATCTCTCTAGTCATTTGAGTGGTTCATGATCCACTTACACTATCCCAAGTCCGATCATCACGTGAGTTGAGTATAGTTTCAGTGGTAAGCATCCCTATGCTAATCATATCAACTATATGATTCATGATCGACCTTTCGGTCTCATGTTTTCCGAGGCCATGTCTGTACATGCTAGGCTCGTCAAGCTTAACCCGAGTGTTCCGCGTGCGCAACTGTTTTGCACCCGTTGTATGTGAACGTTGAGTCTATCACACCCGATCATCACGTGGTGTCTTGAAACGACGAACTGTAGCAACGGTGCACAGTCGGGGAGAACACAATTTCGTCTTGAAATTTTAGTGAGAGATCACCTCATAATGCTACCGTCGTTCTAAGCAAAATAAGGTGCATAAAAGGATTAACATCACATGCAATTCATAAGTGACATGATATGGCCATCATCACGTGCTTCTTGATCTCCATCACCAAAGCACCGGCACGATCTTCTTGTCACCGGCGCCACACCATGATCATCCATCAACGTGTTGCCATCGGGGTTGTCGTGCTACTTATGCTATTACTACTAAAGCTACATCCTAGCAAAATAGTAAACGCATCTGCAAGCACAAACGTTAGTATAAAGACAACCCTATGGCTCCTGCCGGTTGCCGTACCATCGACGTGCAAGTCGATATTTCTATTACAACATGATCATCTCATACATCCAATATATCACATCACATCGTTGGCCATATCACATCACAATCATACCCTGCAAAAACAAGTTAGACGTCCTCTAATTTTGTTGTTGCATGTTTTACGTGGTGACCAAGGGTATCTAGTAGGATCGCATCTTACTTACGCAAACACCACAACGGAGATATATGAGTTGCTATTTAACCTCATCCAAGGACCTCCTTGGTCAAATCCGATTCAACTAAAGTTGGAGAAACCGTCACTTGCCAGTCATCTTTGAGCAAAGGGGGTTACTCGTAACGATGAAACCAGTCTCTCGTAAGCGTACGAGTAATGTTGGTCCAAGCTGCTTCAATCCAACAATACCGCGGAATCAAGAAAAGACTAAGGAGGGCAGCAAAGCGCACATCACCGCCCACAAAACCTTTTGTGTTCTACTCGAGAAGACATCTACGCATGAACCTAGCTCATGATGCCACTGTTGGGGAACGTCGCATGGGAAACAAAAAATTTCCTACGCGCACGAAGACCTATCATGGTGATGTCCATCTACGAGAGGGGATGAGTGATCTACGTACCCTTGTAGATCGTACAGCAGAAGCGTTAGAGAATGCGGTTGATGTAGTGGAATGTCCTCACGTCCCTCGATCCGCCCCGCGAACAATCCCGCGATCAGTCCCACGATCTAGTACCGAACGGACGGCACCTCCGCATTCAGCACACGTACAGCTCGACGATGATCTCGGCCTTCTTGATCCAGCAAGAGAGACGGAGAGGTAGAAGAGTTCTCCGGCAGTGTGACGGCGCTTCGGAGGTTGGTGATGACCTTGTCTCAGCGGGGCTCCGCCCGAGCTCCGCAGAAACGCGATCTAGAGGAAAAACCGTGGAGGTATGTGGTCGGGCAGCCGTGAGAAAGTCGTCTCAAATCAGCCCTAATTGCTCCATATATATAGGAGGAGGGAGGGGGGCCTTGCCTTGGGGTCCAAGGACCCCCAAGGAGTCGGCCGAGCCAAGGGGGAGGACTCTCCCCCCCCAAACCGAGTTGGACTAGGTTTGGTGGGAGGGAGTCCTCCCTTCCCACCTCCTCCCTCCTTTTTTTTTCTTTTCCTTTGATTTCTTATCCTTGGCGCATAGGCCCCTTTGGTGCTGTCCCACCAGCCCACTAAGGGCTGGTGTGTCTCCCCAAAGCCTATGGGCTTCCCCGGGGTGGGTTCCCCCCCCCCCCCCGGTGAACTCCCGGAACCCATTCGTCATTCCCGGTACATTCCCGGTAACTCCGAAAACCTTCCGGTAATCAAACGAGGTCATCCTATATATCAATCGTCGTTTCCGGACCATTCCGGAAACCCTCGTGACGTCCGTGATCTCATCCGGGACTCCGAACAACATTCGGTAACCAACCATATAACTCAAATACGCATAAAACAACGTCGAACCTTAAGTGTGCAGACCCTGCGGGTTCGAGAACTATGTAGACATGACCCGAGAGACTCCTCGGTCAATATCCAATAGCGGGAGCTGGATGCCCATATTGGATCCTACATATTCTACGAAGATCTTATCGTTTGAACCTCAGTGCCAAGGATTCGTATAATCCCGTATGTCATTCCCTTTTTCCTTCGGTATGTTACTTGCCCGAGATTCGATCGTCAGTATCCGCATACCTATTTCAATCTCGTTTACCGGCAAGTCTCTTTACTCGTTCCGTAATACAAGATCCCGCAACTTACACTAAGTTACATTGCTTGCAAGGCTTGTGTGTGATGTTGCATTACCGAGTAGGCCCCGAGATACCTCTCAGTCACACGGAGTGACAAATCCCAGTCTTGATCCATACTAACTCAACTAACACCTTCGGTGATACCTGTAGAGCATCTTTATAGTCACCCAGTTACGTTACGACGTTTGATACACACAAAGCATTCCTCCGGTGTCAGTAAGTTATATGATCTCATGGTCATAGGAATAAATACTTGACACGCAGAAAACAGTAGCAACACAATGACACGATCAACATGCTACGTCTATTAGTTTGGGTCTAGTCCATCACGTGATTCTCCCAATGACGTGATCCAGTTATCAAGCAACAACACCTTGTTCGTAATCATAAGACACTGACTATCATTGATCAACTGGCTAGCCAACTAGAGGCATGCTAGGGACGGTGTTTTGTCTATGTATCCACACATGTAAATGAGTCTTCATTCAATACAATTATAGCATGGATAATAAACTATTATCTTGATACAGGAATTATAATAATAACTATACATTTATTATTGCCTCTAGGGCATAATTCCAACAGAGACCAGCAACGAGAGAGGGGTAAGAGCATCTTCATACCTTTGAAGATCGCTAAGCGGAAGCGTTGCTAGAACGCGGTTGATGGAGTCGTACTCGCAGCGATTTCGATCTAGTGCGGAACTACGGCACCTCCGTGTTCAACACACGTGCAGCCCGGTGACGTCTCCCGCACCTTGATCCAGGAAGGAGGAGGGAGAGGTTGGGGAAGAACTCCAGCAACACGACGGCGTGGTGTCGATGGAGAGACGAGGTCTCCCGCCAGGGCTTCGCCAAGCACCGGCAGAGAGGAGGAGGAAGAAGAGTAGGGCTGCGCCGAGGGAGAGGGAAAAGTCTAATCTCCAATGGCCAAAAGTGCCCACTATATATAGGGGAAGGGGAGAGGGGGTGCCACCCCTAGGGTTCCCACCCTAGGGGGTGCGGCAGCCCTCCCAGATGGGTGGTGCGGCGGCCAGAAGGGGGAGGAGAGGGTGGCGCAGCAACTGGTGGGCCTTAGGCCCACCTGGCTTAGGGTTTGCCCCCACTTTTCTCTCCCTTGCGCAATGGGCTGAGTGGGGAGGCGCACCAGCCCACCTAGGGGCTGGTTCCCACCCCCACTTGGCCCACCTTACCTCCCGGGGTCGTTGCCCCCCTTCGGTTGTCCCCCGGGGGCACCTCCAGTGGTCTCGGTACGTTACCTGTGATGCCCGAAACTATTCCGGTATCAGAAATCATCCGTCCTATATATCAATCTTTACCTCCAGACCATTTCGGAGCTCCTCGTGACGTCCGGGATCTCATCCGGGACTCCAAACAACTTCCGGTAACCTCGTATAACAATTCCCTATAACCCTAGCGTCATCGAACCTTAAGTGTATAGACCCTACGGGTTCGGGAGACAGGCAGACATGACCGAGACACCTCTCTGGCCAATAACCATCAGCGGGGTCTGGATACATATTGTGGCTCCCACTTTCTCCACGATGTTCTCATCGGATGAACCACGATGTCAAGGATTCAGTCAATCCCGTACACGATTCCCTTTGTCTGTCGGTATAGAACTTGCCCTAGATTCGATCGTCGGTATACCTATACCTTGTTCAATCTCGTTTCTGGTAAGTCTCTTTACTCGTTCCGTAGCACGTCATCGTGTGACTAACCCCTTAGTCACATTGAGCTCATGATGATGTTCTACCGAGTGGGCCCAGAGATACCTCTCCGTCACACGGAGTGACAAATCCCGTTCTCGATTCATACCAACCCAACAGACACTTTTGGAGGTACCCGTAGTGCACCTTTATAGTCACCCAGTTACGTTGTGACGTTTGATACACCCAAATCACTCCTACGGTATCCGGGAGTTGCACAATCTCACGGTCGAAGGAAAAGATACTTGACATTATAAAAGCTTTAGCATACGAACAATACGATCTAGTGCTAGGCTCAGGATTGTGTCTTGTCCATCACATCATTCTCCCAATGATGTGATCCCGTTATCAATGACATCCAATGTGCATGATCAGGAAACCATGATCATCTATTGACTAACGAGCTAGCCAACTAGAGGCTTGCTAGGGACACATTGTGATCTATTTATCCACACATGTATTACTCTTTCCTGTTAATACAATTATAGCATGAACAATAGACGATTATCATGAACAAGGAAATATGATAATAACCATTTTATTATTGCCTCTAGGGCATATTTCCAACAAAAACCTATAGTAATGAATAAAAAGGTTAAGACAAAAGTGTTTAAATTATATCATTTCCACATATAAGTTGGTAGAGGAGCTACATATTGTTGTAGAGATAACTTCGGAAACAAGAAATGAAGCGGGACAACTAGCATATGCCGATTTGTCTATTTAAAAAACCATTTCTTTTCAGATAAGAGAAAATATACAATGATGAACCGAAACAATACGAATAATATTACAAATTTTCCGATTTCCACTTGTAAGTCGTTGTGTGAGGTATATAATGCAACGGTAACTACGCTTGAAAATTGAAATGATGGAAAGGCGAGTGGAATATGTCGAGATGCTATATAAATATGTTTTCATTTTCACATGAAGTGAAAATCTAGAGTGATGAATCAAGAGGGTATGAAAATGGTGCTAAAGATTTATGATTCCTATATAAGAGGAGCCACGTACTGCTGCAGAGACTAATCCCGAAGCATGAAATGAAAGAAAGGTTGTTGTAATATCACTTCTATCCTGTTTTAGAAATGTTTCAGTTTACAGGGTATGGAAATTTACAATAATGAATGAAAAGGTTATGTAAATGTGTTAAAATTGTATCATTTGTACAAATAAGTTTTTGGAGGAGCTACATACTGCTGCAGAGATAAATTTGACATCAAGAAATGAAGCAGGACTGATAGCATATGTTGATTTCTCAATTTAAGAAACTTTTCAGTTTCACAGAAGAGAAAGTATACCATGATGGATCGAAATGGTACAAAACATATTACAAATTGTCCCATATCCACATATAAGTTGTTGTTTGAGGTAGATCATGCAATAAAACTACCCTATAATAATGAAATTGTTGAAAGGCTACTTTTATCTATCAACGATGCCATATAATATAATTTTCAGTTTTAGACGAATGGAAATCTAAAGTGAAAGATTAAGATGATGCGAAAATGATGCTACTGATGTATAATTTCTACATAAGGCGGAGCCACATACTGCTGCACAGAGTAGTGGCAAACTATGAAATGAAGAAAATGATCTCGTAATATTGCGACTACCCTATTTGAAAAATATTCCACTTCCCCGAGAATATAAAATCTATAGTAATGAATAAAACTGTTGCGACAGAAGTGTTGAAATTATATCATTTCCGCATCTAAGTTCTTGAAGGAGCTACATATTTCTGTAGAGAGAACTTCAGAACCAAGAAATGAAGCGGGACTACTAGCATATGTCGATTTGTCTAATTAAATAACTTTTTATTTTCACATAAGAGATAATATACCATGATGGACCGAAACAATACGAATAAATTACAAATTGTCTGATTTCCACATGTAAGTCATTAGGTGAGGTATATAATGCAATGTTAACTACTCTTGATAATTGAAATGATGGAAAGGCGAGTGGAATATATTGAGATGCTATATAAATAAGTTTTCATTTTCACATGAAGTGAAAATCTAGAGTGATGAATCGAGAGCGTGCGAAAATGGTTCTAAAGATGTATGATTCCTATATAAGAGGAGCCACATACTGCTGCAGAGACTAATCCCGAAGCATGAAATGAAGGAAAGGTTGTTGTAATATGACTTCTATCCTGTTTGAAAAATGTTTCAGTTTACACGGTAGGGAAATTTACAGTAATAAATGAAAAGGTTATGAAAATGTGCTAAAATAATATCATTTGTTCAAATAAGTTTTTGGAGGAGCTACATACTGCTGCAGAGACATCTTTGACAACAACAAATGAAGCAGGACTGATAGAATCTGTCGATTTCGCTATTTAAACGACTTTTCAGCTTCCTAGAAGTAAAAAATATACCATGATGGTTCGAAATGATAGAAAACATATTACAAATTGTCCGATTTCCACATATAAGTCATGGTGTGAGGTATATAATGCAACGATAACTACTCTTGAAAATTAAAATGATGGAAAGACGAGTGGAATATGTCGAGATGCTATATAAATAAGTTCTCATTTTCACATGAAGTGAAAATCTAGAGTGATGAATCAAGAGGGTGCGAAAATGGTGCTAAAGATGTATGATTCCTATATAAGAGGAGCAACATACTGCTGCAGAGACTAATCTCGAAGCATGAAATGAATGAAATGTTGTTGTAATATGACTTCTATCCTGTTTGAAAAATGTTTCAGTTTACACGGTAGGGAAATTTACAGTAATGAATTAAAAGGTTATGAAAATGTCCTAAAAGTATATCATTTGTACAAATAAGTTTTTGGAGGAGCTACATACTGCTGTAGAGACAAGTTTGACAGCAACAAATGAAGCAGGACTGATAGCATATGTCGATTTCGCTGTTTAAATAACTTTTCAGTTTCACAGAAGTGAAAAATATACCATGATGGTTCGAAATGGTACAAAACATATTATAAATTGTCTGATTTCGACATGTAAGTTGTTGTTTGAGGTACAGAACGCAATAGAAACTCCGTGTAATAATGAAATGGTCGATTGGCTACTGTTATCTGTCGATGATACCATATAAATTAATTTTCAGTTTTAGACGAACGGAAATCTAAAGTATCAAATTAAGATGATGCGAAAATGATGCTAATGATCTATAATTTCTACATAAGGGGGAGCCACATACTGCTGCAGAGTGTAGTGGCAAACTATGAAATATAAAAAATGATGTCGTAATAGGGCGACTACCCTATTTGACAAATATTCCACTTTTCTAGGAATAGAAAACCTATAGTAATGAATAAAAAGGTTATGACAAAAGTGTTGAAATTATATCATTTCCACATATAAGTTGGTAGAGGAGCTACATATTGCTGTAGAGATAACTTCGGAAACAAGAAATGAAGCGGGACTACTAGCATATGCCGATTTGTCTATCTAAAAAAACTTTTTATTTTCACATAAGAGAAAATATACCATGATGAACAGAAACAATACGAATAATTTTACAAATTTTCCGATTTCCATTTGTAAGTCGTTGTGTGAGGTATATAATGCAACGGTAACTACGCTTGAAGATTGAAATGATGGAAAGGCGCGTGGAATATGTCGAGATGCTATATAAATATGTTTTCATTTTCACATGAAGTGAAAATCTAGAGTGATGAATCAAGAGGGTATGAAAATGGTGCTAAAGATGTATGATTCCTATATAAGAGCAGCCACGTACTGCTGCAGAGACTAATCCCGAAGCATGAAATGAAGGAAAGCTTGTTGTAATATCACTTTTATCCTGTTTTAGAAATGTTTCAGTTTACAGGGTAGGGAAATTTACAGTAATGAATGAAAAGGCTATGTAAATGTGTTAAAATTGTATTATTTGTACAAATAAGTTTTTGGAGGAGCTACATACTGCTGCAGAGATAACTTTGACATCAACAAATGAAGCAGGACTAATAGCATATGTTGATTTCTCAATTTAAGCAACTTTTCAGTTTCACAGAAGAGAAAGTATACCATGATGGATCGAAATGGTATAAAACATATTACAAATTGTCTGATTTCCACATATAAGTTGTTGTTTGAGGTAGATCATGCAATAAAACTACCCTATAATAATGAAACTCTTGAAAGGCTACTTTTATCTGTCAACGATGCCATATAATATAATTTTCAGTTTTAGACGAACGAAAATCTAAAGTGAAAGATTAAGATGATGCAAAAATGATGCTACTGATGTATAATTTCTACATAAGGCGGAGCCACATACTGCTGCACAGAGTAGTGGCAAACTATGAAATGAAGAAAATGATCTCGTAATATTGCGACTACCCAATTTGACAAAAATTGCACTTCCGCGAGAAGATAAAATCTATAGTAATGAATAAAACGGTTACAAGAAAACTGTTGAAATTATATCATTTCCGCATCTAAGTTGTTGAAGGAGCTACGTAGTGCTGTAGAGACAACTTCAGAAGCAAGAAATGAAGCGGGACTACTAGCATATGTCGATTTGTCTAATTAAATAACTTTTTATTTTCACATAAGAGAAAATATACCATGATGGACCGGAACAATACGAATAAAATTACAAATTGTCCGATTTCCACATGTAAATCATTGTGTGAGGTATATAATGCAATGGTAACTACTCCTGAAAATTGAAATGATGGAAAGGCGAGTGGAATATGTTGAGATGCTATATATGTCGTGGGTATAAGTCTGACAGTAGATGTGTAGGGTACGAAAGGATGGGCAGAGCCTTAGCTACGGCGAGGTTGTATGAGTTCAGGCCCCTCTGCGGTGGAGGTAATAGCCCTACGTCTCAGTGCTCTGGGAGCTTGTTGTCGAGTGGAATATGGAATACAGTGAATTGCTAACCCCTGCACCAGTGGGGGAGGGTGGCTTATATAGAGTGCGCTGCCCTCCACAACGGTTCGGTGCACAGGGGTGGAGTAGTGGCGAATAAATGCCTACTTTATAGGTAACGTATGTCTTAAATGCTAATAAAGGTACATGGAAACGTATGACCGTTTCCCTCCAGGGGGTACGATGCACAGAGTGGAATCCAGTCGGTTAGTTTGATATTCTCCGAATGCTCGTCTCCGACTGGATGGTCGAGGATCTGTTACCGACTGGATGATGGGAACTCCTTAGTTCAGTCGGAACTGACTAAGGGCCTTGTCCCTTATGAGGGGTAGTCCTTGGGTAGGACCTACAGGGCAGGCCTATGACCCTACCCTAGGACTATAACCCCATCATTAGTCCGCGAATAGATTGGGGTTGGAACGACGAAGCGATGCATGAAGTTTGGATCCGACTGGTACGGATGTGACTTTGGCGTTGCTTGCCTCGATCCATTTTATCTTTTCTGACCAACGATCCGAGTGGAAGTATTTGGGAAACAAACTGTCGGAAACCGAGTGCTTCCATGGTATCTTCTAACGTGACCAGTCAACTGACATCGGCGGATTTTCCGGGATCCTCAAATTTCGGTTACCGCGCGCTCAGCGGGGCTGACGACATCGCGCTCGATTAGTGCCTAACGCCTCGATTCCCGCGCCTTCATCTTCTCCACTGATATCACCGCGGCCGGTCGGGGGATAAGATTTCGGGGCCACTTGCCTGTGACCCAGTCGGAACCTTACTTAAACCTCAGCGGCGTGGGTTTTTTTGTTACGCTCGCCGGACATCTTGCCTTTGCTCTGCTTCTCTCGCCATCCTCCGCGCACCCCCAATCTTCTTCCTTCTCCTTCTCCCTCGCGAATCCGCAGCTTCCGCCATGACAAAGGGGCAGACTAGCTAGCTAGAGGCGCGGAAGAAGAGGGGGAAGGCGGCGGCTCCTGCTCAGCGGAGGCAGCAAACGCTACCGGCGGGGTGGATCCAGGGGGACTTCCTCCCCTCCACGGTGACAGAGGAGGACCTGCTGGAGCTGGTGGAGCATGGGATGATCGCGCACAAGTCGTGGAGGTTGCCGGCGGAGGGTGAGACCGAGCCGGCGCCCCGGGAGGGGGAGCGTGTCCTGCTGCTCAGCCACGTGCATCGAGGTTTCTCCCTGCCCCCACATCCTTTCTTCAAAGGCATAATGAACCACTTCGCGGCGCAGCTCCACCACTTTCCCCCGAATGCCATAGCTCATCTCTCTGCTTTCGTAGTCTTGTGCGAGTGCTTCATCGGCTGTCCTCCCCATTGGGGGCTTTTTAAACATATCTTCTCTGCTAGATCCCAAACTATCAGACGACTTAATCAGTCGGATGATAAGACTCACCTTCTCCAGCTCTGCGGAGGCTTAGGCTTCCAAAAGAAGAGCAAAGGTAGTTATCCCGCTCTTCAGCTGAGTGAATCGGTTAGGAACTGGCAGTCAACATGGTTCTACTGCCAGGACGTTGCTTGCCCGAATGCTACGACAGGGTTGCCTCCTTTTAGCTTAGATCGACCAGCTCCGCCTTAGCAGCTCGCGCTCACGAAGGCGGAGAAGATCCATATCCAGCCTCTGTTCGACGCACTCGTAGATGTCGTCAGAAAGGGAGTCACCGGCATAGATTTGCTGGAGGTTTTCCTCGGCCGGCGCATCCAACCACTGCAGACCCGAGACCACGCCATGTGGCACTACACGGAGCCCAAAGACTCCACTCGGACCAACGTCGAGTGCGTGACCAGGAAGACGGTGGCATCGTGGGTGCTCTAGATCACAGGCGCCTACGAGAACTCCAGAGGGTCCCGGCGAGTGAAGGCTTTCTGCGTGGACAACCCTCCTCCGAACGAGGTGAGTACAACTTGTCGAGTGCACATAACTGTCTTAGATTTATCACTTTCTTGAATCACTGTCTGACGTCTGATGTCGCCGACTGTATTTTATGCAGAAGTGGACCGACTGGTTCTCTCCTGTCTCGAACGGGAACCCGGCCGAGGAGGAGGAGGAGGGCAGCTAGGAGGGCAGCGTGGAGAGCGTCGAGTACGTCTCCGACAGTGGGGAGACGGAGGAGGAGTCTAGGGAAGAGGAGGAGGAAGACGAAGAGCATAACTCGCCACCCCCGCCACCAGAGCTTCGAACCAAACGCCGACATGAACCTGCGGCTCCCTCGGCCCCTCCAGAATCCTCGAGTGCCCCGCCAACCGCTCCTACGGTCCCGAGCGCCCCGCCAACTGTTCCCATGGTTCCGAGTGCTCGGAGCATCAAGAGGACCAGGGACACTGATGCTGAGCCTGCGGGTCAGCCTTCCAAGCTGGCCAAACCGAGCGGATCTAAACCTCTGAAGGCTTTGCCGCGGATGAGGGTCATCGTTCCCCTCACCTCAACGTAAGTGCATTGTCTTTCTTTCTCCTTGGAGTATTTGATTGAAACTCCCGCTTATTGGTCGAATGAATTTCACTCGACAGAGTTGCTACCACTGCCACCTCTCTGGCACGCCAGGGGGATGATCCCATGGACATGGACAATGTTGTCTCGTCCCAGCCAGGTGCGTCGTAGCGATTCCGAGAGTTTACATTATTGCATCACGAATTATGTCTTCGGTCTTGCCTTTTTTCCTGTGATCTCACACCGTTCGGTCGGGTTTCCCTCAGGGGCGATTTATGTGGATAAGGGTGACTAGGGGAGGTCTGAGGAAGCTACGGTGCCTGTCCTTGAGGCTGTTTCGCCAGTTACTGCTCTCTCCGCGGACGTGCCGCCGACTGAGGCGATGCCGTCGACTGAAACGGCGCTGGTTGCTGCTGAATCGACTGGAACGGGCCTTGGGATGCCCAAGGAGCCTCCAACGATGCCAGGCCCGTCAACTGTCGAGTGCAACGTCCAGCGCCTCCCGGAGGATCGGGTGGGAGCGGCCAAGGGGGCCATGGTGCAGGCGGAGCTGATGGCGGGAGAGGCCAAGAAGGCATACGACTCCATCGCGTCCCTGTACCAACGAAGCTTGGAACTGCGGGACGATATCCGAGTAAGTGGGCTAGTAAGTATTTACTTTTCTCTTGTAACCCACTGGGTGTGCTCGGATATCGTATGATTTATGCAATGGGTTCACCCTTAGTGAACCCTCACTAGTGGGGACAGGGCCTATAGCCCCGGCCCGTAAGGGGCTTTAGTCCCGGTTCACCAACCGGGACTAAAGGGGCGGGACTAAAGGCCTAACCTTTTCGTCCCGGCCCTCTTATACGCCGGGACTAAAGGTGCTCCACGTGGGCGCCTCGTAGCGCCCCAGGGGCAGGCCCTTTAGTCCCGGCTCATTACACGGACCGGGACTCAAGATTTTCAGATTTTGCTGGTTTTTGGCTTTTTTTTGAATGAAATTATTTTTGGGTTTTAGGGTTTTAGGGTTTAGGTGTTCAGGAGGTTAACGTGATGCCTCGTTTTGTGTTCGGAAATTAGTTTTCATATAATTTAAAATAGAAATAATTATGCATATATATATATATAAGATTAACTCATCTTACAAGCGATCATATACAATTATATGGAGATCTGAATTATCGGGACTAGAGCCCGTCTATTTGAATACATGGACGAACATCAGTAATGACCCTTAGCTACACTAAATCGTCCTTTGTCTTCTATAGCTTCCGTCCTCAGAAATCCCGCAAGCTCCTCTGCAACAGCAATCGCGCGTTGCTCTGGTAGGACCTTCGTCCTCATGGCCTCGTGCTATATAAGAAGAGGAGATGAATATGAATATCAATCATGATAACAAAGAATGACGGGTAAAAATAGAGGTGTGAATGTTCATTGCTTACGTCGAATCTGTGCTCCTTGAGCTCAGAGGTAAACGTGCGAATGGTCTCGCAAACATGGTATCCGCATAGATGCGTTCCCCGTGGCTGCTGGTCGCACTTTACGAGAATGGAATATATATAATCAAAATAATAATCTAGCATCATAAATGTATTGAAAATTAATAGAAGTATATCATACTACTACTTACCTGAGCCGCTCTAAAGGTCAGCTTCTCAGAAAAGTTACCAGGAGTCACGCACTTGAACCGATTCCAAACCCTGCCCGACAAGGATAATGATTTGCTAAGTTTTTCATTAATTGATATATCAGAAAATCATCGAAAGAGACCGATAGAGCGCAAGAATGATTAAAATTACACTTGGAGCATGTCCTGCAGGCTTTGGAACTGTTCCAAGGGTCTCGATAATGAGTCGAAGGCATCAACTATTCCCTTATCAATTTGAATGTCCAACAGAATCCAATGGAAGCTGCACATGTATATATATATGTGTGTGTGTGTGAGTAACTTATCAATTACACTTATAAGTGAATGGACACAACAGAGTAAAGACCCTCACCTGAAGTTGTATGGAAACAGTATGTGGTCACAGAAATTTTGATCTCTTAGAAACCTTAGAAGGTTTTCCTCCGTCTACTTGGGATAATTAGTTAGCGTCGCTATATGTATTTTATCTGGATCAATAAACCCAATATTTATGATGCTCTTACTTTTACACTCCAGAATCTTCATTCTACATAATAGAGTACAAGTTATATATAGAGAATGAATTGAAATAACTAAACAACTTATATGTAGACAACGAATTGAAAAACTTACAGACAATAGCAACTCATAAGCGATTTGTCGAGGGCGTCGCCATTGTACATCTGGAAGAGTTCATCAAAGTGGATATGGATTTCTTCGGAGCGGCCGTAGTACTCCTGTGGGACACTCAGCACGATCATCGTTCTCCCATTCTTTGATTCACTTAAGTATCATTTATGCAAGTAACGCATATTTGTTTGGAGATCATCTTTGCTGACCAAAGGCTCTCCCATGACAAACTGTGGCTTAGGGGCTACCACAGCCTTGGGTATCCTGTCGTCTTGGGAATTAGCCAGCAAATTTTCAACCGAGATACCACATTCATCCGCCAACTCCTTTGCGTTTTCAAAAGCTTGCCCCTGCACCGGAGGGGAACATTCTCGGTTAACACCTTGAGGGGTGGGATCGACTGTTTGGCCTGTTGTCCAAGCTGAGGAATGTCTGATTTTTTATTGCTTGTAGTTGAACTTGATTTGCTCACACTTGCATGTGACTTGCTCTTTTTAACTTCCTTTTGCAATGTGCGTGTATAGTCATCAGGCTTATAGTGTAAGTCATACTGTGATGGAGTGATTATGAAGTCTTTTGCCCATGCTATGTTCTTCTCGGTGTATTTCGGGCGGGTCTCGGGTTCCTTCCTTTTCATCTGCGCCTCATGTTGTTCCTTTGCTATCCTAGCGTTTTCCTCGGGGGTACGATCATAAGGTCTGATAGGAAGATTAGCATGAGGTACCTTTGGGAGGGGCGACAGTTTGCGCTTTTGGGAGCTCCGTCGCTTAGAAATCATCGACGAAGTGTTCTTGCTGGCATGCTTCCGCTTAGTATCATGTGCGGGCGGCGGCGAAGTGATTGTCGAACTTCATATGTATACCTCACCGGACTTCTCCTCTTCACCGGCTTCTCCATCAGTGGAGCTATCACCTTCTTCGTCATTGGACCTATCTCCTGCCCCATCGGCTTCATCTTCGTGTCGCTCGACCTCCATTCCAACGTCCTGGTTTAGATATAACGACGGAGATTCAGCTGGTTCAATGTCGGGGCCGTCTTTGATTATATCTTCCAGAAGTTCTTCCTCCTCGAGGTTCCTGATATGTGGATCCATAGTTCTGCAAAAAACGGATTCGCTTAACCTTTGTACCAAAAACCAAAGTAGGTGTACTTTTCCAATTTGAGACTCCTAGATTTCTGCATAGTATTCAAAGTAGGAGTAAATTTCCAATTTGAGCATTCACTAAGCAAAACCAAATCGTAAAATAAAGTAGTATTGAAATTAGCATGCGTTCAATTATAAGCTAATACATCATCACTTTTGTCCGTACATCGTCGAATATTATCATTAATACTCCTCGAATACTATCATACATATAGCATCACTAATACATCTAGAACCGTAGCGCCCGACGGGTATCGGCGCGGGCGGTGGACACCCAAAGAGAAGGAACCATCACAGGATCATAGCTCGAGTGAGATCCCCGAAGAACCTGCCAGGTATGCTCGAACCTGCCCTCCAACGCAACCATGTAGCGACGGACGTGCTCATCCTCCTCGCTGACACGGTGACGTACCACCTCCGCGGTGTCCGGAAGCCTCAGCACCCTCACTGGCCCACGCGACCGCCACCAAACAAGGATGGGGTCAATGACGGGCTGGCTCCTCACCAACCTACGCCCCCCGGAAGGTAGCACCTCCCAATACCAGCCGGGCGGAGCTCAGTCCCGGACAGGGCCCCTCTGATCAAGCAGGTGTCCTCCGCCGAGTCGATGACGAGTATGCGGGATAGGCATCGTAAAATGAACTAAAAAATAAACTAGTTCTATTAATTTTCTTGCTAAAAATAAACTATTAATACTTAAGCATATACAATAGCAAAATTAAACTATTAACACTTATTTTCATTTTTCTTCTCCTCCTCTTCTTTCTTCTCTTCTCCTCCTCTTCTTTTCTTCTCTTCTCCTCCTCTTCTTTTCTTCTTTTCTTATACACTATACACTATATACAGTATAGCAAAATTCCTCCTCTCCTTATACACTATACACTATATACACTATACACTTAAGCATATACACTATACAATATACACTTTTTCTTCTTTTCTTCTCCTCCTCTTCTTATTTTCATTTTTCTTAATCTTATTTTCTTATTTTTGTTCATATTTCTTCTTCTTGTAACCCTAACCTAATTCTAAATATTACTAACCCTAATAATCTAGCACAAACCTAATAACAATAGGAATTAAATGACAACTTTTCTTTTTCTTCTTTTCTTCTCCTTTTTCTTCCTTTCTTCTCCTTTTTCTTCTTCTCTTCTCCTTTTTCTTCTTTTCTTCTATACTGGCCGGAGTGTTGGGGAGGAGGGGGCGGGGGGCTTACTAGCCGGAGTGTTGGCGAGGAGGACGGCGCGGAGGACGACGCGACGGCGAGGAGCACGGCGCGACGGCGAGGAGGACGGCGCGGCGGCGAGGAGGACGGCGCGGCGGCGAGGAGGACGGTGCGGCGGCAAGGAGGACGGCGCGAAGGCGAGGAGGACGGCACGACGGCGAGCAGGACGGCGGGCAGCCTGACGGCGTCGGTTACGTTCGTCGCTGTGCCACGCCGGGGAGGAGAACGAGAGGAATAAAAAGAGAAATGGATGAATTGGGTTGGAAATTTTCGAAGTCCCGCTTATAGAGGTGGATCTATAGTCCCGGTGCGTGGCTCGGGCCGGGACTAAAGACCCCCTTTAGTCCCGGGTGGAGCCACGACCCGGGACTAAAGGCCTCTTTTCGGGCAGACCAAGGAACCATCACAGGATTATAGGGAAAATTCAATCTAAATTCAAATGACAATTTAGGTTGAATTTTCTCTATGATCTCGAATATAGTTTCAAATTTTTTTATTTTCATAATTAATATTTTTGACTATCCAAACTATTATCTATTTTGTTATTTTCAATTAAAAACTATGTTTATTAAAAATTCTTTTTGCATATTTGAGAATTTGACAAAACTATGATAATGGAAAGTGTTTCAAATTGAATAAATAATGCAAAACTATTTTTTATTTTCATAATTAATAATTTTGACTATCCAAACTATTATCTATTTTGTTATATTCAATTAAAAACTATGTTTCGTGCATTTACTTATCCAAAATATAATTTGTTATATTTCGTGCATTTACTTATTTTTTTGAGCTAGTTGACCCTGAAATTGAAAAGCACTACAAATGAACTCTTTTCATCATTTCACCCACATAGCATGTGTTAAAAAGTTGGGAGGGCTACGACAAAGACAGGATGCAGTTCGTATACAAAACTGACAATCTCTCTCGAAGTAGCAGGGTTTCGAACGAGAACTCATCTCTTACAAAGGGATTTCATTTTTTTAAACTTATTTGAACTCCATACTTTTTGTGTGTTCAAAATGCACCATTCAAAGGCACATCACAAAATTTCAACAATTTCTGACTTAATTTGTTATATTTCGTGCATTTACTTTTTTTTGAGCTAGTTGACCCTGAAATTGAAAAGCACTATAAATGAACTCTGAAAATGTTGAAAGTTGGCATGCTATCATCATTTCACCCACATAGCATGTGTTAAAAAGTTGAGAGGGCTACGACAAAGACTAGATGCAGTTCGTGTACAAAACTGACAATCTCTCTCAAAGTAGCAGGGTTTCGAACGAGAACTCTTCTCTTACAAAGGGATTTCATTTTTTTAAACTTATTTGAACTCCATACTTTTTGTGTGTTCAAAATGCACCATTCGAAGGCACATCACAAAAGTTCAACAATTTCTGACTTCATTTGTTATATTTCGTGCATTTACTTTTTTTTTTAGCTAGTTGACCCTGAAATTGAAAAGCACTACAAATGAACTCTGGAAATCTTGAAAGTTGGCATGCTATCATCATTTCACCCACATAGCATGTGTTAAAAAGTTGAGAGGGCTACGACAAAGACTGGATGCACTTCGTGTACAAAACTGACAATCTCTCTCGAAGTAGCAGGGTTTCGAACGCGAACTCATCTCTTACAAAGGGATTTCATTTTTTTAAACTTATTTGAACTCCATACTTTTTGTGTGTTCAAAATGCACCATTCAAAGGCACATCACAAATTTCAACAATTTCTGACTTCATTTGTTATATTTCGTGCATTTACTTATTTTTTTTGAGCTAGTTGACCCTGAAATTGAAAAGCACTACAAATGAACTCTGGAAATGTTGAAAGTTGGCATGATATCATCATTTCACCCACATAGCATGTGTTAAAAAGTTGAGAGGGCTACGACAAAGACTTGATGCAGTTCGTGTACAAAACTGACAATCTCTCTCGAAGTAGCAGGGTTTCGAATGAGAACTCATCTCTTACAAAGGGATTTCATTTTTTTAAACTTATTTGAACTCCATACTTTTTGTGTGTTCAAAATGCACCATTCAAATGCACATCACAAAATTTCAACAAATTCTGACTTCATTTGGTATATTTCTTGCATTTACTTTTTTTTGAGCTAGTTGACCCTGAAATTGAAAAGCACTACAAATGAACTCTGAAAATGTTGAAAGTTGGCATGCTATCATCATTTCATCCACATAGCATGTGTTAAAATGTTGAGAGGGCTACGACAAAAACTGGATGCAGTTCGTGTACAAAACTGACAATCTCTCTCGAAGTAGCAGGGTTTCGAACGAGAACTCATCTCTTACAAAGGGATTTCATTTTATTACTTATTTGGACTCCATACTTTTTGTGTGTTCAAAATGCACCATTCAAAGGCACATCACAAAGGGATTTATTCTTCTCTCATATATGGTGGACACTAGCTCACCTAATTTCTCAACCGTCGATGATGGTCGCTACTCCTACTTCCCCTAGTGCATAACCAATATCTAGCACAAGGAGAAGAAGGAGAAGTGATTGTTTTAATCAAAAACAGATCTGTTACAAAAGGGATTTCATTTTTTGAACTTATTTGAACTAAAGACTTTTTGTATATATATGTGGTCAAAATGCATGATACCATGAAGTTAGAAAGGGCTAAACCATTCAAAAGTAGCAAATGAAGTTAGAAAGGGCTAAACCATTCAAATTTGGAAACTATAATGGCACAAACAGAAACTAGACATATATAAATTGGTACAAGAAGTACATGATACTAGTCCAAACAGTACATAATAATAGCTATAATAGTTATATATACAAGTGTTCGACGTTAAGAACACTACTCGTCTGAATCATCTGAATCAGAATGTCCACCTTCCTCGAGGGGATATAGGTGACGCTGGCCATAGTGGACGAGTCGAATCTTGCGGTACAACTCGTATGAAACATATGCATCTTTTGCTGCATACTCAATGTTGATATCATCAAGTGGGCCCTTCTCCCAAAGTCTGTGCTGAGACCTTGGAAAACTGGTCTTCATATCAGCGCATGAATCGTCGATCAAGGCAACTGCCATACGAGCCATCGAAGTCCAGTCATGTTGAAGCTTGAATATCATTTGGATATCAACGAGGCAACCAGCTGGTATCTCAATACCGAAGATGTGCCTCATCTTCAGCCTGTCGTTCCTTATGTCAACGGAAGCAAAAGTGACGCCGCTGCGAAGGAACTCCATGAGTCCTGGACAATGCTTGTCACTCCTGCAACAGAAACAAATTAAAATGGACCAAATGTTACATACTGTTGCAATAAGGAAACATGTTTCACTACAACTAAAGAGAAACTTATCTTTAGGATTCATATAGCACATATGCAATGGAACCTAGAGATAGATTATGAACCTACTGCTGCAATAAGGAAACATCTTTCACTACAACTATTTGAAGGGAACCAACTATGATAGAAACAAATAAACTTATACGTGGAATTCACTATGATAGATTATGGACATTATGCATAATATGCAAACAAAAGAAAGCTTGTTAACTAGTAAATCCAAACTACAAACTAAGTCTTATCGGATTGACAAAATTCGATCCAATGTGAATTATAAATGAACACAAATAAATCAAATGTACTCCACACATACTACACTACTAAATCAAATGTACTACACTACTAAATCAAATGTACAAATACACAAAATCAAATGTACTACACTACTAAATCAAATGTATTCCACTACTAAATCAAATGTACTACACTACTAAATCAAATGTATTCCAGTACTAAATCAAATGTACTACACTACTAAATCAAATGTATTCCACACATACTACACTACTAAATCAAATGTACAAATACACAAAATCTATTACGCTACTTAATCAGATACACAAATACACAAAATCCATGTGAACGTGGGAGTAGTGACCCTAGGGGAGGGATTATCTTGGATCAAAGAAAGCCTCAAAACTTACTTCGCCCATTGGAAGATCAAGACATGGGTTGCGAAGCATATTTCGATGACGGCGACACCACGTTGATCGGCCGTGTACTCCAGATCAAGCCCGAAGAACTTCCCATGATCTGGTGCGTGGTTAAACCATCGTTCCTTCAACTGTTGAAGGAAAAAACGGCACCTCCGTGCTCAGGTTCGTGTACACGACAAGGAGCTTCGTCGCGCCATGCGCGACCACCTCACGAAAGATAGTTGGCATGGTGGAAGAAGAGAAGGGAAGAAGAGAGGAGAAGAACAGAGAGGGCCACGCGAGAGAGAGGAAGAACAGGGAGGGCGACGCGAGAGAGAAGAAGAACAGAGAAATGGCGACTGTAAGCTTCGGTTCGTGCTTTTCATCGCCCGAAACGACGCAGGATGCAAACCGTTTGGGCCATTAATCCCGGGTTGAGCCACCAACCGGGACTAAAGAGGTATACCAAACGGTTGCCACCACGACGGCAGGCCACGTGTTAGGCTTTTACTCCCGGGTTCAACCACCAACCGGGACTAAAGAGGTATCCCAACGGTCGCCCCACTATGGCAGGCCACGTGTTAGTCCTTTAGTCCCGGGTTGAGCCACCAACCGGGACAAAAGAGGTATACCAACCGCCACCACAACCACGGCATGCCACGTGTTAGGCCTTTAGTCTCGGGTTGAGCCACCAACCGGGACTAAAGGGGGATACGAACGGTTGCCACCACCACCGCCCGCCGCGTAGCCCTTTAGTCCCGGTTTGGGACACGAACCGGGACTAAAGGCTCCTTACGGCCAGGGACTAAAGCCTCGAGGGAGGCATTGAGAATTGGGGCGACGTGGCCGGGCCTTTAGCCCCGGCCCAGAGGCACTCCGGGACTAAATGGTCTAGGCCAAAGGCCCGTTTTCTACTAGTGCCTGTGGGTGTAGTCCCCGAGACTTCTGTCGAGTGCTTGCACCGGCAGTTGTCTTTATACACATTTTCTTTGACTTGATCAGATCAAAAATTAATCTGTTCGAATGCTAACAGTTGGGGCACTCGGAGTTCACCTACTGGATGAGTCCCCGAGAGTAATTTTACTCAGGTCGGGTAGTAGTAGCCTCATAGGCTTAGGTGTTGTCATGTAGCTCAATAGGGCGGACTTGTTTGAGTTTCATGCCAGTGGGGTGACTCTCAGTGAATCCACTGGGTGTAGTCCCTGAGACCGCTGTCGACTGCTTGCGTCGGCAGGGGTCTTAAGAACTTAGACTTTTTATTGTTGAATTTGTCTGAACCGTCTCTTGGCGCTGAGTTGTAGCAAACTTGCGAGATGGGTACAGCGTACGAGACTCTGAGTGCTGAAAAGGTTCAGTTTGCTGGAGAGCTGGATGCAGCCATGATTGCAATGGCTGGTATGAAGGATGTTCTCGCGGAACGAGAAAAGTCGTTGGAGCATGCCCATGAGGCGAACAAGGCATTGACTGCTGAAGTGGAGAGAATGAAGGCGCAAAGGACCGAACTGATGGGACAAATGAAAGTGCTGAACAGGCGGTGTATAGCACAGGAAAAATATGTCAGTGACTCGGCCCTGAAGATGATAGCGCTTCTGGGTGGTAAGTTCTGTTTTTCCGAGTGCTTGTGGTATGTGCATTTCACTCGGCGCTTATTGTTTGCTCGTCCTGTCTTTGCAGATTTTTGCATGGACGTTGAGGCTGAAGCAGCTGACGTTGAGCGGTCGATTCTTGAGAACATTCCACTCGGCGAGGACGCCAATCGAGATCTGCTCCGAGCGCACATTCTCTTGGGCAAAGTTGGGCCTTTCATCGGTCGACTGAGAGAAGTCGTCGGCCGGATCGACAAGGAGCTTTGGCCTGAAGATGAGTCTCGGCACGAGATGGAAGGCTTGATGACTCGGCTGGAGGAGGTCCCAAACCGAGTGCAGTCATGGAAGAAGTCCGCGGCTCGTTGTGGTGCGGACGTTGCTCTGTCTCTGGTCCGAGTGCATTGCAAGGTGGTGCGCGAGGAGAAGCTGAAGGCGTTGGAGGTCGCCAACACGAAGAAGCTTCGATTCGGAGACTTCATGGAGACCTTCCTTGAGAGCGCCACCCGCATCGCCGACGGGATCGACCTGGACACATTCGTAGAGCCCGCCAGTCCTAGCGCCAGTCCTGACGACGCTTAAGAAAACTTTTACCTCGGTATGCCGAGTGTTGGTTGTAAGAAACTTTGGCCACTGCTGTTGGCCGTCACATTCTTGGTTCGGTGTGGGTAAGCTTGATCCACTGTGACGCCCTCGGCTTAATCGTATGCTAACCAAACATACACGCAAATGCGTACGACCAAACCCAAGGACTCACGGGAAGATATCACAACACAACTCTAGACACAAATAAAATAACATCAGCTTCATATTACGAGCCAGGGGCCTCGAGGGCTAGAATACGAAAGCTCGATAAACACACGAGTCAGCGGAAGCAACAAATGTCTGAGTACAGACATAAAACATGGGGTGCCTTAGAGAAGGCTAGCACAAAAGATACAACGATGGAACGAGGCGAGGCCTCCTGCCTGGGAACCTCCTAACTACTCCTGATCATCAGCGGCCTCCACGTAGTAGTAGGCACCGTCGGGATAGCAGTCGTCGGCGGCGGGGACCTCCATCTCCTGGGCTCTAACATCTGGTCGCAGCAAACGGATCAAGGGAACAAGGGGGGAGCAAAGCAGCGATGAGTACTCATCCAAAGTACTCGCAAGTCTTACATCAGAACTATTCTAAATATGCATCAGTATCAAAGACGGGGGGGTGTATATGTGGACTGACTGCAGCAATGCGAGAATAGAGAGAGAAGGCCTAGTCCTATCGAAGACTAGCATCTTCAGGGTCTTGCAGCAATAGACGAGAGTAGAACAGGGGTAACACATTAATAGTCATATTGTTACAACAATATTAAAGTGAGGTCACGCCTAAAGATCCTCTCAAGACTCACTGCGAGGAAGCAATCCCGAGGCAAACTAATTCCAGTTAAATAACAATTGTAGTTGTAAAAGATCGGGGCACAACTCCAAGTCGTCGTGTAACCATGGACACGGCTATCCGAATAGTTAATTTTCATCCCTGTAGGGGTGCACCACATGTCCCGTCACGCTCGATAACACTCTGGCCGGACATACTTTTCTGGGTCCTTCCCGGCCTAGGAATATCGACACGTCGCAACCCCACCTAAGACTAATCAGAGAGGCCAGCCCGCCGGTCTAAATCCTAAGCACAAAGGGTTCGTGGGCCCAGTTCCCCTTCACGCTCCTGCACGTGGCGTGGGCGGCCGACTTCAGTCCTAGCATCCCTTATCACAAGCGCGATGCATCTCGGGACCACTCGGGCGCGCACCGCTACATTGCTGGCATCTGAAAAGCTTCGGCTGATACCGCGACGCCGAGTACCCATAATTCTTCCTGCGTAGCCGGTTAGTGCGAAAAGGTCTCCGACCAACCCAGATCAAATACCCAAATCCATTAGCATTTTAAATAGGACAACAACACAGTCTCACGGGAATCCTTCTTACAACTAATCACCCATGATCCCAGTAACATGGCCGAGTAACTGTGTGGTTGTAACATCGAGGGGAATCCGAGGTATCACCCTCGTGGGATTCCGAACGATGTACCCGTCAAGGTGGGCTTAGAGGAATCACCCTCGGGGGTCCCACACTTGAGGGGTTGCACGACAGGGGCGTCATCGGGAATGGTGAAAGAGGAATCACCCTCGATAACCACGACCGACTAGCTATACTACAGAGATATCATCAGGAGTACTTAGTGGGGTGTCACCCTCGGTACCCGATAGTATCTCTATAGCGTCGTACAATGAAGGGGGGGAATGTGCTTTGTCGGGTCTGGCTCGTCGATCAGAGATCGAGATTTGAAAACAAGCGGGGCAACTGATCTACGGGGTCAGAGGGGATGAATGCTCCACCTATACTAAGCATATTAAAAGTACAGGACTGAAAGTAGCAACTCATCAAAAACAGGCTATGCATCAGATATAGGAGCTAACTACAAAAGTAACAAAATACTCATGCAAGCAGTAGGAAGAAAGACATAGGCGATATAGGAATGATCAAGGGGAGTTTGCTTGCCTTGCTGCTCTGCGTCAAAGGACTGATCGGCAGGGTCGTAGATGTACTCGGCAGCAGCGTCAGTCTCCGGGTCTACCGGTAAGAAGAGGGGGAAGAAACAATAAATAATAGCATCGATGCAACACAAAGCATGACATGGCAAGATGCAGGCTAGACATGAGCTAAGCAGCAACATCCGTCATAGACGGGTCAGAAGAATATCTGACGATATTTTCCGGGTCTCGGGCTACTACCGGTTATACTCGAAACGATGGAAACGTTCCAAGTTTGCTATGCTAGGGACGCGTGACAGACGAACGGGCCGTGTATCCGGGTTCGTCTCGTTTTGCTGATCAACTTTCATGTTGAAATAATTTTGATCTGACTTACGGATTATTTTATATTAATTTTCAAAGTTTTATTAATTATTTAGGAATTAAAAACAGATTTAAAAGATTTAATAAAATCCTATTATGACATCATCGCGATGTCACGCTGACATGAACATTTGACTGGTCAACTGACCAGCGGGTCCCGAACGTCATAGGCACAAGTTTTATTTAAGATTAAATATTAATTAATCAGATTAATTTAGTGGGGGACCCACATGTCATACCCTAATTATTCTAATTAATTAATTTAACTAATATATCTATTTATTTAATTCATTAACTCATTAATTAATTATTATATCTATTTATTTATTTAATAAAAAAACATTATTTTTATTTATTTATATTAACTATCGCGTGGGGCCTCCCTGTCATAGACAGCGGGTGCATTGGCCCCACCGGTAAGTGACCCTAGGCCATTTATTCATCTTTTTTATTAGATACCTAACCGTGCAAATACCGTATTCCTCTAAATATCCATATACGCAAATACATACATCACATCTCATACATACATACATACGCATCTAATACATCATTTGTTTTTATTTCTTTTCTCTCTCAACACTCATCTCCCTCTCTGCTAACAGAGAGACAGAGAGCTCTCTCTGCTCCAACTCAACCTAGAGGAACCAAATATTCAATCCTTCCTACCGGAGTCTACCGTCGACGGATCGAGGCCCCGTTTGCCGGAACGGACCGGGGCGGTGAGGAGATCGACATGGTGGGAGGAGCCCGAGGAGGGGCTCACCGACGGTGACGAGACGGGCCGGTGAAGCCGGAGTTCGCGGGAAGGGGCGGAGGAGACGGCGTGGTTCCGGTGGTGAAGGGGACGGTGATGATGGTGGTGACGTGCCGGCGAGGGGGAGCCGGCCGGATCCGGCGAGGTGATGACGTCTCCCTGCCCGGTCCCTCCCGGACCGAGCGGGAGAAGGCCGACGGGGGGCGGGGTGGTAGGCCGGCGAGGTGGAGGCCGAGGCAGCCGGGGCCCCCTGCCGGCGGGGTGGAGGCCGAGGGGGGGGCTCCTGGCCGGCGCGGTGGAGGGGGTGGCTCGCCGGCCGGGAGAGGGGAGGGGCCGCCGGGGGAGGAGGAGGCCGTGTAGGGGGGGGGCGCCGGGGTAGGAGGAGGCCGTGTAGGGGGGCCGCCGGGGTAGGAGGAGGCCGTGAGGGGGGCCGCCAGGGGAGGATAGGCCGCTGGCGGGAGGAGGAGGCGGTGGAGAGGAGGGAGGAGGAGGTGGATCTGGCGTGGGGGAGAGAGAGGTCTCGTGGCGTGGGGGGGGCTGCTCGCCGGCGGGCGGGGGGGTGGGGGGGGGAGGCGCGCCGGCCAGGGAGGAGGCAGGAGAGATCTGGGGCGGCGGGAGAGGAGGGAGAGGAGGGATCGAGGGGAGGGATCACCGGGAGAGAGAGGGAGTTGCTCTCGTGGGGGGGGGTGTCGGTGGGGGTGGGGGGTACCGAGAGGGTGCGTGGGGGAGTGGGGCCCGGTTGGTGGGGGGGTGCGTCGGTGGGGGGGTGCTGGCGGCGCCCAGGGGGGAGGGAGTAGCGAGGGGGAAGGGAGAGATGGCGGCTCCCTCGCAGGGGGCTAGGGTTTGCGGGATGGGGGAGTGGCCGGCTAGGCCTTTTGCCTAGTTGGGCCAGGGGGTGGGGTTGCTTTCCTCTCTTTTTTTTGTGGTTGTTTTGTTTTGGTTTTATTTTGTTTTCCATTTTGCCTTTTTTTTATTATTATTATTTCTTTCTTTCAATTTTCTTTTCTTTCTTTTATCATTATTTCTTTAATACTTTCTTTTTTTACATATATATTCTTTTGATACTTAACATGAATTTATAAAATACTTTTCTTTTGTTTTCAATTTTTGGATCCGGACAGACTCGAATCAACGCGGGTCTGAGATGGGAATTCGATGACGTGGCATCATTAGCGGTTGATCACTGTAGCTTAATTACAATAATTACTGTAGCAAAGTCGGGGATGTCACAATTCTCCCCTACTAACAAGAATTCTCGTCCCGAGAATTAAGAGGTAGAGGGAAAGAGCCCGGGGTATTCATCACGAAGATGATCCTCGCGTTCCCAAGTGGCTTCATCTTCAAAGTGATTTGACCACTGCACCTTAAGGAACTTGGTGACCTTGCGACGAGTCTTACGTTCAGCTTGGTCGAGAATGCGGACCGGATGCTCTTTATAAGAGAGGTCTTGTTGTAGTTCAGGCATATCGTGATCCAGTGCTCGAATAGGGTCCTTGAAGCAGCGACAGAGCTGAGAAACATGGAAGACATCGTGAACCTGAGAAAGGTTCGCCGGCAGTTCCAATTGATAAGCCACTCTTCCACGCCTTTCGAGAACAGTGAAAGGACCAAAATAACGAGGAGCTAACTTGCCCTTGATTCCGAAACAGTGTGCACCTCTCATTGGTGTGACATGATGATAAGCCCTATCGCCAGGTTGATAGACCATATCTTGATGATGACGGTCATACTGACTCTTCTGACGAGACTGAGCAGCCTTCAGATTTTCATGAATAATGCGGACTTGATCTTCGGCATGTTGAATAATATCCGGACCGAAGAGTGATCGTTCCCCAGTTTCTGACCAATTCAGAGGAGTTCGACACCTTCGCCCATACAATACTTCGAAAGGGGCCATCTTCAGACTAGCTTGATAGCTATTGTTGTAAGAGAACTCGGCATACGGGAGAGGTTCCTCCCATTTCTTACCGAAAGAAGTGACACAAGCTCGAAGCATGTCCTCGAGAATTTGGTTGACTCGTTCAACTTGTCCCTGGGATTGAGGATGAAATGCCGTGCTGAAGGACAGATGAGTCCCCATAGCCTTCTGAAAACTTTCCCAGAATTATGAAGTGAACAAGCTGCCACGGTCCGAACTGATTACCAACGGAATACCGTGAAGTGAAACAACTCTTGACATATAAAGATCTGCCAGCTGACTAGCATTAATCGTTTCTTTACCGGCCAAGAAATGTGCAACTTTAGACAGTCGATCAATGACGACAAGAATAGCATCATTACCTTTCTGAGATCTGGGAAAACCAGTGACAAAGTCCATTTCAACATGGTCCCATTTCCACTCAGGAATAGAGATAGGCTGCAGAGTTCCAGTAGGCTTTTGGTGTTCTGCTTTGATACGCCGGCATATATCACATTCTGCCACATAGCGTGCAATGTCTTGTTTCATATTGGGCCACCAGAATCTTTGCCGGATGTCTTGGTACATCTTGGTACTACCCGGGTGAATAGACAATGGTGTGTCATGAGCTTCTTCCATCACCTTCCCAGTCATCCTGAGATTTTCCTTCTTATTTGGGACGAATAGGCGACCCTTGAAATACAAGGTGCCACCTTCATCAACAGTGAAAAAGGAGGGTTTACCCTTCGCAATATAGCTCTTAATCCTGTCGACATCATCGTCAAAGTCTTGTATATTCTTTATGGAGCTCACAAGATCTGGTTCAACCACTAGGTTACAGAGGGATCCCTGATTAACAACACGAAGGTTCATCTTTTGATACTCTTCAGGAGGGGGAACAAGGTAACCCTGAGGAACAATGTGGAGGTTCAGCTTACGGAATTCCTCTTGCAGATGATCGTGAACCTGATGAACCTGGAGGTGGTTGCAGTATGACTTGCGACTTAAGGCATCAGCCATTACATTAGCCTTGCCACGGGTATATGATATACTACAATCAAAATCTGCTATACGCTCCATCCATCTTTGTTGACGCAGGTTCAGCTACGGTTGAGTGAACAAGTACTTCAGACTTTGATGGTCGGTGTAGATTTCACAGCGATTACCGACAAGGTATTGTCGCCATTCCTTCAATGCATGAATGACTGCGGCCAGCTCGAGATCATGAACTGGGTAGTTCTCTTCATGAGCACGCAGTTGACGCGAAGCATAAGCGATCACCTTGCGATCCTGCATTAGGACACAACCTATTCCTTGACGAGAAGCATCACAGTATATGACGAAGTCCCTTTTCGTATCTGGAGGAGGAAGTACTGGAGCGGACGTCAGTTTGTCCTTGAGTGCCTGGAAACTTTCCTGACATTTATCAGTCCATTCATGCTTAACACCTTTGTGAAGCAGGTTGGTTAAGGGCTTCGCAATCTTGGAGAAGTTCTCGACGAATCGACGGCAATAGCTGGCGAGTCTGAGAAAACTTCTGACTTGCTTGACATTCTTCGGGGGAGTCCAGTCAAGAATAGCTTGAATTCGTTCGGGGTTGACCGCAATACCATCCTTGGAAATCACATGACCAAGGTAAGTCACTTCGTCTAGCCAGAACTCACATTTGGAATACTTCGCATAGAGTTTATGCTCCCGAAGCTTATCCAGTACAAGACGAAGATGTTCAGCATGCTCTTCTTTGTTCTTCGAAAACACCAGAATATCATCCAGATATACCACGACAAATTTGTCGAGGTAGTCCATGAATATATAATTCATCAGTCGGGAGAAGGTTGCCGGTGCATTGGTTAAGCCGAAGGACATGACGGTGTACTTGTATGATTCCATATCGAGTAACAAAGGCGGTCTTTGGAATATCCTCCGTGCGAACACGGATCTGGTGGTATCCCAATCTCAAGTCGAGCTTAGAGAAAACGATGGAACCAGCAAGTTGATCATACAAATCATTTATCCGAGGGAGAGGATATTTGTTTTGAATAGTGGCCTCGTTGATAGGACGATAGTCTTGAACCAATCGATTTGTCCCATCCTTCTTCTTAACAAAGAGAGAAGGTGCTCCCCAAGCAGAGGAACTCGGACGGATGAAACCCAGACGGAGCGAGTTGTCAATTTCTTGCTTAAGTTCAAGGAGTTCATGTGGTGGCATTTTATAAGGACGCTTGGCAATAGGAGTGGTACCGGGTACCAAGTCAATGACAAACTCGACAGCTCGAGCAGGGGGAATCCCCGGAAGTTCTTCTGGAAAGACATCTTGGAATTCTCGGACCACTGGAATGTTTTCAATCCCTTCCAGAGGCGACGCATTTAATGCATTCAAAGCATACAGTCGTGCCTCAGCATTACGGACGAGATGCGCATGGTAGCTTATTACTTCATCTGAAGGGTGTAGGAGGTGGACGGTCTTGGTGGCACAACCATCGATGCCGTATGAGCTTTCAACCAGTCCATCCCCAATATGAGATCAATGTTGGATGACTTTAGTAGGATGGGGTTGGCAAGGAATTCTAATCCTTCAATTTCAATTGGAACATGGGGGCAAACCACAGAGGTTCGGCATTCGCCCCCAGGGGTGTTTACCACTATCGGGATGTTCATCTCTTCGCTCCTAATGTCATGCATGTATGCAAAATTTTCCGACATAAAGGAATGCGATGCTCCTGTATCAAACAATACAGAAGCAGGTACTGAGTTAACGAGAAGTGTACCCATCACGGTAGTAGGCTGGTCTTGAGCTTGACCCATATCAATGTTGTTGGCCTGACCACGAACATAAGCAGGCTTAGTGTTGAAGTTGCGGTTTTGGTTGTTGCCACGGCCAGTTGCGGGAAGTGCCAGCTGATTCGGATTCTGCCTGCAGTCTCTAGCACGGTGACCTGGACGGCCACACTTGAAGCACAGCCCGTCCTCAGGACGGGAAGGAGGAACTCGAGGCGGTGGAGCTGGGAGCCTCGGCTGCCTAGGTGGTGGAGGAGGCAGGCGAGGTGCAGCATAGGACGGCCTCGGAGTAGGAGCAGTTGCATGGTACATGTTGTTGGGAATCCAGATCTTCCGCTTCTGTGCAGATGAGCCCGAGATGAGCCCATGCCATGGTTGCGCTTGCTGCTATCTTTGTATTCCTGCAGACCAGTCTCAACCTGAATAGCCTTGTTCACGAGGGTGGCGAAATCAGCATAGTCCTGAACGAGGAGTGTCAGCTTGATATCAGGGTAGAGGTCTTCACGGAACTTCTCCTGCCTGCGTGCATCAGTCGCAATGTCTTCTTCGGCAAAGCGAGATAATTCCAGAAATTCCCGTTGATAAGCATCCACAGTCTTGTTGCCCTGGACCAAGTTGCGGAACTCACGCTTCTTCCGGTCCATGATTCCCTGGGGAATGTATCGAGCACGGAAAGCAGCCTTGAACTCTGCCCAAGTGATGATAGTTCCATCGGGCTGAGAGCGCCTGTGGCTGTCCCACCATTGAGCAGCGGGACCCTTCAGAAAGTAGGCGGCAAAGTTGACATAGCTCGCCAGGGGCACATTGGCCGACTCCAGCTCATAGGAAATGTCAAGGAGCCAGTCATCAGCCTCAAGAGGCTGAGTTGAGCTGCGGTAGATCACAGGGTTGAGATGGCAGAAGTCTTGCAGTGTCACGCCTTGTGGTTGGTTCATGTTCGGCCTTTGGAACAGATCCATGAGCCCTTGCATAAACTGGCAGTTCAGCTCAAACTGTTGGATCATCCCCGCCATATACTCAGGAGGCGGGGGTGGTGCATCGTTGGCAGGGCCACGCGGGCGGCCAGCTGGTCTAACCATCCTGATAAATATTTAGCAGGGGTATTTTAGCTTAAAGTAATTGAAAGGCATCGCACGCATTCATGAAGTAATCAAGCATAATGAAAGGGAAATGCGATAGATACTCCATAGTAGTCGAGTTCGACATACAGACCCATACATAAGTTCGATTACAGACTAACGATTAAAAACTCGAAATTTGGCGACAGCCCGGACGCATTTGACGATACCCTGGACTCACTAGGCGGCGCGCAGGCACGCGGTGGAAGAGTACCACAACGAGATGTACGATAAGGCTACATCAACGTCGGAGAGGACGATCGAATCCTGGTAGCTGGCGGTGATAGAAGGTAGGGACAGGACCCAGTGTCCCGTTGTGACTCTGGTGAGGGTACCGCATCCAGTCGAGCAGCTGAGGTCCAAGTGCAGGGGTTCCACCCCCAACATCAGTCCACTCGAGAGGTGATGGTAGCTTTGTCCTGCTCGGCTCGCGGATGCGCATAGGTGGAACCCTCGGACAGTGTGATGGCTGCAGCTCTGTCAACGCGTCGTAAAGACGAGCACGCGTAGCATACAGCTCCACAGTCAGAGCTCGGAAAGCACGATCCATTGCCTCAGTGTACTGCACCAGAATCCGCGCGTCGTAGCGACGCGTCACGTAGGGGGCGCAGACAGTGACGTAGGAACGGTCGCTGCGCTCCCGAACGTCAGAAGCATAGGCAGTGAGATCAGACCCAGTCTCATCCCCAGCAGGAGCATGCGGGATGTATCTGAAAGGGCTCTCCTCCAGGTGAGGGTACGCTCCACGGAGACGGGTGATGGCGATGTAGGCCGCATCATGGACGGCCATCTCGACCGACACTCCAATACCACAGAACACGTGGCGCTCGAGGGTCTCGCCGCCCCTCTGGTCGAAGATGCGAACCTCAGACTGGTACTGGTACTGGTTGTACTCGCGGAAATCCTCGAACACAGTGTACTCGGGGTACCAGTGATATCCCAGCCTGGTCAGAAGATCAACCAAAATGGCCGGGAACCCAGTCGTCTCAGTGGCCTGTGTCAGGCGCACGTGCTGTCTTGCGGAACACATCTGAAAATAAGATTGACGGGTGTCAATGACAGTGTGTGTAATACATATTCAGGAGAAAAAGAGTAGATAGTCCAGCACTCCGGATCGATGTGATTCGAGAACCTAATGTTAGAGTTAGTAAAATCTTTGACCCGAAAGAGAAGAGAAAGTAGAGCCCAGAGTATAGGAAAGGAGTAAAAGATACTAATACCACCCAATTGAGATGTGGGCCCGTAAGCCACAACATCAGTGTTAGTAAAGTTTTTCAAACACTAGACTCATCTTCGGCCAAGGAGTTGGAAAGGGGGCTACCTACAGGCAGTTGGCTCTGATACCAACTTGTGACGCCCTTGGCTTAATCGTATGCTAACCAAACATACACGCAAATGCGTACGACCAAACCCAAGGACTCACGAGAAGATATCACAACACAACTCTAGACACAAATAAAATAACATCAGCTTCATATTACAAGCCAGGGGCCTCGAGGGCTAGAATACGAAAGCTCGATAAACACACGAGTCAGCGGAAGCAACAAATATTTGAGTACAGACATAAAACATGGGGTGCCTTAGAGAAGGCTAGCACAAAAGATACAACGATCGAACGAGGCGAGGCCTCCTGCCTGGGAACCTCCTAACTACTCCTGATCATCAGCGGCCTCCACGTAGTAGTAGGCACCATCGGGATAGCAGTCGTCGGCGGCGGGGACCTCCATCTCCTGGGCTCCAACATCTGGTCGCAGCAAACGGATCAAGGGAACAAGGGGGGAGCAAAGCAGCGATGAGTACTCATCCAAAGTACTCGCAAGTCTTACATCAGAACTATTCTAATATGCATCAGTATCAAAGAAGGGGGGTGTATATGTGGACTGACTGCAGCAATGCGAGAATAGAGAGAGAAGGCCTAGTCCTATCGAAGACTAGCATCTTCAGGGTCTTGCAGCAATAGACGAGAGTAGAACAGGGGTAACACATTAATGGTCATATTGTTACAACAATATTAAAGTGAGGTCACGCCTAAAGATCCTCCCTCGACTCCCTGCGAGGAAGCAATCCCGAGGCAAACTAATTCCAGTTAAGTAACAATTGTAGTTGTAAAAGATCGGGGCACAACTCCAAGTCGTCCTGTAACCGTGGACACGGCTATCCGAATAGTTAATTTTCATCCCTGTAGGGGTGCACCACATGTCCCGTCACGCTCGATAACACTCTGGCCGGACATACTTTTCTGGGTCCTGCCCGGCCTCGGAATATCGACACGTCGCAGCCCCACCTAAGACTAATCAGAGAGGCCAGCCCGCCGGTCTAAATTCTAAGCACAAAGGGTTCGTGGGCCCAGTTCCCCTTCACGCTCCTGCACGTGGCGTGGGCGGCCGACGTCAGTCCTAGCATCCCTTAATCACAAGCGCGATGCATCTCGGGACCACTCGGGCGCGCGCCGCTACATTGCTGGCATCTGAAAAGCTTCGGCTGATACCGCGACGCCGAGTACCCATAATTCTTCCCGCGTAGCCGGTTAGTGCGAAAAGGTCTCCGACCAACCCAGATCAAATACCGAAATCCATTAGCATTTTAAATAGGCCAACAACACAGTCTCACGGTAATCCACCCGTCTTACAACTAATCACCCATGATCCTAGTAACATGGCCGAGTAACTGTGTGGTTGTAACATCGAGGGGAATCCGAGGTATCACCCTCGTGGGATTCCGAACGATGTACCCATCAAGGTGGGCTTAGAGGAATCACCCTCGGGGGTCCCACACTTGAGGGGTTGCACGACAGGGGCGTCATCGGGAATGGTGAAAGAGGAATCACCCTCGATAACCACGACCGACTAGCTATACTACAGAGATATCATCAGGAGTACTTAGTGAGGTGTCACCCTCGGTACCCGATAGTATCTCTGTAGCGTCGTACAATGAAGGGGGGGGGGAATGTGCTGTGTCGGCTCTGGCTCGTCGATCAGAGATCGAGATTTGAAAACAAGCGGGGCAACTGATCTACGGGGTCAGAGGGGATGACTGCTCCACCTATACTAAGCATATTAAAAGTACAGGACTGAAAGTAGCAGTTCATCAAAAACAGGCTATGCATCAGATATATGAGCTAACTACAAAAGTAGCAAAATACTAATGCAAGCAGTAGGAAGAAAGACATAGGCGATATAGGAATGATCAAGGGGAGTTTGCTTGCCTTGCTGCTCTGCGGCAAAGGACTGATCGGCAGGGTCGTAGATGTACCCGGCAGCAGCGTCAGTCTCGGGGTCTACCAGTAAGAAGAGGGGGAAGAAACAATAAATAATAGCACCGATGCAACACAAAGCATGACATGGCAAGATGCAGGCTAGACATGAGCTAAGCAGCAACATCCGTCATAGACGGGTCGGAAGAATATCTGACGATATTTTCCGGGTCTCGGGCTACTACCGGTTATACTCGAAACGATGGAAACGTTCCAAGTTTGCTATGCTAGGGACGCGTGACAGACGAACGGGCCGTGTATCCGGGTTCGTCTCGTTTTGCTGATCAACTTTCATGTTGAAATAATTTTGATCTGACTTACGGATTATTTTATATTAATTTCCAAAGTATTATTAATTATTTAGGAATTAAAAACATATTTAAAAGATTTAATAAAATCCTATTATGACATCATCGCGATGTCAGGCTGACATCAACATTTGACTGGTCATCTCACCCGCGGGTCCCGAACGTCATAGGCACAAGTTTTATTTAAGATTAAATATTAATTAATCAGATTAATTTAGTGGGGGACCCACATGTCATACCCTAATTATTCTAATTAATTAATTTAACTAATATATCTATTTATTTAATTCATTAACTCATTAATTAATTATTATATCTATTTATTTATTTAATAAAAAAACATTATTTTTATTTATTTATATTAACTATCGCGTGGGGCCTCCCTGTCATAGACAGCGGGTGCATTGGCCCCACCGGTAAGTGACCCTAGGCCATTTACTCATCTTTTTTATTAGATACCTAACCGTGCAAATACCGTATTCCTCTAAATATTCATATACGCAAATACATACATCACATCTCATACATACATACATACGCATCTAATACATCATTTGTTTTTATTTCTTTTCTCTCTCAACACTCATCTCCCTCTCTGCTAACAGAGAGACAGAGAACTCTCTCTGCTCCAACTCAACCTAGAGGAACCAAATATTCAATCCTTCCTACCGGAGTCTACCGTCGACGGATCGAGGCCCCGTTTGCCGGAACGGAACCGGGGCGATGAGGAGATCGACATGGTGGGAGGAGCCCGAGGAGGGGCTCACCGACGGTGACGAGACGGGCCGGTGAAGCCGGAGTTCGCGGGAAGGGGCGGAGGAGACGGCGTGGTTCCGGTGGTGAAGGGGACGGTGATGATGGTGGTGACGTGCCGGCGAGGGGGAGCCGGCCGGATCCGGCGAGGTGATGACGTCTCCCTGCCCGGTCCCTCCCGGACCGAGCGGGAGAAGGCTGACAGGGGCGGGGTGGTAGGCCGGTGAGGTGGAGGCCGAGGGGGGGCTGCTGGCCGGCGTGGTGGAGGGGGTGGCTCGCCGGCCGGGAGAGGGGAGGGGCCGCCGGGGGAGGAGGAGGCCGTGTAGGGGGGGGCCGCCGGGGTAGGAGGAGGCCGTGTAGGGAGGGGCGCCGGGGTAGGAGGAGGCCGTGAGGGGGGGCCGCCGGGGGAGGATAGGCCGCCGGCGGGAGGAGGAGGCGGTGGAGAGGAGGGAGGAGGAGGTGGATCTGGCGTGGGGGAGAGAGAGGTCTCGTGGCGTGGGGGGGGCTGCTCGCCGGCGGGCGGCGGGGGGGGGGGGGGGGGAGGCGCGCCGGCCAGGGAGGAGGCAGGAGAGATCTAGGGCGACGGGAGAGGAGGGAGAGGAGGGATCGAGGGGAGGGATCCACGGGAGAGAGAGGGAGTTGCTCTCGTGGGGGGGGGGTTGTCGGTGGGGGTGGGGGGGACCGAGAGGGAGCGTGGGGGAGTGGGGCCCGGTTGGTGGGCGGGTGCGTCGGTGGGGGGGGGTGCTGGCGGCGCCCAGGGGGGAGGGAGTAGCGAGGGGGAAGGGAGAGATGGCGGCTCCCTCGCCAGGGGGCTAGGGTTTGCGGGATGGGGGGGTGGCCGGCTGGGCCTTTTGCCCAGTTGGGCCAGGGGGTGGGGTTGCTTTCCTCTCTTTTTTTTTGTGGTTGTTTTGTTTTGGTTTTATTTTGTTTTGCCTTTTCCCTTTTTTTATTATTATTATTTCTTTCTTTCAATTTTCTTTTCTTTATTTTATCATTATTTTTTTTAATACTTTCTTTTTTTACATATATATTCTTTTGATACTTAACATGAATTTATAAAATACTTTTCTTTTGTTTTCAATTTTTGGATCCGGACAGACTCGAATCAACGCGGGTCTGAGATGGGAATTCGATGACGTGGCATCATTAGCGGTTGATCACTGTAGCTTAATTACAATAATTACTGTAGCAAAAGTTGGGGATGTCACATCCACACCGAGCCAACTATCTTTAGGTGAACTTTGAATTTGAATCGAATCTTTTGCTCTTCTGTTGCCAAAGAGTTGTTGATACGATTCTGGCTCGTGTTTTTCGTTTGGCGTTTCTTGGTGAAGCCAAAGGCAAACATGCGGAGCATGTAATTTTCAGTTGTCTTGACATCTGCATGAGCTTCCCTGAGGGTGTGCCGAGTCTCCGAGTGGATCTGTAGGATACACTCGAAGGCAATAGAGTACTTAGGCGATTCATGATTGCGGCTAAGTCTTCGAGTGCGACTATCAGGTCGCACTCGGAGCGAGTTGTTACTCATGTAATTGTCAGTAGTGTTGACATCTACATGAGCCTCAATGAGGTTCTGCTACTCATGTAATTGTCAGTGGTCTTGACATCTACATGAGTCTCAATGAGGTTCTGTTGAGTCCCCGAATGTATCTGCGGGATACAGTCTAAGGCATCTGATTACTGAGGCGATTCGTGATCACATCTAAGTCCTCGAGTGCGACTGTAAGGTCGTACTGGGAGCGGGTTGTTACTCATGTAAATGTCAGTGGACTTGACATCCACATGAGCCTCAATGAGAGTCTGCTACTCATGTAATTATCAGTGCGTTTAGTGCACACTCGGAGAAAGTTATTACTTAGGCGATTCTTGATCGCAGCTAAGTCCTCGAATTCGACGTTTAGTGCACATTCGGAGAAAAGTTATTACTTAGGCGATTCTTGATCGCAGCTAAGTCCCCGAATGCGACGTTTAGTGCACACTGGAGAAAGTTATTACTTAGGCGACTCTTGATCGCAGCTAAGTCCCCGAATGCGATGTTTAGTGCAGACACAGAGAAAGTTATTACTTAGGCGATTCTTGATCGCAGCTAAGTCCCCGAATGCGACGTTTAGTGCTCACTCGGAGAAAAGTTATTACTTAGGCGATTCTTGATCGCAGCTAAGTCTCCGAATGCGACGTTTAGTGCACACTCGGAGAAAGTTAGTACTTAGGCGATTTATTGATCGCAGCTAAGTCCCCGAGTGCGACGTGTAGTGCACACTCGGAGAAAGTTAGTACTTAGGCGATTCTTGATCGCAGCTAAGTTTTTTTTCTCATGTAATTGTCAGTGGTCTTGATATCTACATGAGTCCCAATGAGGTTCTGCTGAATCCCCGAATGTATCTGCGGGATACAGTCGAAGGCATCTAAGTACTTAGGCGATTCGTGATCCCAGCTAAGTCCTCGAGTGCGACTGTAAGGTCGTACTCGGAGTGGGTTTTTACTCATGTAAATGTCAGTGGTCTTGACATCCACATGAGCCTCAATGAGAGTCTGCTACTCATGTAATTGTCAGTGCGTTTAGTGCACACTCGGAGAAAGTTATTACTTAGGCGATTCTTGATCGCAGCTAAGTCCTCGAATGCGACGTTTAGTGCACACTCGGAGAAAAGTTATTACTTAGGCGATTCTTGATCGCAGCTAAGTCCCCGAATGCGACGTTTAGTGCACACTCGGAGAAAGTTATTACTTAGGCGACTCTTGATCGTAGCTAAGTCCCCGAATGCGACGTTTAGTGCAGACTCGAAGAAAGTTATTACTTAGGCGATTCTTGATAGCAGCTAAGTCCCCGAATGCGACGTTTAGTGCTCACTCGGAGAAAAGTTATTACTTAGGCGATTCTTGATCGCAACTAAGTCTCCGAATGCGACGTTTAGTGCACACTCGGAGAAAGTTAGTACTTAGGCGATTCTTGATCGCAGCTAAGTCCCGAGTGCGACTTTTGGTGCACACTCGGAGAAAGTTAAAACTTAGGCGATTCTTGATCGCAGCTAAGTTTTTTTTGAGACCGGAGTCTGCGACCGCGGAAGAATTTTGAATCTGCAAAAAATCAATTTGCTTTGTATTGTTTCACCAATACTTGTTCTTTACATTGCTTCAGTCGACGGTCACGTGTAGAAGCGCTTCAGGAGATCTCCGTTCCATGCTCGCGGCTCGTCTGTTTCCCTGTCGATGTTGTAGAGTCTGTATGCTCCGTTGTTCAGCACCTTGGAGATGATGAAGGGTCCTTCCGAGGCAGGAGCCAACTTGTGAGGTCTTTGCTGATCCACTCGGAGCACCAGGTCGCCTGCTTGGAACGTACGACTCCTGACGTGTCGCGCGTGAAAACGCCGCAGATCTTGTTGATAAATGGTTGAGCGAGTCAGTGCCATCTCGCGCTCCTCCTCTAGAAGGTCCACTCCGTCTTTCCTTGCTTGTTCTGCTTCAGCTTCGGAGAAGAGTTCAACTCGTGGAGCATTGTGAAGCAAGTCACTCGGAAGGACTGCCTCTGCTCCGTAAACGAGGAAGAACAGGGATCGCCCTGTAGATCTATTTGGGGTTGTGCGGAGACCCCAAAGCACTGAAGGTAGCTCGGTGACCCATGCGCCAGTGGCATGTCCCACCTCTCGCAGGAGTCGGGGCTTCAAACCTTGCAGAATAAGTCCATTCGCCCGCTTTGCTTCTCCGTTTGTTTGAGGATGCGCGACGGATGCAAAATCCACTCGGATACCTTGGCTTGCATAGAAACCTTTGAATCTTTCCGAGTCAAAGTTTGTCCCGTTGTCCGTGATTCTACTGTGAGGTACCCCGAATCTGGATATGATGTCCCTCACAAACTTGATGGCTGTTAGGGCGTCGAGGTTCTTGATGGGCTTGGCTTCAATCCATTTTGTGAACTTGTCGACTGCCACCAACAGATGTGTGTATCCTCCTTGGCCTGTCCTGAATGGACCGACTGTATCTAATCCCCATAATGCAAACGGCCACACAAGAGGGATTGTCTTCAACGCAGATGTTGGCTTGTGGAACTTGTTGGAGTAGAACTGACAGCCTTCAACACGGTCGAAGGAAAGGTTGTTGTAATATCACTTTTATCCTGTTTTAGAAATGTTTCAGTTTACAGGGTAGGTAAATTTACAGTAATGAATGAAAAGGATATGTAAATGTGTTAAAATTGTATCATTTGTACAAATAAGTTTTTGGAGGAGCTACATACTGCTGCGGAGATAACTTTGACATCAACAAATGAAGCAGGATTAATAGCATATGTTGATTTCTCAATTTAAGCAACTTTTCAGTTTGACAGAAGAGAAAGTATACCATGATGGATCGAAATGGTATAAAACATATTACAAATTGTCCGATTTCCACATATAAGTTGTTGTTTGAGGTAGATCATGCAATAAAACTACCCTATAATAATGAAATTGTTGAAAGGCTACTTTTATCTGTCAACGATGCCATATAATACAATTTTCAGTTTTAGACGAATGGAAATCTAAAGTGAAAGATTCAGATGATGCGAAAATGATGCTACTGATGTATAATTTCTACATAAGACAGAGCCACATACTACTGCACAGAGTAGTGGCAAACTATGAAATGAAGAAAATGATCTCGTAATATTGCGACTACCCTATTTGAAAAATATTCCACTTCCCCGATAAGATAAAATCTATAGTAATGAATAAAACGGTTACAAGAAAAGTGTTGAAATTATATCATTTCCGCATCTAAGTTGTTGAAGGAGCTACATATTGCTGTAGAGACAACTTCAGAAGCAAGAAATGAAGCGGGAGTACTAGCATATGTCGATTTGTCTAATTAAATAACTTTTTATTTTCACATAAGAGAAAATACACCATGATGGACCGAAACAATACGAATAAAATTACAAATTGTCCGATTTCCACATGTAAGTCATTGTGTGAGGTATATAATGCAATGGTTAGTACTCTTGAAAATTGAAATGATGGAAAGGCGAGTGGAATATGTTGAGATGCTATATAAATAAGTTTTCATTTTCACATGAAGTGAAAATCTAGAGTGATGAATAAAGAGCGTGTGAAAATGGTTCTAAAGATGTATGATTCCTATATAAGAGGAGCCACATACTGCTGCAGAGACTAATCCCGAAGCATGAAATGAAGGAAAGGTTGTTGTAATATGACTTCTATCCTGTTTGAAAAATGTTTCAGTTAACACGGTAGGGAAATTTACAGTAATAAATAAAAAGGTTATGAAAACATGCTAAAATAATATCATTTGTACAAATAAGTTTTTGGAGGAGCTACATATTGCTGCAGAGACAACTTTGACAACAACAAATGAAGCAGGACTGATAGAATCTGTCGATTTCGCTATTTAAACGACTTTTCAGCTTCATAGAAGTGAAAAATATAGCATGATGGTTCGAAATGGTACAAAAACAAATTGTCTGATTTCCACATGTAAGTCATGGTGTGATTTATATAATGCAACGATAACTACTCTTGAGAATTAAAATGATGGAAAGGCGACTGGAATATGTCGAGATGCTATATAAATAAGTTCTCATTTTGACATGAAGTGAAAATCTAGAGTGATGGATCAAGAGGGTGCGCAAATGGTGCTAAAGATGTATGATTCCTATATAAGAGGAGCAACATACTGCTGCAGAGACTAATCCCGAAACATGAAATGAATGAAATGTTGTTGTAATATGACTTTATCCTGTTTGAAAAATTGTTTCAGTTTACATGGTAGGGAAATTTACCGTAATGAATGGAAAGGTTATCAAAATGTCCTAAAAGTATATCATTTGTACAAATAAGTTTTTGGAGGAGCTACATACTGCTGCAGAGACAAGTTTGACAGCAACAAATGAAGAAGGACTGATAGCATATGTCGATTTCACTATTTAAATAACTTTTCAGTTCCACAGAATTGAAAAATATACCATGATGGTTCGAAATGGTACAAAACATATTATAAAATGTCTCATTTCAACATGTAAGTTGTTGTTTGAGGTACATAACGCAACAAAAACTACCCTGTAATAATGAAATGGTCGATTGGCTATTGTTATCTCTCGACGATACCATATAAATTAATTTTCAGTTTTAGACAAACGGAAATCTAAAGTAACAGATTAAGATGATGCGAAAATGATGCTAATGATCTATAATTTCTACATAAGGGGGAGCCACATACTGCTGCAGAGTGTAGTGGCAAACTATGAAATATAGAAAATGATGTTGTAATAGGGAGACTACCCTATTTGAAAAATATTACACTTCCCTAGGAAGAGAATACCTATAGTAATTTATAAAAAGGTTATGACAAAAGTGTTGAAATTATATCATTTCCACATATTAGTTGGTAGAGGAGCTACATATTGCTGTAGAGATAACTTCGGAAACAAGAAATGAAGCGGGACTACTAGCATATGCCGATTTGTCTATTTAAAAAACTTTTTATTTTCACATAAGAGAAAATATACCATGATGAACCAAAACAATAGGAATAATATTACAAATTTCCCGATTTTCACTTGTAAGTCGTTGTGTGAGGTATATAATGCAACGGTAACTATGCTTGAAGATTGAAATGATGGAAAGGCGAGTGGAATATGTCGAGATGCTATATAAATATGTTTTCATTTTCACATGAAGTGAAAATCTAGAGTGATGAATCAAGAGGGTATGACAATGGTTCTAAATATGTATGATTCCTATATAAGAGGAGCCACGTACTGCTACAGAGACTAATCCCGAAGCATGCAATGAAGGAAAGGTTGTTGTAATATCACTTCTATCCTGTTTTAGAAATGTTTCAGTTTACAGGGTAGGGAAATTTACAATAATGAATGAAAAGGTTATGTAAATGTGTTAAAACTGTTTCATTTGTACAAATAAGTTTTTGGAGGAGCTACATACTGCTGCAGAGATAACTTTGACATCAACAACTGAAGCAGGACTGATAGCATATGTTGATTTCTCAATTTAAGCAACTTTTCTGTTTCACAGAAGAGAAAGTATACCATGATGGACCGAAATGGTACAAAACATATTACAAATTGTCCGTTATCCACATATAGGTTGTTGTTTGGGTAGATCATGCAATAAAACTACCCTATAATAATGAAATTGTTGAAAGGCTACTTTTATCTATCAACGATGCCATATAATATAATTTTCAATTTTAGACGAACGGAAATCTAAAGTGAAAGATTAAGATGATGCGAAAATGATGCCACTGATGTATAATTTCTACATAAGGCGGAGCCACATACTGCTGCACAGAGTAGTGGCAAACTATAAAATGAAGAAAATGATCTCGTAATGTTGCGATTACCCTATTTGAAAAATATTCCACTTCCCCAAGAATATAAAATCTATAGTAATGAATAGAACTGTTACGAAAAAAGTGTTGAAATTATATCATTTACGCATCTAAGTTCTTGAAGGACCTACATATTGTTGTATAGACAACTTCAGAAGCAAGAAATGAAGTGGGACTACTAGCATATGTCGATTTGTCTAATTAAATAACTTTTTATTTCCACATAATAGATAATATACTATGATGGACCGAAACAATACGAATAAAATTACAAATTGTCCGATTTCCACATGTAAGTCATTGTGTGAGGTATATAATGCAATGGTAACTAATCTTGAAAATTGAAATGATGGAAAGGCGAGTGGAATATGTTGAGATGCTATATAAATAAGTTTTCATTTTCACATGAAGTGAAAATCTAGAGTGATGAATCAAGAGGGTGCGAAAATGGTTCTAAAGATGTATGATTCCTATATAAGAGGAGCCACATAATGCTGCAGAGACTAATCCCGAAGCATGAAATGAAGGAAAGGTTGTTGTAATATGACTTCTATCCTGTTTGAAAAATGTTTCAGTTTACACGGTAGGGAAATTTACAGTAATAAATGAAAAGGTTACGAAAATGTGCTAAAATAATATCATTTGTACAAATTAGTTTTTGGAGGAGCTACATACTGCTGCAGAGACAACTTTGACAACAACAAATGAAGCAGGACTGATAGCATATGTCAATTTTGCTATTTAAATAACTTTTCAGCTTCATAGAAGTGAAAAATATACCATGATGGTTCGAAATGGTACAAAACATATTACCAATTGTCCGATTTCCACATGTAAGTCATGGTGTGAGGTATATAATGCAACGATAACTACTCTTGAAAATTAAAATGATGGAAAGGCGAGTGGAATATGTCAAGATGCTATATAAATAAGTTCTCATTTTCACATGAAGTGAAAATCTAGAGTGATGAATCAAGAGGGTGAGAAAATAGTGCTAAAGATGTATGATTCCTATATAAGAGGATCAACATACTGCTGCAGAGACTAATCCCGAAGCATGAAATGAATGAAATGTTGTTGTAATATGACTTCTATCCTGTTTGAAAAATGTTTCAGTTTACACGGTAGGGAAATTTACAGTAATGAATTAAAAGGTTATGAAAATGTTCTAAAATTATATCATTTGTACAAATAATTTTTTGGAGGAGCTACATACTGCTGCAGAGACAAGTTTGACAGCTACAAATGAAGCAGATAGCATATGTCGATTTTGCTATTTAAATAACTTTTCAGTTTCACAGAAGTGAAAAATATAAAATGATGGTTCGAAATGGTACAAAACATATTATAAATTGTTTGATTTCGACATGTAAGTTGTTGTTTGAGGTACATAACGCAACAAAAACTACCCTGTAATAATGAAATGGTCGATTGGCTATTGTTATCTGTCGACGATACCACATAAATTAATTTTCTGTTTTAGACAAACGGAAATCTAAAGTAACAGATTAAGATGATGCGAAAATGATGCTAATGATCTATAATTTCTACATAAGGTGGAGCCACATACTGCTGCAGAGTGTAGTGGCAAACTATGAAATATAGAAAATGATGTTGTAATAGGGAGACTACCCTATTTGAAAAATATTCCACTTCCCTAGGATGAGAAAACCTATAGTAATTTATCATAAGGTTATGACAAAAGTGTTGAAATTATATCATTTCCACATATTAGTTGGTAGAGGAGCTACATATTGTTGTAGAGATAACTTCGGAAACAAGAAATGAAGCGGGACTACTAGCATATGCCGATTTGTCTATTTAAAAAACTTTTTATTTTCACATAAGAGAAAATATACCATGATGAACCAAAACAATACGAATAATATTACAAATTTTCCGATTTCCACTTGTAAGTCGTTGTGTGAGATATATAATGCAACGGTAACTACGCGTGAAGATTGAAATGATGGAAAAGCGAGTTGAATATGTGGAGATGCTATATAAATATGTTTTCATTTTCACATGAAGTGAAATTTTAGAGTGATTAATCAAGAGGGTATGAAAATGGTGCTAAATATGTATGATTCCTATATAAGAGGAGCCACGTACTGCTGCAGAGACTAATCCCGAAGCATGAAATGAAGGAAAGGTTGTTGTAATATCACTTCTATCCTGTTTTAGAAATGTTTCAGTTTACAGGGTAGGGAAATTTACAATAATGAATGAAAAGGTTATGTAAATGTGTTAAAATTGTATCATTTGTACAAATAAGTTTTTGGAGGAGCTACATACTGCTGCAAAGATAACTTTGACATCAACAAATGAAGCAGGACTCATAGCATATGTTGATTTCTCAATTTAAGCAACTTTTCAGTTTCACAGAAGAGAAAGTATACCATGATGGATCGAAATGGTACAAAACATATTACAAATTGTCCGTTATCCACATATAAGTTGTTGTTTGAGGTAGATCATGCAATAAAACTACCCTATAATAATGAAATTGTTGAAAGGCTACTTTTGTCTATCAACGATGCCATATAATACAACTTTCAGTTTTAGACGAACGGAAATCTAAAGTGAAAGATTAAGATGATGCGAAAATGATGCTACTGATGTATAATTTCTACATAAGGCGGAGCCACATACTGCTGCACAGAGTAGTGGCAAACTATGAAATGAAGAAGATGATCTCGTAATATTGCGACTACCCTATTTGAAAAATATTCCACTTCCCCAAGAATATATAATCTATAGTAATGAATAGAACTGTTACGAAAAAAGTGTTGAAATTATATCATTTACGCTTCTAAGTTCTTGAAGGAGCTACATTTTGTTGTATAGACAACTTTAGAAGCAAGAAATGAAGCGGGAGTACTAGCATAAATATACCATGATGGACCGAAACAATACAAATAAAATTACAAATTGTCCGATTTCCACATGTAAGTCATTGTGTGAGGTATATAATGCAATGGTAACTACTCTTGAAAATTGAAATGATGGAAAGGTGAGTGGAATATGTTGAGATGCTATATAAATAAGTTTTCATTTTCACATGAAGTGAAAATCTAGAGTGATGAATCAAGAGGGTGCGAAAATGGTTCTAAAGTTGTATGATTCCTATATAAGAGGAGCCACATACTGCTGCAGAGACTAATCCCGTAGCATGAAATGAAGGAAAGGTTGTTGTAATATGACTTCTATCCTGTTTGAAAAATGTTTCAGTTTCCACGGTACGGAAATTTACAGTAATAAATGAAAATGTTATGAAAATGTGCTAAAATAATATCATTTGTACAAATGAGTTTTTGGAGGAGCTACATACTGCTGCAGAGACAACTTTGACAACAAGAAATGAAGCAGGACTGATAGCATATGTCGATTTCGCTCTTTAAACAACTTCTCATCTTCATAGAAGTGAAAAATATACCATGATGGTTCGAAATGGTACAAAACATATTAAAAATTGTCCGATTTCCACATGTAAGTCATGGTGTGAGGTATATAATGCAACGATAACTACTCTTGAAAATTAAATGATGGAAAGGCGAGTGGAATATGTCAAGATGCTATATAAATAAGTCCTCATTTTCACATGAAGTGAAAATCTAGAGTGATGAATCAAGAGGGTGAGAAAATAGTGCTAAAGATGTATGATTCCTATATAAGAGGAGCAACATACTGCTGCAGAGACTAATCCCGAAGCATGAAATGAATGAAATGTTGTTGTAATATGACTTCTATCCTGTTTGAAAAATGTTTCAGTTTACACGGTAGGGAAATTTACAGTAATGAATTAAAAGGTTATGAAAATGTTCTAAAATTATATCATTTGTACAAATAATTTTTTGTAGGAGCTACATACTGCTGCAGAGACAAGTTTGACAGCTACAAATGAAGCAGATAGCATATGTCGATTTTGCTATTTAAATAACTTTTCAGTTTCACAGAAGTGAAAAATATAAAATGATGGTTCGAAATGGTACAAAACATATTATAAATTGTTTGATTTCGACATGTAAGTTGTTGTTTGAGGTACATAACGCAACAAAAACTACCCTGTAATAATGAAATGGTCGATTGGCTATTGTTATCTGTCGACGATACCACATAAATTAATTTTCTGTTTTAGACAAACGGAAATCTAAAGTAACACATTAAGATGATGCGAAAATGATGCTAATGATCTATAATTTCTACATAAGGTGGAGCCACATACTGCTGCAGAGTGTAGTGGCAAACTATGAAATATAGAAAATGATGTTGTAATAGGGAGACTACCCTATTTGAAAAATATTCCACTTCCCTAGGAAGAGAAAACCTATAGTAATTTATCATAAGGTTATGACAAAAGTGTTGAAATTATATCATTTCCACATATTAGTTGGTAGAGGAGCTACATATTGCTGTAGAGATATCTTCGGAAACAACAAATGAAGCAGGACTACTAGCATATGCCGATTTGTCTATTTAAAAAACTTTTTATTTTCACATAAGAGAAAATATACCATGATGAACCAAAACAATACGAATAATATTACAAATTTTCCGATTTCCACTTGTAAGTCGTTGTGTGAGATATATAATGCAACGGTAACTACGCGTGAAGATTGAAATGATGGAAAAGCGAGTTGAATATGTGGAGATGCTATATAAATATGTTTTCATTTTCACATGAAGTGAAATTTTAGAGTGATTAATCAAGAGGGTATGAAAATGGTGCTAAATATGTATGATTCCTATATAAGAGGAGCCACGTACTGCTGCAGAGACTAATCCCGAAGCATGAAATGAAGGAAAGGTTGTTGTAATATCACTTCTATCCTGTTTTAGAAATGTTTCAGTTTACAGGGTAGGGAAATTTACAATAATGAATGAAAAGGTTATGTAAATGTGTTAAAATTGTATCATTTGTACAAATAAGTTTTTGGAGGAGCTACATACTGCTGCAAAGATAACTTTGACATCAACAAATGAAGCAGGACTCATAGCATATGTTGATTTCTCAATTTAAGCAACTTTTCAGTTTCACAGAAGAGAAAGTATACCATGATGGATCGAAATGGTACAAAACATATTACAAATTGTCCGTTATCCACATATAAGTTGTTGTTTGAGGTAGATCATGCAATAAAACTACCCTATAATAATGAAATTGTTGAAAGGCTACTTTTGTCTATCAACGATGCCATATAATACAACTTTCAGTTTTAGACGAACGGAAATCTAAAGTGAAAGATTAAGATGATGCGAAAATGATGCTACTGATGTATAATTTCTACATAAGGCGGAGCCACATACTGCTGCACAGAGTAGTGGCAAACTATGAAATGAAGAAGATGATCTCGTAATATTGCGACTACCCTATCTGAAAAATATTCCACTTCCCCAAGAATATATAATCTATAGTAATGAATAGAACTCTTACGAAAAAAGTGTTGAAATTATATCATTTACGCATCTAAGTTCTTGAAGGAGCTACATTTTGTTGTATAGACAACTTTAGAAGCAAGAAATGAAGCGGGAGTACTAGCATAAATATACCATGATGGACCGAAACAATACAAATAAAATTACAAATTGTCCGATTTCCACATGTAAGTCATTGTGTGAGGTATATAATGCAATGGTAACTACTCTTGAAATTGAAATGATGGAAAGGTGAGTGGAATATGTTGAGATGCTATATAAATAAGTTTTCATTTTCACATGAAGTGAAAATCTAGAGTGATGAATCAAGAGGGTGCGAAAATGGTTTTAAAGCTGTATGATTCCTATATAAGAGGAGCCACATACTGCTGCAGAGACTAATCCCGAAGCATGAAATGAAGGAAAGGTTGTTGTAATATGACTTCTATCCTGTTTGAAAAATGTTTCAGTTTACACGGTACGGAAATTTACAGTAATAAATGAAAATGTTATGAAAATGTGCTAAAATAATATCATTTGTACAAATGAGTTTTTGGAGGAGCTACATACTGCTGCAGAGACAACTTTGACAACAAGAAATGAAGCAGGACTGATAGCATATGTCGATTTCGCTCTTTAAACAACTTCTCATCTGCATAGAAGTGAAAAATCTACCATGATGGTTCGAAATGGTACAAAACATATTAAAAATTGTCCGATTTCCACATGTAAGTCATGGTGTGAGGTATATAATGCAACGATAACTACTCTTGAAAATTAAAATGATGGAAAGGCGAGTGGAATATGTCGAGATGCTATATAAATAAGTTCTCATTTTCACATGACGTGAGAATCTAGAGTGATGAATCAAGAGGGTTCGAAAATGGTGCTAAAGATGTATGATTCCTATATAAGAGGAGCAACATACTGCTGTAGAGACTAATCCCGAAGCATGAAATGAATGAAATGTTGTTGTAATATGACTTGTGTCATGTTTGAAAAATGTTTCAGTTTACACGGTAGGGAAATTTACAGTAATGAATGAAAAGGTTATGAAAATATCCTAAAATTATATCATTTGTACAAATAATTTTTTGGAGGAGCTACATACTGCTGCAGAGACAAGTTTGACAGCAACAAATGAAGCAAGACTGATAGCATATGTCGATTTCGTTGTTTAAATAACTTTTCAGTTACACAGAAGTGAAAAATATATCATGATGGTTCGAAATGGTACAAAACATATTATAAATTGTCTGATTTCGACATGTAAGTTGTTGTTTGAGGTACATAACGCAACAAAAACTCCCTGTAATAATGAAATGGTCGATTGGCTACTGTTATCTGTCGACGATACCATATAAATTAATTTTCAGTTTTAGACGAACGGAAATCCAAAGTAATAGATTAAGATGATGCTAATGATCTATAATTTCTACATAAGGGGGAGCCACATACTGCTGCAGAGTGTAGTGGCAAACTACGAAATATAAAAAATGATGTCGTAATAGGGCGACTACCCTATTTGAAAAATATTCCACTTTTCTAGGAAGAGAAAACCTATAGTAATGAATAAAAAAGTTATGACAAAAGTGTTGAAATTATATCATTTCCACATATAAGTTGGTAGAGGAGCTACATATTGCTGTAGAGATAACTTCGGAAACAAGAAATGAAGCGGGACTACTAGCATATGCCGATTTGTCTATCTAAAAAACTTTTTATTTTCACATAAGAGAAAATATACCATCATGAACCGAAACAATACGAATTATTTTACAAATTTTCCGATTTCCACTTGTAAGTCGTTGTGTGAGGTATATAATGCAACGGTAACTACGCTTGAAGATTGAAATGATGGAAAGGCGAGTGGAATATGTCGAGATGCTATATAAATATGTTTTCATTTTCACATGAAGTGAAAATCTAGAGTGATGAATCAAGAGGGTATGAAAATGGTGCTAAAGATGTATGATTCCTATATAAGAGGAGCCACGTACTGCTGCAGAGACTAATCCCGAAGCATGAAATGAAGGAAAGCTTGTTGTAATATCACTTTTATCCTGTTTTAGAACCGTTTCAGTTTACAGGGTAGGGAAATTTACAGTAATGAATGAAAAGGTTATGTAAATGTGTTAAAATTGTATCATTTGTACAAATAAGTTTTTGGAGGAGCTACATACTGCTGCAGAGATAACTTTGACATCAACAAATGAAGCATGACTAATAGCATATGTTGATTTCTCAATTTAAGCAACTTTTCAGTTTCATAGAAGAGAAAGTATACCATAATGGATCGAAATGGTATAAAACATATTACAAATTGTCTGATTTCCACATATAAGTTGTTGTTTGAGGTAGATCATGCAATAAAACTACCCTATAATAATGAAACTCTTGAAAGGCTACTTTTATCTGTCAACGATGCCATATAATATAATTTTCAGTTTTAGACGAACGGAAATCTAAAGTGAAAGATTAAGATGATGCGAAAATGATGCTACTGATGTATAATTTCTACATAAGGCGGAGCCACATACTGCTGCACAGAGTAGTGGCAAACTATGAAATGAAGAAAATGATCTCGTAATATTGCGACTACCCTATTTGAAAAATATTGCACTTCCCCGAGAAGAGAAAATCTATAGTAATGAATAAAACGGTTACAAGAAAAGTGTTGAAATTATATCATTTCCGCATCTAAGTTGTTGAAGGAGCTACATATTGCTGTAGAGACAACTTCAGAATCAAGAAATGAAGCGGGACTACTAGCATATGTCGAGTTGTCTAATTAAATAACTTTTTATTTGCACATAATAGAAAATATACCATGATGGACCGAAACGATACGAATAAAATTACAAATTTTCCGATTTCTACATGTAAGTTATTGTGTGAGGTATATAATGCAATGGTAACTACTCTTGAAAATTGAAATGATGGAAAGGCGAGTGGAATATGTTGAGATGCTATATAAATAAGTTTTCATTTTCACATGATGTGAAAATCTATAGTGATGAATCAAGAGGGTGCGGAAATGGTTCTAAAGATGTATGATTCCTATATAAGAGGAGCCACATACTGCTGCAGAGACTAATCCCGAAGCATGAAATGAAGGAAAGATGTTGTAATATGACTTCTATCCTGTTTGAAAAATATTTCAGTTTACACGGTAGGGAAATTTACAGTAATAAATGAAAAGGTTATGAAAATATGCTAAAATAATATCATTTGTACAAATAAGTTTTTGGAGGAGCTACATACTGCTGCAGAGACAAGTTCGACAACAACAAATGAAGCAGGACTGATAGCATATGTCGATTTCGCTATTTAAACAACTTTTCAGCTTCATAGAAGTGAAAAATTTACCATGATGGTTCGAAATGGTACAAAACATATTATAAATTGTCCGATTTCCACATGTAAGTCATGGTGTGAGGTATATAATGTAACGATAACTACTCTTGAAAATTAAAATGATGGAAAGGCGAGTGGAATATGTCGAGATGCTATATAAATAAGTTCTCATTTTCACATGAAGTGAAAATCTAGAGTGATGAATCAAGAGGGTGAGAAAATGGTGCTAAAGATGTATGATTCCTATATAAGAGGAGCAACATACTGCTGCAGAGACTAATCCCGAAGCATGAAATGAATGAAATGTTGTTGTAATATGACTTCTATCCTGTTTGAAAAATGTTTCAGTTTACACGGTTGGGAAATTTACAGTAATGAATGAAAAGGTTATGAAAATGTCCTAAAAGTATATCATTTGTATAAATAAGTTTTTGGAGGAGCTACATACTGCTGCAGAGACAAGTTTGACAGCAACAAATGAAGCAGGACAGATAGCATATGTCGATTTCTCTATTTAAATAACTTTTCAGTTTCACAGAAGTGAAAAATATAACATTGTGGTTCGAAATGGTACGAAACATATTATAAATTGTCTAATATCGACATGTAAGTTGTTGTTTGAGGTACATAACGCAACAAAAACTACCCTGTAATAATGAAATGGTCGATTGGCTACTGTTATCTGTCGACGATACCACATAAATAAATTTTCAGTTTTAGACAAACGGAAATCTAAAGTAACAGATTAAGATGATGCGAAAATGATGTTAATGATCTATAATTTCTACATAAGGGGGAGCCACATACTGCTGCAGAGTGTAGTGGCAAACTATGAAATATAGAAAATGATGTTGTAATAGGGAGACTACCCTATTTGAAAAATATTCCACTTCCCTAGGAATAGAAAACCTATAGTAATGAATAGAAAGGTTAAGACAAAGGTGTTGAAATTATATCATTTCCACATATAAGTTCGTAGAGGAGCTACATATTGTTGTTGAGATAAATTCGGAAACAAGAAATGAAGCGGGACAACTAGCATATGCCGATTTGTCTATTTTAAAAACTTTTTATTTTCACATAGGAGAAAATATACCATGATGAACCGAAACAATACGAATAATATTACAAATTTTCCGATTTCCACTTGTAAGTCGTTGTGTGAGGTATATAATGCAACGGTAACTACGCTTGAAAATTGAAATGATGGAAAGGCGAGTTGAATATGTCGAGATGCTATATAAATATGTTTTCATTTTCACATGAAGTGAAAATCTAGAGTGATGAATCAAGAGGGTATGAAAATGGTGCTAAAGATTTATGATTCCTATATAAGAGGAGCCACGTACTGCTGCAGAGACTAATCCCGAAGCATGAAATGAAGGAAAGGTTGTTGTAATATCACTTCTATCCTGTTTTAGAAATGTTTCAGTTTACAGGGTAGGGAAATTTACAATAATGAATGAAAAGGTTATGTAAATGTGTTAAAATTGTATCATTTATACAAATAAGTCTTTGGAGGAGCTACATACTGCTGTACAGATAACTTTGACATCTATAAACGAAGCAGGACTGATAGCATATGTTGATTTCTCAATTTAAGAAACTTTTCAGTTTCACAGAAGAGAAAGTATACCATGATGGATCGAAATGGTACAAAACATATTACAAATTGTCCGTTATCCACATATAAGTTGTTGTTTGAGGTAGATCATGCAATAAAACTACCCTATAATAATGAAATTGTTGAAAGGCTACTTTTATCTATCAACGATGCCATATAATACAATTTTCAGTTTTAGACGAACGGAAATCTAAAGTGAAAGATTAAGATGATGCGAAAATGATGCTACTGATGTATAATTTCTACATAAGGCGGAGCCACATACTGCTGCACAGAGTAGTGGCAAACTATGAAATGAAGGAAATAATCTCGTAATATTGCGACTACCCTATTTGAAAAATATTCCACTTCCCCAAGTGTGACGCCCTCGGCTTAATCGTACGCTAATCATACACGCAAATGCGTACGATCAAACCCAAGGACTCACGGGGAGATATCACAACACAACTCTAGACACAAATAAAACAACATCAGCTTCATATTACAAGCCAGGGGCCTCGAGGGCTAGAATACGAAAGCTCGATAAACACACGAGTCAGCGGAAGCAACAAATATCTGAGTACAGACATAAAACATGGGGGTGCCTTAGAGAAGGCTAGCACAAAAGATACAACGATCGAACGAGGCGAGGCCTCCTGCCTGGGAACCTCCTATCTACTCCTGATCATCAGCGGCCTCCACGTAGTAGTAGGCACCGTCGGGGTAGCAGTCGTCGGTGGCGGGGACCTCCATCTCCTGGGCTTCATCATCTGGTCGCAGCAAACGGATCAAGGGGACAAGGGGGAGCAAAGCAGCGGTGAGTACTCATCCAAAGTACTCGCAAGTCTTACATCAGAACTATTCTAATTATGCATCAGTATCAAAGAAGGGGGGGTTATATGTGGACTGACTGCAGCAATGCGAGAAAAGAGAGAGAAAGCCTAGTCCTATCGAAGACTAGCATCTTCAGGGTCTTGCAGCAATAGACGAGAGTAGCACACGAGTAAAACATTAATAGTCATATTGTTGCAGCAATATTAAAGTGAGGTCACGCCTAAAGTTCCTCCCTCGACTCCCTGCGAGGAAGCAATCCCGAGACAAACTAATTCCAGTTAAGTAACAATTGTAGTTATATAAGATCGGGGCACAACTCCAAGTCGTCCTGTAACCGTGGACACGGCTATCCGAATAGTTAATTTTCATCCCTGCAGGGGTGCACCACATGTCCCGTCACGCTCGATAACACTCTGGCCGGACATACTTTTCTGGGTCCTGCCCGGCCTCGGAATATCGACACGTCGCAGCCCCACCTAAGACTAATCAGAGAGGCCAGCCCGCCGGTCTAAATCCTAAGCACAAAGGGTTCATGGGCCCAGTTCCCCTTCACGCTCCTGCACGTGGCGTGGGCGGCCGACGTCAGTCCTAGCATCCCTTAATCACAAGCGCGATGCATCTCGGGACCACTCGGGCGCGCGCCGCTACACTGCTGGCATCTGAAAAGCTTCGGCTGATACCGCGACGCCGAGTACCCATAATTCTTCCCGCGTAGCCGGTTAGTGCGAAAAGGTCTCCGACCAACCCAGATCAAATACCCAAATCCATTAGCATTTTAATTAGGCCAACAACACGGTCTCGCGGGAATCCACCCGTCTTACAACTAATCACCAATGATCCCAGTAACATGGTCGAGTAACTGTGTGGTTGTAACATCGGGGGGGGGGGGAATCCGAGGTATCACCCTCGTTGGATCCCGAACGATGTACCCGTCAAGGTGGGCTTAGAGGAATCACCCTCGGGGGTCCCACACTCGCGGGGTTGCACGACAGAGGCGTCATCGGGAATGGTGAAAGAGGAATCACCCTCGATAACCACGACCGACTAACTATACTACAGAGATATCATCAGGAGTACTTAGCGAGGTGTCACCCTCGGTACCCGATAGTATCCCTGTAGCGTCGTACAACGAAGGGGGGGTGAACGTGCTGTGTCGGTTCTGGCTCGTCGATCGGAGATCGAGATTTGAAAACAAGCGGGGCAACTGACCTACGGGGTCAGAGGGGATGACTGCTCCACCTATACTAAGCAGGTTAAAGGTACATGACTGAAAGTAACAGTTCATCAAAAACAGGCTATGCATCAGATATAGGAGCTAACTACAACAGAAGCAAAAATACTAATGCAAGCAGTAGGAAGAAAGACATAGGCGATATAGGAATGATCAAGGGGAATTTGCTTGCCTTGCTGCTCTGCGGCAAAGGACTGATCGGCAGGGTCGTAGATGTACCCGGCAGCAACGTCAGTCTGGGGGTCTACCGGTAAGAAGAGGGGGAAGAAACAATAAATAATAGCACCGATGCAACACAAAGCATGACATGGAAAGATGCAGGCTAGACATGAGCTAACGCAACAACATCCGTCATAGACGGGTCGGAAGAATATCTGACGATATTTTCCGGGTCTCGGGCTACTACCGGTTATACTGGAAACGATGGAAAAGTTCCATGTTTGCTATGCTAGGGACGCGTGACAGACGAACGGACCGTGTATCCGGGTTCGTCTCGCTTTGCTGATCAACTTTCATGTTGAAATTATTTTGATCTGACTTACGGATTATTTAATATTAATTTTTAATGTTTTATTAATTATTTAAGAATTAAAAACAGATTTAAAAGATTTAGTAAAATCCTATTATGACATCATCGCGATGTCAGGCTGACATCACATTTGACCGGTCAACTGACCAGCGGGTCCCGAACGTCATAGGCACAAGTTTTTATTAAGATTAATTATTTATTAATCAGATTAATTCAACGAGGGACCCACGTGTCATACTCTAATTATGTTAATTAATTATTATAACTAATATATCTATTTAATTATTTATTTAAGAAAAACATTATTTTTAATTATCGCGCGGGGCCTCCCTGTCATTGACAGCGGTGCATTGGCCCCACCGGTAAGTGGCCTAAGGTTATTTCCTCATTTATTTTTATTAGATACTTATCCGTGCAAATACCGTATTCCTCTAAATATCCATATACGCAAATACATACATAATACGGGTATTGAATACATACATACATACATACATACGGCATCTAATACATCAATTGTTTTTATTTCTTTTTTTTTCTTTTCTCTCAACACTCATCTCTCTCTCTCTGTTAACTTAACACAGACAGAGAACTCTCTCTAACTCCACCTAGAAGAACACAAACTTCGAATCCTTCTACCGGAGTCCACCGTCGACGGATCGAGGCCCCGTTTGCCGGAACGGAACCGGGACGGCGAGGAGATCGACACGGTGGGAGGAGCCCGAGAAGGGGCTCACCGACGGTGACGTGACGGCCCGGTGAAGCCGGAGTTCGCACGTAGAAGACGGTGGAGACGGGTGTGCCGGCGAGGAGGAACCGGTGAGGAGGGCCCCCCGGAGATGGAGCCGCCGGCGGTGAGGGGCGGCCACCGTAGAGAGGGCCGCCGGAGAGGGACCTCCCGGAAGGGGCCGGCCGCCGAGATGGGGGGCCGAGGTGGCCGGCGAGGTGGAGGCCGAGGCAACCGGGGCCCCCTGCCAGCGGGGTGGAGGGGGTGGCTCGCCGGCGAGGAGGGAGGGGCTCGGCCGGCGGGGAGGAGGGGCTCGGCCGGCGGGGCGAGGGGAGGGGCCACCGGGGGAGGGAGGAGGCCGTGGGGGAAGGAGGCCGTGGAGAGGATGGAGGGAGGGGGCCGGCGGGGGAGAGGGCTGCCGGCGGGGAGGGGCTCGCCGGCGGGATGGAAGGAGCCGGCCAGGGAGGGGCGGATCTGAGGGGAAGGGGCGACGGGAGTTGGGAGAGGAGGGTCGGTCGTGGGAGGGAGTTGGGGCGAGATGGGGGGGTGTCGGTGGGGTGGGGAGGGTCACGAGAGGGGAGGGAGAGGTGGCGGCGTGGGGGGTGGGGCCCCCACGAGGGGGGGGGGGGGGGCTGGCGGCGGCGCCCAGGGGGGGGGAGGGAGTTGGCGTGGGGGTGGGGTGGCGCTAGGGTTTTGGAGGGTGGGGGTGGTGGCCGGCTGGGCCTTTTGGCCCAGTTGGGCCACGGGGGAGTGAGGGTTGTTTTCAATTTTTTTTTTGATTTGTTTTGTTTTATTTTCTCTTTTCCCTTTTCTTTTTATTATTTCTTTCTTTCAGTTTTCTTTCTTTCTTTTATCTTTATTGTTTCTTTAATACTTTCCTCGTTTTTACATATATATTCTTGTAATATTTGCAATGAACTCATAACGTACTCTTCTTTTGTCCTTAAATTTTGAACCCGGATAGGCTTGAATCAATGCGGGTGTGAGATGGAAATTCGGTGACGTGGCATCATTAGCGGTTGATCACTGTAGCTTAATTACAATCACTACTGTAGTAAAAGTCGAGGATGTCACAATTCTCCCCTACTAACAAGAATTCTCGTCCCGAGAATTTAAGAGGTAGAGGGAAAGAGCCCGGGGTATTCATCACGAAGATGATCCTCGCGTTCCCAAGTGGCTTCATCTTCAGAGTGATTTGACCACTGCACCTTAAGGAACTTAGTGACCTTGCGACGAGTTTTACGTTCAGCTTGGTCGAGAATGCGGACCGGATGCTCTTTATAAGAGAGGTCTTGTTGTAGCTCAAGCATATCGTGATCCACTGCTCGAATAGGGTCCTTGAAGCAGCGACGGAGCTGAGAAACATGGAAGACATCGTGAACCTGAGAAAGGTTCGCCGGCAGTTCCAATTGATAAGCCACTCTTCCACGCCTTTCGAGAACAGTGAAAGGACCAATATAACGAGGAGCTAACTTGCCCTTGATTCCGAAACGGTGTGCACCTCTCATTGGTGTGACACGAAGATAAGCCTTTTCGCCAGGTTGATAGACCATATCTTGATGATGACGGTCATACTGACTCTTCTGACGAGACTGAGCAGCCTTCAGATTCTCATGAATAATGCGGACTTGATCTTCGGCATGTTGAATAATATCCGGACCGAAGAGTGATCGTTCCCCAGTTTCTGACCAATTCAGAGGAGTTCGACACCTTCGCCCATACAATACTTCGAAAGGGGCCATCTTCAGGCTAGCTTGATAGCTATTGTTGTAAGAGAACTCGGCATACGGGAGAGATTCCTCCCATTTCTTACCGAAAGAAATGACACAAGCTCGAAGCATGTCCTCGAGAATTTGGTTGACTCGTTCAACTTGTCCCTGGGATTGAGGATGAAATGCAGTGCTGAAGGACAGATGAGTCCCCATAGCCTTTTGAAAACTTTCCCAGAATTTTGAAGTAAACAAGCTGCCACGGTCCGAACTGATTACCAACGGAATACCGTGAAGTGAAACAACTCTTGACATATAAAGATCTGCCAGCTGACTAGCATTAATCGTTTCTTTGACGGCCAGGAAATGTGCAACTTTGGACAGTCGATCAATGACGACAAGAATAGCATCATTACCTTTCTGAGACCTGGGAAAACCAGTGACGAAGTCCATTTCAACGTGATCCCATTTCCACTCGGGAATAGAGATAGGTTGCAGAGTTCCAGCAGGCTTTTGGTGTTCTGCTTTGATACGCCGGCATATATCACATTCTGCCACATAGCGTGCAATGTCTTGTTTCATATTGGGCCACCAGAATCTTTGCCGGATGTCTTGGTACATCTTGGTACTACCCGGGTGAATAGACAATGGTGTGTCATGAGCTTCTTCCATCACCTTCCCAGTCATCCTGAGATTTTCCTTCTTATTTGGAACGAATAGGCGACCCTTGAAATACAAGGCACCACCTTCATCAACAGTGAAAAAGGAGGGTTTACCCTTCGCAATATAACTCTTAATCCTGTCGACATCATCGTCAAAGTTTTGTATATTCTTTATGGAGCTCACAAGATCTGGTTCAACCACTAGGTTACTGAGGGAACCCTGATTAACAACACGAAGGTTCATCTTTTGATACTCTTCAGGGGGAGGAACAAGGTAACCCTGAGGAACAATGTGGAGGTTCAGCTTACGGAATTCCTCTTGCAGACGATCGTGAACCTGATGAACCTGGAGGTGGTTGCAGTATGACTTGCGACTTAAGGCATCGGCCATTACATTAGCCTTGCCAGGGGTATATGATATACTACAGTCAAAATCTGCTATACGCTCCATCCATCTTTGTTGACGCAGGTTCAGCTCCGGTTGAGTGAACAAGTACTTCAGACTTTGATGGTCGGTGTAGATTTCACAGCGATTACCGACAAGGTATTGTCGCCATTCCTTCAATGCATGAATGACTGCGGCAAGCTCGAGATCATGAACTGGGTAGTTCTCTTCATGAGCACGCAGTTGACGTGAAGCATAAGCGATCACCTTGCGATCCTGCATTAGGACACAACCTATTCCTTGACGAGACGCATCACAGTATATGACGAAGTCCCTTTTCGTATCTGGAGGAGCAAGTACTGGAGCGGACGTTAGTTTGTCCTTGAGTGCCTGGAAACTTTCCTGACATTTATCAGTCCATTCATACTTAACACCTTTGTGAAGAATGTTGGTTAAGGGCTTCGCAATCTTGGAGAAGTTCTCGACGAATCGACGGCAATAGCTGGCGAGTCCGAGAAAACTTCTGACTTGCTTGACATTCTTCGGGGGAGTCCAGTCAAGAATAGCTTGAATTCGTTCGGGGTTGACCGCAATACCATCCTTGGAAATCACATGACCAAGGTAAGTCACTTCGTCTAGCCAGAACTCACATTTGGAATACTTCGCATAGAGTTTATGCTCCCGAAGCTTATCCAGTACAAGACGAAGATGTTCAGTATGCTCTTCTTTGTTCTTTGAAAACACCAGAATATCATCCAGATATACCACGACAAATTTGTCGAGGTAGTCCATGAATATATAATTCATCAATCGAGAGAAAGTTGCCGGTGCATTGGTTAAGCCGAAGGACATGACGGTGTACTCGTATGATCCATATCGAGTAACAAAGGCGGTCTTTGGAATATCCTCCTTGCGAACACGGATCTGGTGGTATCCCAATCTCAAGTCGAGCTTAGAGAAAACGGTGGAACCACCAAGTTGATCATACAAATCATTTATCCGCGGGAGAGGATATTTGTTTTGAATAGTGGCCTGGTTGATAGGACGATAGTCTTGAACCAATCGATTTGTCCCATCCTTCTTCTTAACAAAGAGAGAAGGTGCTCCCCAAGCAGAGGAACTCGGACGGATGAAACCCAGACGGAGCGAGTTGTCAATTTCTTGCTTAAGTTCAAGGAGTTCATGTGGTGGCATTTTATAAGGACGCTTGGCAATAGGAGTGGTACCGGGTACCAAGTCAATGACAAACTCGACAGCTCGAGCAGGGGGAATCCCCGGAAGTTCTTCTGGAAAGACATCTTGAAACTCTCGGACCACTGGAATGTTTTCAATCCCTTCAAGAGGCGACGCATTTAATGCATTCAAGGCATACAGCCGTGCCTCAGCATTACGGACGAGATGAGCCTGGTAGCTTACTAGTTCATCTGAAGGGTGTAGGAGGTGGACGGTTTTGGTGGCACAAACGATCGATGCCGTATGAGCTTTCAACCAGTCCATCCCCAATATGAGATCAATGTTGGATGACTTTAGTAGGATGGGGTTGGCAAGGAATTCTAATCCTTCAATTTCAACTGGAACATGGGGGCAAACCACAGAGGTTCGACATTCGCCCCCAGGGGTGTTTACCACTATCGGGAGGTTCATCTCTTCGCTCCTAATGTCATGCATGTATGCAAAATTTTCCGACATAAAGGAATGCGATGCTCCTGTATCAAACAATACAGAAGCAGGTACTGAGTTAACGAGAAGTGTACCCATCACGGTAGCAGGCTGGTCTTGAGCTTGACCCATATCAATGTTGTTGGCCTGACCACGAACATAAGCAGGCTTAGTGTTGAAGTTGCGGTTCTGGTTGTTGCCACGGCCAGTTGCGGGAAGTGCCAGCTGATTCTGATTCTGCCTGCAGTCTCTAGCACGGTGACCTGGACGGCCACACTTGAAGCACAGCCCGTCCTCAGGACGGGAAGGAGGAACTCGAGGTGGTGGAGCTGGAAGCCTCGGCTGCCTAGGTGGTGGAGGAGGCAGGCGAGGTGCAGCATAGGACGGCCTCGGAGTAGGAGTAGGTGCATGGTACATGTTGTTGGGAATCCAGATCTTCCGCTTCTGTGCAGATGAGCCCGAAGATGAGCCCATGTCACGGTTGCGCTTGCTGCTATCTTTGTATTCCTGCAGACCAGTCTCAACCTGAATGGCCTTGTTCACGAGGGTGGCGAAATCAGCATAGTCCTGAACAAGGAGTGTCAGCTTGATATCAGGGTGGAGGCCTTCACGGAACTTCTCCTGCCTGCGTGCATCAGTCGCAATGTCTTCTTCAGCATAGCGAGATAATTCCAGAAATTCCCGCTGATAAGCATCCACAGTCTTGTTGCCCTGGACTAAGTTGCGGAACTCACGCTTCTTCCGGTCCATGATTCCCTGTGGAATGTATCGAGCACGGAAAGCAGCCTTGAACTCTTCCCAACTGATGATAGCTCCAACGGGCTGAGAGCGCCTGTGGCTGTCCCACCATTGAGCAGCGGGACCCTTCAGAAAGTATGCGGCAAAGTTGACATAGCTCGCCAGGGGCACATTGGCAGACTCTAGCTCATAAGAAATGTCACGGAGCCAGTCATCAGCATCTAGAGGCTGAGTTGAGCTGCGGTAGATCGCAGGGTTGAGACGGCAGAAGTCTTGCAGTGTCACGCCTTGTGGTTGGTTCATGTTCGGCCTTTGGAACTGATCCATGAGCCCTTGCATAAACTGGCGGTTCAGCTCAAACTGTTGGATCATCCCCGCCATATACTCAGGAGGCGGGGGTGGTGCATCGTTGGCACGGCCACGCGGGCGGCCAGCTGGTCTAACCATCCTGTTAAATATTTAGCAGGGGTAGTTTAGCTTAAAATAATCGAAAGGCATCGCACGCATTCATGAAGTAATCAAGCATAATGAAAGGGAAATGCGATAGATACTCCATAGTAGTTGAGTTCGACATACAGACCCATACATAAGTTCGATTACAGACTAACGATTAAAAACTCGAAATTTGGCGATAGCCCGGACGCATTTGACGATACCCTGGACTCACTAGGCGGCGCGCAGGCACGCGGTGGAAGAGTACCACAACGAGATGTAGCGATAAGGCTACATCAACGTCGGAGAGGACGAACGAATCCTGGTAGCTGGCGGTGATAGAAGGTAGGGACAGGACCCTGTGTCCCGTTGTGACTCTGGTGACGGTACCGCATCCAGTCGAGGAGCTGAGGTCCAAGTGCAGGGGTTCTACCCCCAACATCAGTCCACTCGAGAGCTGATGGTAGCTCTGTCCTGCTCGGCTCGCGGATGCGCAAAGGGGGAACCCTCGGACAGTGTGATGGCTGCAGCTCTGTCAATGCGTCGTAAAGACGAGTGCGCGTAGCATACAGCTCCACAGTCAGAGCTCGGAAAGCACGATCCATTGCCTCAGTGTACTGCACCAGAATCCGCGCGTCGTAGCGACGCGTCACGTAGGGGGCGCAGACAGCGACGTAGGAACGGTCGTTGCGCTCCCGAACGTCAGAAGCGTAGGCAGTGAGATCAGACCCAGTCTCATCCCCAGCAGGAGCATGCGGGATGTATCTGAAAGGGCTCTCCTCCAGGTGAGGGTACGCTCCACGGAGTCGGGTGATGGCGATGTAGGCCGCATCGTGGACGGCCATCTCGACCGACACTCCAATACCACAGAACACGTGGCGCTCGAGGGTCTCACCGCCCCTCTGGTCGAAGATGCGAACCTCAGCCTGGTACTGGTACTGGTTGTACTCGCGGAAATCCTCGAACACAGTGTACTCGGGGTACCAGCGATATCCCAGCCTGGTCAGGAGATCGACCAAAATGGCCGGGAACCCAGTCGTCTCGGTGGCCTGTGTCAGGCGCACGTGCTGTCTTGCGGGACGCATCTGAAAATAAGATTGACGGATGTCAATGACAGTGTGTGTAATACATATTCAGGAGAAAAAGAGTAGATAGTCCAGCGCTCCGGATTGATGTGATTCGAGAACCTAATGTTAGAGTTAGTAAAATCTTTGACCCGAAAGAGAAGAGAAAGTAGAGCCCAGAGTATAGGAAAGGAGTAAAAGATACTAATACCACCCAATTGAAATGTGGGCCCGTAAGCCACAACATCAGTGTTAGTAAGTTTTTCAAACACTAGACTCAACTTCGGCCAAGGAGTTGGAAAGGGGGGCTACCTACAAGCAGTTGGCTCTGATACCAACTTGTGACGCCCTCGGCTTAATCGTACACTAATCATACACGCAAATGCGTACGATCAAACCCAAGGACTCACGGGGAGATATCACAACACAACTCTAGACACAAATAAAACAACATCAGCTTCATATTACAAGCCAGGGGCCTCGAGGGCTAGAATACGAAAGCTCGATAAACACACGAGTCAGCGGAAGCAACAAATATCTGAGTACAGACATAAAACATGGGGGTGCCTTAGAGAAGGCTAGCACAAAAGATACAACGATCGAACGAGGCGAGGCCTCCTGCCTGGGAACCTCCTATCTACTCCTGATCATCAGCGGCCTCCACGTAGTAGTAGGCACCGTCGGGGTAGCAGTCGTCGGTGGCGGGGACCTCCATCTCCTGGGCTTCATCATCTGGTCGCAGCAAACGGATCAAGGGGACAAGGGGGAGCAAAGCAGCGGTGAGTACTCATCCAAAGTACTCGCAAGTCTTACATCAGAACTATTCTAATTATGCATCAGTATCAAAGAAGGGGGGGTTATATGTGGACTGACTGCAGCAATGCGAGAAAAGAGAGAGAAAGCCTAGTCCTATCGAAGACTAGCATCTTCAGGGTCTTGCAGCAATAGACGAGAGTAGCACACGAGTAAAACATTAATAGTCATATTGTTGCAGCAATATTAAAGTGAGGTCACGCCTAAAGATCCTCCCTCGACTCCCTGCGAGGAAGCAATCCCGAGACAAACTAATTCCAGTTAAGTAACAATTGTAGTTATATAAGATCGGGGCACAACTCCAAGTCGTCCTGTAACCGTGGACACGGCTATCCGAATAGTTAATTTTCATCCCTGCAGGGGTGCACCACATGTCCCGTCACGCTCGATAACACTCTGGCCGGACATACTTTTCTGGGTCCTGCCCGGCCTCGGAATATCGACACGTCGCAGCCCCACCTAAGACTAATCAGAGAGGCCAGCCCGCCGGTCTAAATCCTAAGCACAAAGGGTTCATGGGCCCAGTTCCCCTTCACGCTCCTGCACGTGGCGTGGGCGGCCGACGTCAGTCCTAGCATCCCTTAATCACAAGCGCGGTGCATCTCGGGACCACTCGGGCGCGCGCCGCTACACTGCTGGCATCTGAAAAGCTTCGGCTGATACCGCGACGCCGAGTACCCATAATTCTTCCCGCGTAGCCGGTTAGTGCGAAAAGGTCTCCGACCAACCCAGATCAAATACCCAAATCCATTAGCATTTTAATTAGGCCAACAACACGGTCTCGCGGGAATCCACCCGTCTTACAACTAATCACCAATGATCCCAGTAACATGGTCGAGTAACTGTGTGGTTGTAACATCGGGGGGGGAATCCGAGGTATCACCCTCGTTGGATCCCGAACGATGTACCCGTCAAGGTGGGCTTAGAGGAATCACCCTCGGGGGTCCCACACTCGCGGGGTTGCACGACAGAGGCGTCATCGGGAATGGTGAAAGAGGAATCACCCTCGATAACCACGACCGACTAACTATACTACAGAGATATCATCAGGAGTACTTAGCGAGGTGTCACCCTCGGTACCCGATAGTATCCCTGTAGCGTCGTACAACGAAGGGGGGGTGAACGTGCTGTGTCGGTTCTGGCTCGTCGATCGGAGATCGAGATTTGAAAACAAGCGGGGCAACTGACCTACGGGGTCAGAGGGGATGACTGCTCCACCTATACTAAGCAGGTTAAAGGTACATGACTGAAAGTAACAGTTCATCAAAAACAGGCTATGCATCAGATATAGGAGCTAACTACAACAGAAGCAAAAATACTAATGCAAGCAGTAGGAAGAAAGACATAGGCGATATAGGAATGATCAAGGGGAATTTGCTTGCCTTGCTGCTCTGCGGCAAAGGACTGATCGGCAGGGTCGTAGATGTACCCGGCAGCAACGTCAGTCTCGGGGTCTACCGGTAAGAAGAGGGGGAAGAAACAATAAATAATAGCACCGATGCAACACAAAGCATGACATGGAAAGATGCAGGCTAGACATGAGCTAACGCAACAACATCCGTCATAGACGGGTCGGAAGAATATCTGACGATATTTTCCGGGTCTCGGGCTACTACCGGTTATACTGGAAACGATGGAAAAGTTCCATGTTTGCTATGCTAGGGACGCGTGACAGACGAACGGACCGTGTATCCGGGTTCGTCTCGCTTTGCTGATCAACTTTCATGTTGAAATTATTTTGATCTGACTTACGGATTATTTAATATTAATTTTTAATGTTTTATTAATTATTTAAGAATTAAAAACAGATTTAAAAGATTTAGTAAAATCCTATTATGACATCATCGCGATGTCAGGCTGACATCACATTTGACCGGTCAACTGACCAGCGGGTCCCGAACGTCATAGGCACAAGTTTTTATTAAGATTAATTATTTATTAATCAGATTAATTCAACGAGGGACCCACGTGTCATACTCTAATTATGTTAATTAATTATTATAACTAATATATCTATTTAATTATTTATTTAAGAAAAACATTATTTTTAATTATCGCGCGGGGCCTCCCTGTCATTGACAGCGGTGCATTGGCCCGACCGGTAAGTGGCCTAAGGTTATTTCCTCATTTATTTTTATTAGATACTTATCCGTGCAAATACCGTATTCCTCTAAATATCCATATACGCAAATACATACATAATACGGGTATTGAATACATACATACATACATACGGCATCTAATACATCAATTGTTTTTATTTCTTTTTTTTTCTTTTCTCTCAACACTCATCTCTCTCTCTCTGTTAACTTAACAGAGACAGAGAACTCTCTCTAACTCCACCTAGAAGAACACAAACTTCGAATCCTTCTACCGGAGTCCACCGTCGACGGATCAAGGCCCCGTTTGCCGGAACGGAACCGGGACGGCGAGGAGATCGACACGGTGGGAGGAGCCCGAGAAGGGGCTCACCGACGGTGACGTGACGGCCCGGTGAAGCCGGAGTTCGCACGTAGAAGACGGTGGAGACGGGTGTGCCGGCGAGGAGGAACCGGTGAGGAGGGCCCCCCGGAGATGGAGCCGCCGGCGGTGAGGGGTGGCCACCGTAGAGAGGGCCGCCGGAGAGGGACCTCCCGGAAGGGGCCGGCCGCCGAGATGGGGGGCCGAGGTGGCCGGCGAGGTGGAGGCCGAGGCAACCGGGGCCCCCTGCCGGCGGGGTGGAGGGGGTGGCTCGCCGGCGAGGAGGGAGGGGCTCGGCCGGCGGGGAGGAGGGGCTCGGCCGACGGGGCGAGGGGAGGGGCCACCGGGGGAGGGAGGAGGCCGTGGGGGAAGGAGGCCGTGGAGAGGATGGAGGGAGGGGGCCGGCGGGGGAGAGGGCTGCCGGCGGGGAGGGGCTCGCCGGCGGGATGGAAGGAGCCGGCCAGGGAGGGGCGGATCTGAGGGGAAGGGGCGACGGGAGTTGGGAGAGGAGGGTCGGTCGTGGGAGGGAGTTGGGGCGAGATGGGGGGGTGTCGGTGGGGTGGGGAGGGTCACGAGAGGGGAGGGAGAGGTGGCGGCGTGGGGGGTGGGGCCCCCCACGAGGGGGGGGGCTGGCGGCGGCGCCCAGGGGGGGGGGAGGGAGTTGGCGTGGGGGTGGGGTGGCGCTAGGGTTTTGGAGGGTGGGGGTGGTGGCCGGCTGGGCCTTTTGGCCCAGTTGGGCCACGGGGGAGTGAGGGTTGTTTTCAATTTTTTTTTTGATTTGTTTTGTTTTATTTTCTCTTTTCCCTTTTCTTTTTATTATTTCTTTCTTTCAGTTTTCTTTCTTTCTTTTATCTTTATTGTTTCTTTAATACTTTCCTCGTTTTTACATATATATTCTTGTAATATTTGCAATGAACTCATAACGTACTCTTCTTTTGTCCTCAAATTTTAAACCCGGATAGGCTTGAATCAATGCGGGTGTGAGATGGAAATTCGGTGACGTGGCATCATTAGCGGTTGATCACTGTAGCTTAATTACAATCACTACTGTAGTAAAAGTCGAGGATGTCACACCAAGAATATAAAATCTATAGTAATGAATAGAACTGTTACGAAAAAAGTGTTGAAATTATATCATTTACGCATCTAAGTTCTTGAAGGAGCTACATTTTGTTGTATAGACAACTTTAGAAGCAAGAAATGAAGCGGGAGTACTAGCATATGTCGATTTGTCTAATTAAATAACTTTTTATTTTCACATAAGAGATAATATACCATGATGGACCGAAACAATACGAATAAAATTACAAATTGTCCGATTTCCACATGTAAGTCATTGTGTGAGGTATATAATGCAATGGTAACTACTCTTGAAAATTGAAATGATGGAAAGGCGAGTGGAATATGTTGAGATGCTATATAAATAAGTTTTGATTTTCACATGAAGTGAAAATCTAGAGTGATGAATCAAGAGGGTGCGAAAATGGTTCTAAAGCTGTATGATTCCTATATAAGAGGAGCCACATACTGCCGCAGAAACTAATCCCGAAGCATGAAATGAAGGAAAGGTTGTTGTAATATGACTTCTATCCTGTTTGAAAAATGTTTCAGTTTACACGGTAGGGAAATTTACAGTAATGAATGAAAATGTTATGAAAATGTGCTAAAATAATATCATTTGTACAAATGAGTTTTTGGAGGAGCTACATACTGCTGCAGAGACAACTTTGACAACAAGAAAGAAGCAGGACTGATAGCATATGTCGATTTCGCTCTTTAAACAACTTCTCAGCTTCATAGAAGTGAAAAATATACCATGATGGTTCGAAATGGTACAAAACATATTAAAAATTGTCCGATTTCCACATGTAAGTCATGGTGTGAGGTATATAATGCAACGATAACTACTTTTGAAAATTAAAATGATGGAAAGGCGAGTGGAATATGTCGAGATGCTATATAAATAAGTTCTCATTTTGACATGACGTGAAAATCTAGAGTGATGAATCAAGAGGGTTCGAAAATGGTGCTAGAGATGTATGATTCCTATATAAGAGGAGCAACATACTGCTGTAGAGACTAATCCCGAAGCATGAAATGAATGAAATGTTGTTGTAATATGACTTCTATCATGTTTGAAAAATGTTTCAGTTTACACGGTAGGGAAATTTACAGTAATGAATGAAAAGGTTATGAAAATGTCCTAAAATTATATCATTTGGACAAATAATTTTTTGGAGGAGCTACATACTGATGCAGAGACAAGTTTGACAGCAACAAATGAAGCAGGACTGATAGCATATGTCGATTTCGTTGTTTAGATAACTTTTCAGTTTCACAGAAGTGAAAAATATAACATGATGGTTCGAAATGGTACAAAACATATTATAAATTGTCTGATTTCGACATGTAAGTTGTTGTTTGAGGTACATAACGCAACAAAAACTCCCTGTAATAATGAAATGGTCGATTGGCTACTGTTATCTGTCGACGATACCATATAAATTAATTTTCAGTTTTAGACGAACAGAAATCTAAAGTAATAGATTAAGATGATGCTAATGATCTATAATTTCTACATAAGGGGGAGCCACATACTGCTGCAGAGTGTAGTGGCAAACTATGAAATATAGAAAGTGATGTTGTAATAGGGCGACTACCCTATTTGAAAAATATTCCACTTCCCTAGGAAGAGAAAAATGTTGGGTAACATAGGATAAATTCAAAATTTTCCTACGCATATTCAGATCTTCCTATGGAGAGACCAGCAACGAGAGAGGGGTAAGAGCATCTTCATACATTTGAAGATCGCTAAGCGGAAGCGTTGCTAGAACGTGGTTGATGGAGTCGTACTTGTAGCGATTCCGGTCTAGTGCCGAACTACGGCACCTCCGTGTTCAACACACGTGCAGCCCGGTGACGTCTCCCGCACCTTGATCCAGCAAGGAGGAGGGAGAGATTGGGGAAGAACTCCAGCAACACGACGGCATGGTGTCGATGGAGAGATGAGGTCTCCCGGCAGGGCTTCGCCAAGCACCGGCAGAGAGGAGGAGGAAGAAGAGCAGGGCTGCGCCGAGGGAGAGGGAAAAGTCTAATCTCCAATGGCCAAAAGTGCCCACTATATATAGGGGAAGGGGAGAGGGGGTGCCACCCCTAGGGTTCCCACCCTAGGGGGAGCGGCAGCCCTCCCAGATGGGTGGTGCGGCGGCCAGAAGGGGGAGGAGGGGGTGGCGCACCAACTGGTGGGCCTTAGGCCCACCTGGCTTAGGGTTTGCCCCCACTTTTCTCTCCCTTGCGCAATGGGCTGAGTGGGGAGGCGCACCAGCCCACCTAGGGGCTAGTTCCCACCCCCACTTGGCCCACCTTATGTGACGCCCTCGGCTTAATCGTACGCTAATCATACACGCAAATGCGTACGATCAAACCCAAGGACTCACGGGAAGATATCACAACACAACTCTAGACACAAATAAAATAACATTAGCTTCATATTACAAGCCAGGGGCCTCGAGGGCTAGAATACGAAAGCTCGATAAATACACGAGTCAGCAGAAGCAACAGATATCTGAGTACAGACATAAAACATGGGGTGCCTTAGAGAAGGCTAGCACAAAAGATACAACGATCGAACGAGGCGAGGCCTCCTGCCTGGGAACCTCCTAACTACTCCTGATCATCAGCGGCCTCCACGTAGTAGTAGGCACCGTCGGGGTAGCAGTCGTCGGTGGCGGGGACCTCCATCTCCTGGGCTTCATCATCTGATCGCAGCAAACGGATCAAGGGGACAAGGGGGGAGCAAAGCAGCGGTGAGTACTCATCCAAAGTACTCGCAAGTCTTACATCAGAACTATTCTAATTATGCATCAGTATCAAAGAAGGGGGTTATATGTGGACTGACTGCAGCAATGCGAGAATAGAGAGAGAAGACCTAGTCCTATCGAAGACTAGCATCTTCAGGGTCTTGCAGCAATAGACGAGAGTAGAACAGGGGTAACACATAAATAGTCATATGGTTGCAGCAATATTAAAGTGAGGTCACGCCTAAAGATCCTCCCTCGACTCCCTGCGAGGAAGCAATCCCGAGGCAAACTAATTCCAGTTAAGTAACAATTGTAGTTGTATAAGATCGGGGCACAACTCCAAGTCGTCCTGTAACCGTGGACACGGCTATCCGAATAGTTAATTTTCATCCCTGCAGGGGTGCACCACATGTCCCGTCACGCTCGATAACACTCTGGCCGGACATACTTTTCTGGGTCCTGCCCGGCCTCGGAATATCGACACGCCGCAGCCCCACCTAAGAAAAATCAGAGAGGCCAGCCCGCCGGTCTAAATCCTAAGCACAAAGGGTTCATGGGCCCAGTTCCCCTTCACGCTCCTGCACGTGGCGTGGGCGGCCGACGTCAGTCCTAGCAACCCTTAATCACAAGCGCGATGCATCTCGGGACCACTCGGGCGCGCGCCGCTACACTGCTGGCATCTGAAAAGCTTCGGCTGATACCGCGACGCCGAGTACCCATAATTCTTCCCGCGTAGCCGATTAGTGCGAAAAGGTCTCCGACCAGCCCAGATCAAATACCCAAATCCATTAGCATTTTAATTAGGCCAACAACACAGTATCACGGGAATCCACCCGGCTTACAACTAATCACCAATGATCCCAGTAACATGGTCGAGTAATTGTGTGGTCGTAACATCGGGGGGAATCCGAGGTATCACCCTCGTTGGATCCCGAACGATGTACCCGTCAAGGTGGGCTTAGAGGAATCACCCTCGGGGGTCCCACACTCGCGGGGTTGCACGACAGAGGCGTCATCGGGAATGGTGAAAAAGGAATCACCCTCGATAACCACGACCGACTAGCTATACTACAGAGATATCATCAGGAGTACTTAGCGAGGTGTCACCCTCGGTACCCGATAGTATCTCTGTAGCGTCGTACAATGAAGGGGGGTGAATGTGCTGTGTCGGGTCTGGCTCGTCGATCAAAGATCGAGATTTGAAAACAAGCGGGGCAACTGAGCTACGGGGTCAGAGGGGATGACTGCTCCACCTATACTAGGCATATTAAAAGTACAGGACTGAAAGTAGCAGTTCATCAAAAACAGGCTATGCATCAGATATAGGAGCTAACTACAACAGTAGCAAAATACTAATGCAAGCAGTAGGGAGAAAGACATAGGTGATATAGGAATGATCAAGGGGAGTTTTGCTTGCCTTGCTGCTCTGCGGCAAAGGACTGATCGGCAGGGTCGTAGATGTACCCGGCAGCAGCGTCAGTCTCGGGGTCTACCGGTAAGAAGAGGGGGAAGAAACAATAAATAATAGCACCGATGCAACACAAAGCATGACATGAAAAGATGCAGGCTAGACATGAGCTAACGCAGCAACATCCGTCATAGACGGGTCGGAAGAATATCTGACGATATTTTCCGGGTCTCGGGCTACTACCGGTTATACTGGAAACGATGGAAAAGTTCCATGTTTGCTATGCTAGGGACGCGTGACAGACGAACGGACCGTGTATCCGGGTTCGTCTCGCTTTGCTGATCAACTTTCATGTTGAAAATATTTTGATCTGACTTACGGATTATCTTATATTAATTTTCAAAGTTTTATTAATTATTTAGGAATTAAAAACAGATTTAAAAGATTTAATAAAATCCCATTATGACATCATCGCGATGTCAGGCTGACATCAACCTTTGACCGGTCAACTGACCAGCGGGTCCCGAACGTCATAGACACAAGTTTTATTTAAGATTAAATATTATTTAATCAGATTAATTTAGTGGGGGACCCGCGTGTCATACTCTAATTATGTTAATTAATTATTTTAACTAATATATCTATTTATTTATTTATTTAAGAAAAACATTATTTTTATAATTTATATTTCAACTAACGCGTGGGGCCTCTCTGTCATAGACAGCGGGTGCATTGGCCCCACCGGTAAGTGGCCTAAGGCTATTTTCCTATCTTTTTTATTAGATACCTAACCGTGCAAATACCGTATTCCTCCAGTATCTATATACGCAAATACATACATCGCATATCATACTTACATGCATACATACATACATACATACATACATACATACATACATACATACGGCATCTAATACATCTCTTGTTTCTTTTTATTTTCTCTTTCAACACTCATCTCTCTCTCTGTTACAAGAGAGACAGAGAAGTCTGTGTGCTAACACAACCTAGAGGAACCAAATATTCAAATCCTCCTACCGGAGTCTACCGTCGACGGATCGAGGACCCGTTTGCCGGAACGGAACCGGGACGGCGAGGAGATCGACACGGTGGGAGGAGCCCGAGGAGGGGCTCACCGACGGTGACGTGACGGCCCGGTGAAGCCGGAGTTCGCACGAAGGTGACGGTGGAGACGGGCGTGCCGGCGAGGAGGAGCCGGCCGGAGGTTCGCCGGGGGGGCCCCGGTGAGGAGGGGCCCACGGAGATGGAGCCGCCGACGGGGAGGGGCTCGGCCGGTGGGGCTCCCGGGGTCGGCCGACTGGATGGGGAGGGCCCCGGCCGCCGGATCCGGAGGGGGAGATGGGTAAGGAGGCCGGGGGTGGTGGTGCTGCCCGGCGTGGTGGGGGAGAGGGGCTCGCCGGCCGGGAAAGGGGAGGGGCTGCCGGCCGGGAGAGGGGGCTGTGAGGGGGGCGCCGGGGGATGAGGAGGCTCGCCGGCGGGAGGAGGGTTCGGTGGAGGGAGGCCGTGGGGTGGGGGGGCCGCCGGGGGAGGAGGAGAGGCCGCCGGCAGGGTGGGAGAGGGGCGAGGTGGAGGCGATCTGGGGGAGACGGGAGGGAGAGGGGTTGTGGGGGGTTGGGGCTCTCGTGGGGGAGGGGCTGGCGACGTGGGAGAGGAGAGAGTCACGGGAGGGGGTTTCTCTCGTGGGCAGGGAGAGAGTCACGAGAGGGAGGGAGCGTCGGTGGGTGGGGTGGGGCCCCCCACGAGGGGGGGTGGCTGGCGGCGGCGCACAGAGAGGGGGGAGGGAGTTGGCGTGGGGGGTGGCTGCCGCCAGGGGGGATTAGGGTTTGGGGAGGCCGGCTAGGCCGGTGGGTGGCCCAGCTGGGCCGGGGGAGTGGGGGTTGTTTTCATTTTTTTTTCTTTTGCTTAGTTTTATTTTGTTTTCTTTTTTCCCTTTTTTATTATTTCTTTCTTTCAGTTTTCTTTTCTTTCTTTTATCATTATTATTTCTTTAAAACTTTCCTTTTTTTTACATATATATTCTTTTAATATTTGCAATGAACTCATAAAGTACTCTTCGTTTGTCTTCAAATTTTGAATCCGGACAAAACTCGAATCAACGCGGGTCTGAGATGGGAATCCGATGACGTGGCATCGTTAGTGGTTGATCACTGTAGCTTAATTACAATAATCACGGTAGCAAAAGTCGAGGATGTCACAATTCTCCCCTACTAACAAGAATTCTCGTCCCGAGAATTAAGAGGTAGAGGGAAAGAGCCCGGGGTATTCATCAGGAACATGATCCTCGCGTTCCCAAGTGGCTTCATCTTCAGAGTGATTTGACCACTGCACCTTAAGGAACTTGGTGACCTTACGACGAGTGTTACGTTCAGCATGATCGAGAATGCGGACCGGATGCTCTTTATAAGAGAGGTCTTGTTGTAGCTCAAGCATATCGTGATCCACTGCTCGAATAGGGTCCTTGAAGCAGCGACGGAGCTGAGAAACATGGAAGACATCGTGAACCTGAGAAAGGTTCGCCGGCAGTTCCAATTGATAAGGCACTCTTCCACGCCTTTCGAGAACAGTGAAAGTACCAATATAACGAGGAGCTAACTTGCCCTTGATTCCGAAACGGTGTGCACCTCTCATTGGTGTGACACGAAGATAAGCCTTTTCGCCAGGTTGATAGACCATATCCTGATGATGACGGTCATACTGACTCTTTTGACGAGACTGCGCAGCCTTCAGATTCTCATGAATAATGCGGACTTGATCTTCGGCATGTTGAATAATATCCGGACCGAAGAGTGATCGTTCCCCAGTTTCTGACCAATTCAGAGGAGTTCGACACCTTCGCCCATACAATACTTCGAAAGGGGCCATCTTCAGACTAGCTTGATAGCTATTGTTGTAAGAGAACTCGGCATACGGGAGAGATTCCTCCCATTTCTTACCGAAAGAAATGACACAAGCTCGAAGCATGTCCTCGAGAATTTGGTTGACTCGTTCAACTTGTCCCTGGGATTGAGGATGAAATGCAGTGCTGAAAGACAGATGAGTCCCCATAGCCTTCTGAAAACTTTCCCAGAATTTAGAAGTGAACAAGCTGCCACGATCCGAACTGATTACCAACGGAATACCGTGAAGTGAAACAACTCTTGACATATAAAGATCTGCCAGTTGACTAGCATTAATCGTTTCTTTGACGGCCAGGAAATGTGCAACTTTGGACAGTCGATCAATGACGACAAGAATAGCATCGTTACCTTTCTGAGACCTGGGAAAACCAGTGACAAAGTCCATTTCAACGTGGTTCCATTTCCACTCAGGAATAGAGATAGGTTGCAGAGTTCGAGCAGGCTTTTGGTGTTCTGCTTTGATACGCCGGCATATATCACATTCTGCCACATAGCGTGCAATGTCTTGTTTCATATTGGGCCACCAGAATCTTTGCCGGATGTCTTGGTACATCTTGGTACTACCCGGGTGAATAGACAATGGTGTGTCATGAGCTTCTTCCATCACCTTCCCAGTCATCCTGAGATTTTCCTTCTTATTTGGGATGAATAGGCGACCCTTGAAATACAAGGCGCCACCTCCAACAACAGTGAAAAAGGAGGGTTTACCCTTCGCAATATAGCTCTTAATCCTGTCGACATCATCGTCAAAGCCTTGCAGATTCTTTATGGAGCTCACAAGATCTGGTTCAACCACTAGGTTACTCAGGGAACCCTGATTAATAACACGAAGGTTCATCTTTTGATACTCTTCAGGAGGGGGAATAAGGTAACCCTGAGGAACAATGTGGAGGTTCAGCTTACGGAATTCCTCTTGCAGACGATCGTGAACCTGATGAACCTGGAGGTGGTTGCAGTATGACTTGCGACTTAAGGCATCAGCCATTACATTAGCCTTGCCAGGGGTATATGATATACTACAGTCAAAATCTGCTATACGCTCCATCCATCTTTGTTGACGCAGGTTCAGCTCCGGTTGAGTGAACAAGTACTTCAGACTTTGATGGTCCGTGTAGATTTCACAGCGATTATCGACAAGGTATTGTCGCCATTCCTTCAATGCATGAATGACTGCGGCAAGCTCGAGATCATGAACTGGGTAGTTCTCTTCATGAGCACGCAGTTGACGTGAAGCATAAGCGATCACCTTGCGATCCTGCATTAGGACACAACCTATTCCTTGACGAGAAGCATCACAGTATATGACGAAATCCCTTTTCGTATCTGGAGGAGCAAGTACTGGAGCGTACGTCAGTTTTTCCTTGAGCGCCTGGAAACTTTCCTGACATTTATCAGTCCATTCATACTTAACACCTTTGTGAAGCAGGTTGGTTAAGGGCTTCGCAATCTTGGAGAAGTTCTCGACGAATCGACGGCAATAGCTGGTGAGTCCGAGAAAACTTCTGACTTGCTTGACATTCTTCGGTGGAGTCCAGTCAAGAATAGCTTGAATTCGTTCGGGGTTGACCGCAATACCATCCTTGGAAATCACATGACCAAGGTAAGTCACTTCGTCTAGCCAAAACTCACATTTGGAATACTTCGCATAGAGTTTATGTTCCCGAAGCTTATCCAATACAAGACGAAGATGTTCAGCATGCTCTTCTTTGTTCTTTGAAAACACCAGAATATCATCCAGATATACCACGACAAATTTGTCGAGGTAGTCCAGGAATATATAATTCATCAATCGAGAGAAGGTTGCCGGTGCATTGGTTAAGCCGAAGGACATGACGGTGTACTCGTATGATCCATATCGAGTAACAAAGGCGGTCTTTGGAATATCCTCCTTGCGAACACGGATCTGGTGGTATCCCAATCTCAAGTCGAGCTTAGAGAAAACGGTGGAACCAGCAAGTTGATCATACAAATCATTTATCCGAGGGAGAGGATATTTGTTTTGAATAGTGGCCTGGTTGATAGGACGATAGTCTTGAACCAATCGATTTGTCCCATCCTTCTTCTTAACAAAGAGAGAAGGTGCTCCCCAAGCAGAGGAACTCGGACGGATAAAACCCAGACGGAGCGAGTTGTCAATTTCTTGCTTAAGTTCAAGGAGTTCATGTGGTGGCATTTTATAAGGACGCTTGGCAATAGGAGTGGTACCGGGTACCAAGTCAATGACAAACTCGACAGCTCGAGCAGGGGGGAATCCCCGGAAGTTCTTTTGGAAAGACATCTTGAAATTCTCGGACCACTGGTATGTTTTCAATCCCTTCCAGAGGCGACGCATTTAATGCATTCAAAGCATACAGCCGTGCCTCAGCATTACGAACGAGATGAGCATGGTAGCTTACTAGTTCATCTGAAGGGTGTAGGAGGTGGACGGTTTTGGTGGCACAAACGATCGATGCCGTATGAGCTTTCAACCAGTCCATCCCCAATATGAGATCAATGTTGGATGACTTTAGTAGGATGGGGTTGGCTAGGAATTCTAATCCTTCAATTTCAACTGGAACATGGGGGCAAACCACAGATGTTCGGCATTCGCCCCCAGGGGTGTTTACCACTATCGGGATGTTCATCTCTTCGCTCCTAATGTCATGCATGTATGCAAAATTTTCCGACATAAAGGAATGCGATGTTCCTGTATCAAACAATACAGAAGCAGGTACTGAGTTAACAAGAAGTGTACCCATCACGGTAGCAGGCTGGTCTTGAGCTTGACCCATATCAATGTTGTTGGCCTGACCACGAACATAAGCAGTCTTAGTGTTGTAGTTGCGGTTCTGGTTGTTGCCACGGCCAGTTGCGGGAAGTGCCAGCTGATTCGGATTCTGCCTGCAGTCTCTAGCACGGTGACCTGGACGGCCTCACTTGAAGCACAGCCCGTCCTCAGGATGGGAAGGAGGAACTCGAGGCGGTGGAGCTGGAAGCCTCGGCTGCCTAGGTGGTGGAGGAGGCAGGCGAGGTGCAGCATAGGACGGCCTCGGAGTAGGAGCAGGTGCATGGTACATGTTGTTGGGGATCCAGATCTTCCGCTTCTGTGCAGATGAGCCCGAAGATGAGCCCATGTCACGGTTGCGCTTGCTGCTATATTTGTATTCCTGCAGAGCAGTCTCAACCTGAATAGCCTTGTTCACGAGGGTGGCGAAATCAGCATAGTCCTGAACGAGGAGTGTCAGCTTGATATCAGGGTGGAGGACTTCACGGAACTTCTCCTGCCTGCGGGCATCAGTCGCAATGTCTTCTTCGGCATAGCGAGATAATTCCAGAAATTCCCGCTGATAAGCATCCACAGTCTTGTTGCCCTGGACCAAGTTGCGGAACTCACGCTTCTTCCGGTCCATGATTCCCTGGGGAATGTATCGAGCACGGAAAGCAGCCTTGAACTCTGCCCAAGTGATGATAGTCCCATCGGGCTGAGAGCGCCTGTGGCTGTCCCACCATTGAGCAGCGGGACCCTTCAGAAAGTAGGCGGCAAAGTTGACATAGCTCGCCAGGGGCACATTGGCAGACTCCAGCTCATAAGAAATGTCACGGAGCCAGTCATCAGCATCAAGAGGCTGAGTTGAGCTGCGGTAGATCGCAGGGTTGAGACGGCAGAAGTCTTGCAGTGTCATGCCTTGTGGTTGGTTCATGTTCGTCCTTTGGAACTGATCCATGAGCCCTTGCATAAACTGACGGTTCAGCTCAAACTGTTGGATCATCCCCGCCATATACTCAGGAGGCGGGGGTGGTGCATCGTTGGCAGGGCCACGCGGGCGGCCAACTGGTCTAACCATCCTGTTAAATATTTAGCAGGGGTAGTTTAGCTTAATGTAATTGCAAAGGCATCGCACGCATTCATGAAGTAATCAAGCATAATGAAAGGGAAATGCGATAGATACTCCATAGTAGTTGAGTTCGACATACAGACCCATACATAAGTTCGATTACAGACTAACGATTAAAAACTCGAAATTTGGCGATAGCCCGGACGCATTTGAGGATACCCTAGACTCAGTAGGGGGCGCGCAGGCACGCGGTGGAAGAGTACCACAACGAGATGTAGCGATAAGGCTACATCAACGTAGGAGAGGACGATCGAATCCTCGTAGCTGGCGGTGATAGAAGGTAGGGACAGGACCCTGTGTCCCGTTGTGACTCTGGTGAGGGTACCGCATCCAGTCGAGCAGCTGAGGTCCAAGTGCAGGGGTTCTACCCCCAACATCAGTCCACTCGAGAGCTGATGGTAGCTCTGTCCTGCTCGGCTCGCGGATGCGCATAGGTGGAACCCTCGGACAGTGTGATGGCTGCAGCTCTGTCAACGCGTCGTAAAGACGAGCGCGCGTAGCATACAGCTCCACAGTCAGAGCTCGGAAAGCACGATCCATTGCCTCAGTGTACTGCGCCAGAATCCGCGCGTCGTAGCGACGCGTCACGTAGGGGGCGCAGACAGCGACGTAGGAACGGTCGCTGCGCTCCCGAACGTCAGAAGCGTAGGCAGTGAGATCAGACCCAGTCTCATCCCCAGCAGGAGCATGCGGGATGTATCTGAAAGGGCTCTCCTCCAGGTGAGGGTACGCTCCACGGAGACGGGTGATGGCGATGTAGGCCGCATCATGGACGGCCATCTCGACCGACACTCCAATACCACAGAACACGTGGCGCTCGAGGGTCTCGCCGCTCCTCTGGTCGAAGATGCGAACCTCAGCCTGGTACTGGCACTGGTTGTACTCGCGGAAATCCTCGAACACAGTGTACTCGGGGTACCAGGGATATCCCAGCCTGGTCAGGAGATCGACCAAAATGGCCGGGAACCCAGTCGTCTCAGTGGCCTGTGTGAGGCGCACGTGCTGTCTTGCGGGACGCATCTGAAAATAAGATTGACGGATGTCAATGACAGTGTGTGTAATACATATTCAGGAGAAAAAGAGTAGATAGTCCAGCGCTCCGGATTGATGTGATTCGAGAACCTAATGTTAGAGTTAGTAAAATCTTTGACCCGAAAGAGAAGAGAAAGTAGAGCCCAGAGTATAGGAAAGGAGTAAAAGATACTAATACCACCCAATTGAGATGTGGGCCCGTAACCCACAGGTCCCAGGATCGAAACCTGGCTCTGATACCAACTTGTGACGCCCTCGGCTTAATTGTACGCTAATCATACACGCAAATGCGTACGATCAAACCCAAGGACTCACGGGAAGATATCACAACACAACTCTAGACACAAATAAAATAACATTAGCTTCATATTACAAGCCAGGGGCCTCGAGGGCTAGAATACGAAAGCTCGATAAACACACGAGTCAGCGGAAGCAACAGATATCTGAGTACAGACATAAAACATGGGGTGCCTTAGAGAAGGCTAGCACAAAAGATACAACGATCGAACGAGGCGAGGCCTCCTGCCTGGGAACCTCCTAACTACTCCTGATCATCAGCGGCCTCCACGTAGTAGTAGGCACCGTCGGGGTAGCAGTCGTCGGTGGCGGGGACCTCCATCTCCTGGGCTTCATCATCTGATCGCAGCAAACGGATCAAGGGGACAAGGGGGGAGCAAAGCAGCGGTTAGTACTCATCCAAAGTACTCGCAAGTCTTACATCAGAACTATTCTAATTATGCATCAGTATCAAAGAAGGGGGTTATATGTGGACTGACTGCAGCAATGCGAGAATAGAGAGAGAAGACCTAGTCCTATCGAAGACTAGCATCTTCAGGGTCTTGCAGCAATAGACGAGAGTAGAACAGGGGTAACACATAAATAGTCATATGGTTGCAGCAATATTAAAGTGAGGTCACGCCTAAAGATCCTCCCTCGACTCCCTGCGAGGAAGCAATCCCGAGGCAAACTAATTCCAGTTAAGTAACAATTGTAGTTGTATAAGATCGGGGCACAACTCCAAGTCGTCCTGTAACCGTGGACACGGCTATCCGAATAGTTAATTTTCATCCCTGCAGGGGTGCACCACATGTCCCGTCACGCTCGATAACACTCTCGCCGGACATACTTTTCTGGGTCCTGCCCGGCCTCAGAATATCGACACGTCGCAGCCCCACCTAAGACTAATCAGAGAGGTCAGCCCGCCGGTCTAAATCCTAAGCACAAAGGGTTCATGGGCCCAGTTCCCCTTCACGCTCCTGCACGTGCCGTGGGCGGCCGACGTCAGTCCTAGCATCCCTTAATCACAAGCGCGATGCATCTCGGGACCACTCGGGCGCGCGCCGCTACACTGCTGGCATCTGAAAAGCTTCGGCTGATACCGCGACGCCGAGTACCCATAATTTTTCCCGCGTAGCCGGCTAGTGCGAAAAGGTCTCCGACCAGCCCAGATCAAATACCCAAATCCATTAGCATTTTAATTAGGCCAACAACACAGTATCACGGGAATCCACCCAGCTTACAACTAATCACTAATGATCCCAGTAACATGGTCGAGTAACTGTGTGGTCGTAACATCGGGGGGAATCCGAGGTATCACCCTCGTTGGATCCCGAACGATGTACCCGTCAAGGTGGGCTTAGAGGAATCACCCTCGGGGGTACCAGACTCGCGGGGTTGCACGACAGATGCGTCATCGGGAATGGTGAAAGAGGAATCACCCTCGATAACCACGACTGACTAGCTATACTACAGAGATATCATCAGGAGTACTTAGCGAGGTGTCACCCTCGGTACCCGATAGTATCTCTGTAGCGTCGTACAATGAAGGGGGGTGAATGTGCTGTGTCGGGTCTGGCTCGTCGATCAAAGATCGAGATTTGAAAACAAGCGGGGCAACTGAGCTACGGGGTCAGAGGGGATGACTGCTCCACCGATACTAGGCATATTAAAAGTACAGGACTGAAAGTAGCAGTTCATCAAAAATAGGCTATGCATCAGATATAGGAGCTAACTACAACAGTAGCAAAATACTAATGCAAGCAGTAGGAAGAAAGACATAGGTGATATAGGAATGATCAAGGGGAGTTTTGCTTGCCTTGCTGCTCTGCGGCAAAGGACTGATCGGCAGGGTCGTAGATGTACCCGGCAGCAGCGTCAGTCTCGGGGTCTACCGGTAAGAAGAGGGGGAAGAAACAATAAATAATAGCACCGATGCAACACAAAGCATGACATGAAAAGATGCAGGCTAGACATGAGCTAACGCAGCAACATCCGTCATAGACGGGTCGGAAGAATATCTGACGATATTTTCCGGGTCTCGGGCTACTACGGGTTATACTGGAAACGATGGAAAAGTTCCATGTTTGCTATGCTAGGGACGCGTGACAGACGAACGGACCGTGTATCCGGGTTCGTCTCGCTTTGCTGATCAACTTTCATGTTGAAAATATTTTGATCTGACTTACGGATTATTTTATATTAATTTTCAAAGTTTTATTAATTATTTAGGAATTAAAAACAGATTTAAAAGATTTAATAAAATCCCATTATGACATCATCGCGATGTCAGGCTGACATCAACCTTTGACCGGTCAACTCACCAGGGGTCCCGAACGTCATAGACACAAGTTTTATTTAAGATTAAATATTATTTAATCAGATTAATTTAGTGGGGGACCCGCGTGTCATACTCTAATTATGTTAATTAATTATTTTAACTAATATATTTATTTATTTAAGAAAAACATTATTTTTATAATATATATTTCAACTAACGCGTGGGGCCTCCCTGTCATAGACAGCGGGTGCATTGGCCCCATCGATAAGTGGCCTAAGGCTATTTTCCTATCCTTTTTTATTAGATACCTAACCGTGCAAATACCGTATTCCTCCAGTATCTATATACGCAAATACATACATCGCATATCATACTTACATGCATACATACATACATACATACATACATACGGCATCTAATACATCTCTTGTTTCTTTTTATTTTCTCTTTCAACACTCATCTCTCTCTCTGTTACCAGAAAGACACAGAAGTCTCTCTGCTAACACAACCTAGAGGAACCAAATATTCAAATCCTCCTACCGGAGTCTACCGTCGACGGATCGAGGCCCCGTTTGCCGGAACGGAACCGGGACGGCGAGGAGATCGACACGGTGGGAGGAGCCCGAGGAGGGGCTCATCGACGGTGACGTGACGGCCCGGTGAAGCCGGAGTTCGCACGAAGGTGACGGTGGAGACGGGCGTGCCGGCGAGGAGGAGCCGGCCGGAGGTTCGCCGGGAGGGGCCCCGGTGAGGAGGGGCCCCCGGAGATGGAGCCGCCGATGGGGAGGGGCTCGGCTGGCGGGGCTCCCGGGGTCGGCCGATGGGATGGGGAGGGCCCCGGCCGCCGGATCCGGAGGGGGAGATGGGTAAGGAGGCCGGGGGTGGTGGTGCTGCCCGGCGTGGTGGGGTAGAGGGGCTCGCCGGCCGGGAAAGGGGAGGGGCTGCCGGCCGGGAGAGGGGGCTGTGAGGGGGGGCGCCGGGGGATGAGGAGGCTCACCGGCGGGAGGAGGGTTCGGTGGAGGGAGGCCGTGGGGTGGGGGGGGCGCCGGGGGAGGAGGAGAGGCCGCCGGCAGGGTGGGAGAGGGGCGAGGTGGAGGCGATCTGGGGGAGACGGGAGGGAGAGGGGTCGTGGGGGGTTGGGGCTCTCGTGGGGGTGGGGCTGGCGACGTGGGAGAGGAGAGAGTCACGGGAGGGGGTTTCTCTCATGGGCAGGGAGAGAGTCACGAGAGGGAGGGAGCGTCGGTGGGTGGGGTGGGGCCCCCCACGAGGGGGGGTAGCTGGCGGCGGCGCACAGAGAGGGGGGGGGGAGGGAGTTGGCGTGGGGAGTGGCTGCCGCCAGGGGGGATTAGGGTTTGGGGAGGCCGGCTGGGCCGGTGGGTGGCCGAGCTGGGCCGGGGGAGTGGGGGTTGTTTTCATTTTTTTTTCTTTTGCTTAGTTTTATTTTGTTTTCTTTTTTCCCTTTTTTATTATTTCTTTCTTTCAGTTTTCTTTTCTTTCTTTTATCATTATTATTTCTTTAATACTTTCCTTTTTTTTACATATATATTCATTTAATATTTGCAATGAACTCATAACGTACTCTTCGTTTGTCTTCAAATTTTGAATCCGGACAAAACTCGAATCAACGCGGGTCTGAGATGGGAATCCGATGACGTGGCATCGTTAGCGGTTGATCACTGTAGCTTAATTACAATAATCACTGTAGAAAAAGTCGAGGATGTCACACCTTACCTCCTGGGGTCGTTGCCCCCCTTCGGTAGTCCCCCGGGGCCACCTCCGGTGGTCCCGGTGGTCGTGGTACGTTACCGGTGATGCCCGAAACACTTCCGGTATCAGAAACCATCTGTCCTATATATCAATCTTTACCTTCGGACCATTTCGGAGCTCCTCGTGACGTCCGGGATCTCATCCGGGACTCCGAACAACTTTCGGTAACCTCGTATAACAATTCCCTATAACCCTAGCGTCATCGAACCTTAAGTGTGTAGACCCTACGGGTTCGGGAGACAGGCAGACATGACCCAGACACCTCTCTGGCCAATAACCATCAGCGGGGTCTGGATACCCATTGTGGCTCCCACTTGCTCCACGATGATCTCATTGGATGAACCACGATGTCAAGGATTCAATCAATCCCGTACACGATTCCCTTTGTCTGTCGGTATAGAACTTGCCCTAGATTCGATCGTCGGTATACCTATACTTTGTTCAATCTCGTTGCCGGTAAGTCTCTTTACTCGTTCCGTAGCACGTCATCGTGTGACTAACCCCTTAGTCACATTGAGCTCATGATGATGTTCTACCGAGTGGGCCCAGAGATACCTCTCCGTCACACGGAGTGACAAATCCCGATCTCGATTCATACCAACCCAACAGACACTTTCGGAGGTACCCGTAGTGCACCTTTATAGTCACCCAGTTACGTTGTGACGTTTGATACACCCAAATCACTCCTACGGTATCCGAGAGTTGCACAATCTCACGTTCGAAGGAAAAGATACTTGACATTAGAAAAGCTTTAGCATACGAACAATACGATCTAGTGCTAGGCTCAGGATTAGGTCTTGTCCATCACATCATTCACCCAATGATGTGATCCCGTTATCATTGACATCCAATGTGCATGATCAGGCAACCATGATCATCTATTGACTAACGAGCTAGCCAACTAGAGGCTTGCTAGGGACACATTGTGATCTATTTAACCACACATTTATTACTCTTTCCTGTTAATACAATTATAGCATGAACAATAGACGATTATCATGAACAAGGAAATATGATAATAACCATTTTATTATTGCCTCTAGGGCATATCTCCAGCAAAAACCTATAGTAATGAATAAGAAGGTTAAGACAAAAGTGTTGAAATTATATCATTTCCACATATAAGTTGGTAGAGGAGCTACATATTGTTGTAGAGATAACTTCGGAAACAAGAAATGAAGCGGGACAACTAGCATATGCCGATTTGTCTATTTAAAAAACTTTTTATTTTCACATAAGAGAAAATATACCATGATGAACCGAAACAATACGAATAATATTACAAATTGTCCGATTTCCACATGTAAGTCATGGTGTGAGGTATATAATGCAACGATAACTACTCTTGAAAATTAAAATGATGGAAAGACGAGTGGAATATGTCGAGATGCTATATAAATAAGTTCTCATTTTGACATGAAGTGAAAATCTAGAGTGATGAATCAAGAGGGTGCGAAAATGGTGCTAAAGATGTATGATTCCTATATAAGAAGAGCAACATACTGCTGCAGAGACTAATCCTGAAGCATGAAATGAATGAAATGTTTTTGTAATATGACTTCTATCCTGTTTGAAAAATGTTTCAGTTTACACGGTAGGGAAATTTACAGTAATGAATTAAAAGGTTATCAAAATGTCCTAAAATTATATCATTTGTACAAATAATTTTTTGGAGGAGCTACATACTGTTGTAGAGACAAGTTTGACAGCAACAAATGAAGCAGGACTGATAGCATATGTCGATTTTGCTGTTTAAATAACTTTTCAGTTTCACAGAAGTGAAAAATATACCATGATGGTACGAAATGGTACAAAACATATTATAAATTGTCTGATTTCGACATGTAAGTTGTTGTTTGAGGTACATAACGCAATAAAAACTCCGTGTAATAATGAAATGGTCGATTGGCTACTGTTATCTGTCGATGATACCATATAAATTAATTTTCAGTTTTAGACGAACGGAAATCTAAAGTATCAAATTAAGATGATGCAAAAATGATGCTAATGATCTATAATTTCTACATAAGGGGGAGCCACATACTGCTGCAGAGTGGTGTGGCAAACTATGAAATATAAAAAATGATGTCGTAATAGGGCGACTACCCTATTTGAAAAATATTCCACTTTTCTAGGAAGAGAAAACCTATAGTAATGAATAAAAAGGTTAAGACAAAAGTGTTGAAATTATATCATTTCCACATATAAGTTGGTAGAGGAGCTACATATTGCTGTAGAGATAACTTCGGAAACAACAAATGAAGCGGGACTACTAGCATATACCGATTTGTCTATCTGAAAAACTTTTTACTTTCACATAAGAGAAAATATACCATGATGAACCGAAACAATACGAATAATTTTACAAATTTTCCGATTTCCACTTGTAAGTCGTTGTGTGAGGTATATAATGCAACGGTAACTACGCTTGAGGATTGAAATGATGGAAAGGCGAGTGGAATATGTCGAGATGCTATATAAATATGTTTTCATTTTCACATGAAGTGAAAATCTAGAGTGATGAATCAAGAGGGTATGAAAATGGTGCTAAAGATGTATGATTCCTATATAAGCGGAGCCACGTGCTGCTGCAGAGACTAATCCCGAAGCATGAAATGAAGGAAAGCTTGTTGTAATATCACTTTTATCCTGTTTTAGAAATGTTTCAGTTTACAGGGTAGGGAAATTTACAGTAATGAAAGAAAAGGTTATGTAAATGTGTTAAAATTGTATCATTTGTACAAATAAGTTTTTGGAGGAGCTACATACTGCTGCAAAGATAACTTTGGCATCAACAAATGAAGCAGGACTAATAGGATATGTTGATTTCTCAATTTAAGCAACTTTTCAGTTTCACAGAAGAGAAAGTATACCATGATGGATCGAAATGGTATAAAACATATTACAAATTGTCTAATTTCCACATATAAGTTGTTGTTTGAGGTAGATCATGCAATAAAACTACCCTATAATAATGAAACTGTTGAAAGGCTACTTTTATCTGTCAACGATGCCATATAATATAATTTTCAGTTTTAGACGAACGGAAATCTAAAGTGAAAGATTAAGATGATGCGAAAATGATGCTACTGATGTATAATTTCTACATAAAACGGAGCCACATACTGCTGCACAGAGTAGTGGCAAACTATGAAATGAAGAAAATGATCTCGTAATATTGCGACTACCCTATTTGAAAAATATTGCACTTCCCCGAGAAGATAAAATCTATAGTAACGAATAAAACGGTTACAAGAAAAGTGTTGAAATTATATCATTTCCACATCTAAGTTGTTGAAGGAGCTACATAGTGCTGTAGAGACAACTTCAGAAGCAAGAAATGAAGCGGGACTACTAGCATATGTCGATTTGTCTAATTAATTAAGTTTTTATTTTCACATAAGAGAAAATATACCATGATGGACCGAAACAATACGAATAAAATTACAAATTGTCCGATTTCCACATGTAAATAATTGTGTGAGGTATATAATGCAATGGTAACTACTCCTGAAAATTGAAATGATGGAAAGGCGAGTGGAATATGTTGAGATGCTATATATGTCGTGGGTATAAGTTTGACAGTAGATGTGTAGGGTACGAAAGGATGGGCAGAGCCTTACCTACGGCGAGGTTGTATGAGTTCAGGCCCCTCTATGGTGGAGGTAATAGCCCTACGTCTCAGTGCTCTGGGAGCTTGTTGTCGAGTGGAATATGGAATACAGTGAATTGCTAACCCCTGCACCAGTGGGGGAGGGTGGCTTATATAGAGTGCGCTGCCCTCCACAACGGTTCGGTGCACAGGGGTGGACTAGTGGCGAATAAATGCCTACTTTATAGGTAACGTATGTCTTAAATGCTAATAAAGGTACATGGAAACGTATGACCGTTTCCCTCCAGGGGGGTACGATGCACAGAGTGGAATCCAGTCGGTTAGTTTGATATTCTCCGAATGCTCGTCTCCGACTGGATGGTCGAGGATCTGTTACCGACTGGATGATGGGAACTCCTTAGTTCAGTCGGAACTGACTAAGGGCCTTGTCCCTTATGAGGGGTAGTCCTTGGGTAGGATCTACAGGGCAGGCCTATGACCCTAACCTAGGACTATAACCCCATCATTAGTCCGCGAATAGATTGGGGTTGGAACGACGAAGCGATGGATGAAGTTTGGATCCGACTGGTACGGATGTGACTTTGGCGTTGCTTGCCTCGATCCATTTTATCTTTTCTGACCAACGATCCGAGTGGAAGTATTTGTGAAACAAACTGTCGGAAACCGAGTGCTTCCGTGGTATCTTCTGACGTGACCAGTCAACTGACATCGGCGGATTTTCCGGGATCCTCAAATTTCGGTTACCGCGCGCTCAGCGGGGCTGACGACATCGCGCTCGAGTAGTGCCTGACGCCTGGATTCCCGCGCCTTCATCTTCTCCACTGATATCACCGCGGCCGGTCGGGGGATAAGATTTCGGGGCCACTTGCCTGTGACCCAGTTGGAACCTTACTTAACCCTCAGCGGCGAGGGTTTTTTGTTACGCTCGCCGGACATCTTGCCTTTGCTCTGCTTCCCTCGCCATCCTCCGCGCACCACAATCTTCTTCCTTCTCCTTCTCCCTCGCGAATCCGCAGCTTCCGCCATGACAAAGGGGCAGACTAGCAAGCTAGAGGCACGGAAGAAGAGGGGGAAGGCGGCGGCTCCTGCTCAGCGGAGGCAGCGAACGCTACCGGCGGGGTGGATCCAGGGGGACTTCCTCCCCTCCACGGTGACAGAGGAGGACCTGCTGGAGCTGGTGGAGCATGGGATGATTGCGCACAAGTCGTGGAGGTTGCCGGCGGAGGGTGAGACCGAGCCGGCGCCCCGGGAGGGGGGGCGCGTCCTGCTGCTCAGCCACGTGCATCGAGGTTTCTCCCTACCCCCACATCCTTTCTTCAAAGGCATAATGAACCACTTCGGGGCGCAGCTCCACCACTTTTCCCCGAATGCCATACCTCATCTCTCTGCTTTCGTAGTCTTGTGAGAGTGCTTCATCGGCTGTCCTCCCCATTGGGGGCTTTTTAAACATATCTTCTCTGCTAGATCCCAAACTATCAGACGACTTAATCAGTCGGATGATAAGACTCACCTTTTCCAGCTCTGCGGAGGCTTAGGCTTCCAAAAGAAGAGCAAAAGTAGTTATCCCGCTCTTCAGTTGAGTGAATCGGTTAGGAACTGGCAATCAACATGGTTCTACTGCCAGGACGTTGCTTGCCCGAATGCTACGACAGGGTTGCCTCCTTTTAGCTTAGATCGACCAGCTCCGCCTTAGCAGCTCGCGCTCACGAAGGCAGAGAAGATCCATATCCAGCCTCTGTTCGACGCACTCGTAGATGTCGTCAGAAAGGGAGTCACCGGCATAGATTTGCTGGAGATTTTCCTCGGCCGGCGCATCCAACCACTGCAGACCCGAGACCACGCCATGTGGCACTACACGGGGCCCAAAGACTCCACTCGGACCAACGTCGAGTGCGTGACTAGGGAGACGGTGGCATCGTGGGTGCTCCAAATCACAGGCGCCTACGAGAACTCCAGAGGGTCCCGGCGAGTGAAGGCTTTCTGCGTGGACAACCCTCCTCCGAATGAGGTGAGTACAACTTGTCGAGTGCACATAACTGTCTTAGATTTATCGCTTTCTTGAATCACTGTCTGACGTCTGATGTCGCCGAGTGTATTTTATGCAGAAGTGGACCGACTGGTTCTCTCCTGTCTCGAACGGGAACCCGGCCGGGGAGGAGGAGGAGGGCAGCTAGGAGGGCAGCGTGGAGAGCGTCGAGTACGTCTCCGACAGTGGGGAGACGGAGGAGGAGTCTGGGGAAGAGGAGGAGGAAGACGAAGAGCAGAACTCGCCACCCCCACCCCCAGAGCTTCGAACCAAACACCGACATGAACCTGCGGCTCCCTCGGCCCCTCCAGAATCCTCGAGTGCCCCGCCAACCGCTCCTACGGTCCCGAGCGCCCTGCCAACTGTTCCCATGGTTCCGAGTGCTCGAAGCATCAAGAGGACCAGGGACGCTGATGCTGAGCCTGCGGGTCAGCCTTCCAAGCTGGCCAAACCGAGCGGATCTAAACCTCTGAAGGCTTTGCCGCGGATGAGGGTCATCGTTCCCGTCACCTCAACGTAAGTGCATTGTCTTTCTTTCTCCTTGGAGTATTTGATTGAAACTCCCGCTTATTGGTCGAATGAATTTCACTCGACAGAGTTGCTACCTCTGCCACCTCTCCGGCATGCCAGGGGGATGATCCCATGGACATGGATAATGTTGTCTCGTCCCAGCCAGGTGCGTCGTAGCGATTCCGAGAGTTTACATTATTGCATCAAGAATTTTGTCTTTGGTCTTGCCTTTTTTCCTGTGATCTCACACCGTTCGGTCGGGTTTCCCTCAGGGGCGATTTATGTGGATGAGGATGACTAGGGGAGGTCTGAGCAAGCTGCGGTGCCTTTCCTTGAGGCTGTTTCGCCAGTTACTGCTCTCTCCGCGGACGTGCCGCCGACTGAGGCGATGCCGTCGACTGAAACGGCGCTGGTTGCTGCTGAATCGACTGGAACGGGCCTTGCGATGCCCAAGGAGCCTCCAACGATGCCAGGCCCGTCAACTGTCGAGTACAACGTCCAACGCCTCCCGGAGGATCAGGTGGGAGCGTCCAAGGGGGCCATGGTGCAGGCGGAGCTGATGGCGGGAGAGGCCAAGAAGGCGTACGACTCCATCGCGTCGCTGTACCAGCGAAGCTTGGAACTGCGGGACGATATCCAAGTAAGTGGGCTAGTAAGTATTTACTTTTCTCTTGTAACCCACTGGGTGTGCTCGGATATCGTATGATTTATGCAATGGGTTCACTCTTAGTGAACCCTCACTAGTGGGGACAGGGCCTATAGCCCCGGCCCGTAAGGGGCTTTAGTCCCGGTTCACCAACCGGGACTAAAGGGGCGGGACTAAAGGCCTAACCTTTTCGTCTCGGCCCTCTTACACGCCGGCACTAAAGGTGCTCCACGTGGGCGCCTCGTAGCGCCCCAGGGGCAGGCCCTTTAGTCCCGGCTCGTTACACGGACCGGGACTCAAGATTTTCAGATTTTCCTGGTTTTTGGCTTTTTTTTTGAATGAAATTATTTTGGGGTTTTAGGGTTTTAGGGTTTAGGTGTTCAGGAGATTAACGTGATGCCTCGTTTTGTGTTCGGGAATTAGTTTTCATATAATTTAAAATAGAAATAATTATGCATATATATATATATATAAGATTAACTCATCTTACAAGCGATCATATACAATTATATGGTGATCTGAATTTTCGGGACTAGAGCCTGTCTATTCGATTACATGGACGAAGATCAGTAATGACCCTTAGCTACACTAAATCGTCCTTTGTCTTCTATAGCTTCCGTCCTCAGAAATCTCGCAAGCTCCTGTGCAACAGCAATCGCGCGTTGCTCTGGTAGGACCTTCGTCCTCATGGCCTCGTGCTATATAAGAAGAGGAGATGAATATGAATATCAATCATGATAACAAAGAATGACGGGTAAAAATAGAGGTGTGAATGTTCATTGCTTACGTCGAATATGTGCTCCTTGAGCTCAGAGGTAAACGTGCGAATGGTCTCGCAAACATGCTATCCGCATAGATGCGTTCCCCGTGGCTGCTGGTCACACTTTACGAGAATGGAATATATATAATCAAAATAATAATCTAGCATCATAAATGTATTGAAAATTAATAGAAGTATATCATACTACTACTTACCTGAGCCGCTCTAAAGGTCAGCTTCTCAGAAAAGTTACCGGGAGTCACGCACTTGACCCGATTCCAAACCCTGCCCGACAAGGATAATGATTTGCTAAGTTTTTCATTAATTGATATATCAGAAAATCATCGAAAGAGACCGATAGAGCGCAAGAATGATTAAAATTACACTTGGAGCATGTCCTGCAGGCTTTGGAACTGTTCCAAGGGTCTCGATAATGAGTCGAAGGCATCAACTATTCCCTTATCAATTTGAATGTCCAATAGAATCCAATGGAAGCTGCACATGTATATATATATGTGTGTGTGTGTGAGTAACTTATCAATTACACTTATAAGTGAATGGACACAACAGAGTAATGACCCTCACCTGAAGTTGTATGGAAACAGTATGTGGTCACAGAAATTTTGATCTCTTAGAAACCTTAGAAGGTTTTCCTCCGTCTACTTGGGATAATTAGTTAGCGTCGCTATATGTATTTTATCTGGATCGATAAACCCAATATTTATGATGCTCTTACTTTTACACTCCAGAATCTTCAATCTACATAATAGAGTACAAGTTATATATAGACAATGAATTGAAATAACTAAACAACTTATATGTAGACAACGAATTGAAAAACTTACAGACAATAGCAAGTCATAAGCGATTTGTCGAGGGCGTCGCCATTGTACATCTGGAAGAGTTCATCAAAGTCGATATGGATTTCTTCGGAGCGGCCGTAGTACTCCTGTGGGACACTCAGCACGATCATCGTTCTCCCATTCTTTGATTCACTTAAGTACCATTTATGCAAGTAACGCATATTTGTTTGGAGATCATCTTTGCTGACCAAAGGCTCTCCCATGACAAACTGTGGCTTAGGGGCTACCACAGCCTTGGGTATCCTGTCGTCTTGGGAATTAGCCAGCAAATTTTCAACTGAGATACCACATTCATCCGCCAACTCCTTTGCGTTTTCAAAAGCTTGCCCCTGCACCGGAGGGGAACATTCTCGGTTAACACCTTGAGGGGTGGGATCGACTGTTTGGCCTGTTGTCCAAGCTGAGGAACGTCTGATTTTTTCTTGCTTGTAGTTGAACTTGATTTGCTCCCACTTTCACTTGCATGTGACTTGCTCTTTTTAACTTCCTTCTACAATGTGCGTGTATAATCATCAGGCTTATAGTGTAAGTCATACTGTGATGGAGTGGTTATGAAGTCTTTTGCCCATGCTATGTTCTTCTCGGTGTATTTCGGGCGGGGCTCGGGTTCCTTCCTTTTCATCTGCGCCTCATGTTGTTCCTTTGCTATCCTAGCGTTTTCCTCGGGGGTACGATCATAAGGTCTGATAGGAAGATTAGCATGAGGTACCTTTGGGAGGGGCGACAGTTTGCGCTTTTGGGAGCTCCGTCGCTTAGAAATCATCGACGAAGCGTTCTTGCTGGCACGCTTCCGCTTAGTATCATGTGCGGGCGGCGGCGAAGTGATTGTCGAACTTCATATGTATACCTCACCGGACTTTATTATTTCTTTACCGGCTTCTCCATCAGTGGAGCTATCACCTTCTCCGTCATTGGACCTATCTCCTGCCCCATCGGCTTCATCTTCGTGTCGCTCGACCTCCATTCCAACGTCCTGGTTTAGATATAACGACGGAGATTCAGCTGGTTCAACGTCGGGGCCATCTTTGATTATATCTTCCAGAAGTTCTTCCTCTTCGAGGTTCCTGATATGTGGATCCATAGTTCTGCAAAAAAACGGATTCTCTTAACCTTTGTACCAAAAACCAAAGTAGGAGTACTTTTCCAATTTGAGACTCCTAGATTTCTGCATAGTATTCAAAGTAGGAGTAAATTTCCAATTTGAGCATTCACTAAGCAAAACCAAATCGTAAAATAAAGTAGTATTGAAATTAGCATGCATTCAATTATAAGCTAATACATCATCACTTTTGTCCGTACATCGTCGAATATTATCATTAATACTCCTCGAATACTATCATACATATAGCATCACTAATACATCTAGAACCGTAGCGCCCGATGGGTATCGGCGCAGGCGGTGGACACCCAAAGAGAAGGAACCATCACAGGATCATAGCTCCAGTGAGATCCCCGAAGAACCTGCCAGGTATGCTCGAACCTGCCCTCCAACGCAACCATGTAGTGACGGACGTGCTCATCCTCCTCGCTGACACGGTGACGTACCACCTCCACGGTGTCCGGAAGCCTCAGCACCCTCACTGGCCCACGCGACCGCCACCAAACAAGGATCGGGTCAACGACGGGCTGGCTCCTCGCCAACCTACGCCCCCCGGAAGGTAGCACCTCCCAATACCAGCCGGGCGGAGCCCAGTCCCGGACAGGGCCCCTCTGATCAAGCAGGTGTCCTCCGCCGAGTCGATGACGAGGATGCGGGATAGGCATCGTAAAATGAACTAAAAAAATAAACTAGTTCTATTAATTTTCTTGCTAAAAATAAACTATTAACACTTAAGCATATACAATAGCAAAATTAAACTATTAACACTTATTTTCATTTTTCTTCTCCTCCTCTTCTTTCTTCTCTTCTCCTCCTCTTCTTTTCTTCTCTTCTCCTCCTCTTCTTGTCTTCTTTTCTTATACACTATACACTATATACACTATAGCAAAATTCCTCCTCTCTTTATACACTATACACTATACACTTAAGCATATACACTATACAATATACACTTTTTCTTCTTTTCTTCTCCTCCTCTTCTTATTTTCATTTTTCTTAATCTTATTTTCTTATTTTTGTTCATATTTCTTCTTCTTGTAACCCTAACCTAATTCTAAATATTACTAACCCTAATAATCTAGCACAAACCTAATAACAATAGGAATTAAATGACAAAAAAATATTTTCTTTTTCTTCTTTTCTTCTCCTTTTTCTTCCTTTCTTCTCCTTTTTCTTCTTCTCTTCTCCTTTTTCTTCTTTTCTTCTATACTGGCCGGAGTGTTGGGGAGGAGGGGGCGGGGGGCTTACTGGCCGGAGTGTTGGCGAGGAGGACGGCGTGGAGGACGACGCGACGGCGAGGAGCACGGCGCGACGGCTAGGAGGACGGCGCGACGGCGAGGAGGACGACGCGAAGGCGAGGAGGACGGCGCGACGGCGAGCAAGACGGCGGGCAGCCTGACGGCGTCGGTTACGTTCGTCACTGTGCCACGCCGGGCAGGAGAACGAGAGGACTAAAAAGAGAAATGGACGAATTGGGTTGGAAATTTTCGAAGTCCCGCTTATATAGGTGGATCTATAGTCCCGGTGCGTGGCTCGGGCCGGGACTAAAGACCCCCTTTAGTCCCGGGTGGAGCCACGACCCGGGACTAAAGGCCTCTTTTCGGGCAAACCAAGGAACCATCACAGGATTATAGGGAAAATTCGATCTAAATTCAAATGAGAATTTAGGTTGAATTTTCTCTATGATCTCAAATATAGTTTCAAATATTTTTATTTTCATAATTAATATTTTTGACTATCCAAACTATTATCTATTTTGTTATTTTCAATTAAAAACTATGTTTATTAAAAATTCTTTTTGCATACTTGAGAATTTGACAAAACTATGATAATGGAAAGTATTTCAAATTGAATAAATAATGCAAAACTATTCTTTATTTTCAGAATTAATAATTTTGACTATCCAAACTATTATCTATTTTGTTATTTTCAATTAAAAACTATGTTTATTAAAAATTCTTTTTGCATATTTGAGAATTTGACAAAACTAGGATAATGAAAAGTGTCTCAAATTGAATAAATTATGCAAAACTATTTTTTTATTTTCATAATTAATAATTTTGACTATCCAAACTATTATCTATTTTATTATTTTCAATTAAAAACTATGTTTATTAAAAATTCTTTTTGTATATTTGAGAATTTGACAAAACTATGATAATGAAAAGTGTTTCAAATTGAATAAATAATGCAAAACTATTTTTTATTTTCATAATTAATAATTTTGACTATCCAAACTATTATCTATTTTGTTATTTTCAATTAAAAACTATGTTTCGTGCATTTACTTATCCAAAATATAATTTGTTATATTTCGTGCATTTACTTATTTTTTTTGAGCTAGTTGACCCTGAAATTGAAAAGCACTACAAATGAACTCTGCAAATGTTGAAAGTTGGCATGCTATCATAATTTCACCCACATAGCATGTGTTAAAAAGTTGAGAGGGCTACGACAAAGACTTGATGCAGTTCGTATACAAAACTGACAATCTCTCTCGAAGTAGCACGGTTACGAACGAGAACTCATCTCTTACAAAGGGATTTCATTTTTTTAAACTTATTTGAACTCCATACTTTTTGTGTGTTCAAAATGCACCATTCAAAGGCACATCACAAAATTTCAACAATTTCTGACTTAATTTGTTATATTTCGTGCATCTACTTTTTTTGAGCTAGTTGACCCTGAAATTGAAAAGCACTATAAATGAACTCTGAAAATGTTGAAAGTTGGCATGCTATCATCATTTCACCCACATAGCATGTGTTAAAAAGTTGAGTGGGCTACGACAAAGACTGGATGCAGTACGTGTACAAAACTGACAATCTCTCTCGAAGTAGCAGGGTTTCGAACGAGAACTCTTCTCTTACAAAGGGATTTCATTTTTTTCAAAACTTATTTAAACTCCATACTTTTTGTGTGTTCAAAATGCACCATTCGAAGGCACATCACAAAATTTCAACAATTTCTGACTTCATTTGTTATATTTCGTGCATTTACTTATTTTTTTTAGCTAGTTGACCCTGAAATTGAAAAGCACTACAAATGAACTCTGGAAATCTTGAAAGTTGGCATGCTATCATCATTTCACCCACATAGCAGGTGTTAAAAAGTTGAGAGGGCTACGACAAAGACTGGATGCAGTTCGTGTACAAAACTGACAATCTCTCTCGAAGTAGCAGGGTTTCGAACGAGAACTCATCTCTTACAAAGGTATTTCATTTTTAAACTTATTTGAACTCCATACTTTTTGTGTGTTCAAAATGCACCATTCAAAGGCACATCAAAAATTTCAACAATTTCTGACTTCATTTGTTATATTTCGTGCATTTACTTATTTTTTTTGAGCTAGTTGACCCTGAAATTGAAAAGCACTACAAATGAACTCTAGAAATGTTGAAAGTTGGCACGATATAATCATTTCACCCACATAGCATGTGTTAAAAAGTTGAGAGGGCTACGACAAAGACTTGATGCAGTTCGTGTACAAAACTGACAATCTCTCTCGAAGTAGCACGGTTACGAACGAGAACTCATCTCTTACAAAGGGATTTCATTTTTTTTAAACTTATTTGAACTCCATACTTTTTGTGTGTTCAAAATGGACCATTCAAAGGCACATCACAAAATTTCAACAATTTCTGACTTAATTTGTTAAATTTCGTGCATTTACTTTTTTTTAGCTAGTTGACCCTGAAATTGAAAAGCACTATAAATGAACTCTGAAAATGTTGAAAGTTGGCATGCTATCATCATTTCACCCACATAGCATGTGTAAAAAAGTTGAGAGGGCTACGACAAAGACTGGATGCAGTACGTGTACAAAACTGACAATCTCTCTCGAAGTAGCAGGGTTTCGAACGAGAACTCTTCTCTTACAAAGGGATTTCATTTTTTTCAAAACTTATTTAAACTCCATACTTTTTGTGTGTTCAAAATGCACCATTCGAAGGCACATCACAAAATTTCAACAATTTCTGACTTCATTTGTTATATTTCGTGCATTTACTTATTTTTTTAGCTAGTTGACCCTGAAATTGAAAAGCACTACAAATGAACTCTGGAAATCTTGAAAGTTGGCATGCTATCATCATTTCACCCACATAGCAGGTGTTAAAAAGTTGAGATGGCTACGACAAAGACTGGATGCAGTTCGTGTACAAAACTGACAATCTCTCTCGAAGTAGCAGGGTTTCGAACGAGAACTCTTCTCTTACAAAGGGATTTCATTTTTTTCAAAACTTATTTAAACTCCATACTTTTTGTGTGTTCAAAATGCACCATTCGAAGGCACATCACAAAATTTCAACAATTTCTGACTTCATTTGTTATATTTCGTGCATTTACTTATTTTTTTTAGCTAGTTGACCCTGAAATTGAAAAGCACTACAAATGAACTCTGGAAATCTTGAAAGTTGGCATGCTATCGTCATTTCACCCACATAGCAGGTGTTAAAAAGTTGAGATGGCTACGACAAAGACTAGATGCAGTTCGTGTACAAAACTGACAATCTCTCTCGAAGTAGCAGGGTTTCGAACGAGAACTCATCTCTTACAAAGGGATTTCATTTTTTAAACTTATTTGAACTCCATACTTTTTGTGTGTTCAAAATGCACCATTCAAAGGCACATCACAAAATTTCAACAATTTCTGACTTCATTTGTTATATTTCGTGCATTTACTTATTTTTTTTGAGCTAGTTGACCCTGAAATTGAAAAGCACTACAAATGAACTCTAGAAATGTTGAAAGTTGGCATGATATCATCATTTCACCCACATAGCATGTGTTAAAAAGTTGAGAGGGCTACCACAAAGACTTGATGCAGTTCGTGTACAAAACTGACAATCTCTCTCGAAGTAGCAGGGTTTCAAACGAGAACTCATCTCTTACAAAGGGATTTCTTTTTTTTTAAAAATTTATTTGAACTCCATACTTTTTGTGTGTTCAAAATGCACCATTCAAAGGCACATCACAAAATTTCAACAATTTCTGACTTAATTTGTTATATTTCGTGCATTTACTTTTTTTTAGCTAGTTGACCCTGAAATTGAAAAGCACTATAAATGAACTCTGAAAATGTTGAAAGTTGGCATGCTATCATCATTTCACCCACATAGCATGTGTTAAAAAGTTGAGAGGGCTACGACAAAGACTGGATGCAGTACGTGTACAAAACTGACAAACTCTCTCGAAGTAGCAGGGTTTCGAACGAGAACTCTTCTCTTACAAAGGGATTTCATTTTTTTTCAAAACTTATTTAAACTCCATACTTTTTGTGTGTTCGAAATGCACCATTCGAAGGCACATCACAAAATTTCAACAATTTCTGACTTCATTTGTTATATTTCGTGCATTTACTTATTTTTTTTGGCTAGTTGACCCTGAAATTGAAAAGCACTACAAATGAACTCTGGAAATCTTGAAAGTTGGCATGCTATCATAATTTCACCCACATAGCAGGTGTTAAAAAGTTGAGAGGGCTACGACAAAGACTGGATGCAGTTCGTGTACAAAACTGACAATCTCTCTCGAAGTAGTAGGGTTTCGAACGAGAACTCATCTCTTTCAAAGGGATTTCATTTTTTAAACTTATTTGAACTCCATACTTTTTGTGTGTTCAAAATGCACCATTCAAAGGCACATCACAAAATTTCAACAATTTCTGACTTCATTTGTTATATTTCGTGCATTTACTTATTTTTTTTGAGCTAGTTGACCCTGAAATTGGAAAGCACTACAAATGAACTCTAGAAATGTTGAAAGTTGGCATGATATCATCATTTCACCCACATAGCATGTGTTAAAAAGTTGAGAGGGCTACCACAAAGAATTGATGCAGTTCGTGTACAAAACTGACAATCTCTCTCGAAGTAGCAGGGTTTCAAACGAGAACTCATCTCTTACAAAGGGATTTCATTTTTTTAAACTTATTTGAACTCCATACTTTTTGTGTGTTCAAAATGCACCATTCAAAGGCACATCACAAAATTTCAACAATTTCTGACTTAATTTGTTATATTTCGTGCATTTACTTTTTTTTAGCTAGTTGACCTTGAAATTGAAAAGCACTATAAATGAACTCTGAAAATGTTGCAAGTTGGCATGCTATCATCATTTCACCCACATAGCATGTGTTAAAAAGTTGAGAGGGCTACGACAAAGACTGGATGCAGTACGTGTACAAAACTGACAATCTGTCTCGAAGTAGCAGGGTTTCGAACGAGAACTCTTCTCTTACAAAGGGATTTCATTTTTTTTCAAAACTTATTTAAACTCCATACTTTTTGTGTGTTCAAAATGCACCATTCGAAGGCACAACACAAAATTTCAACAATTTCTGACTTCATTTGTTATATTTCGTGCATTTACTTATTTTTTTTAGCTAGTTGACCCTGAAATTGAAAAGCACTACAAATGAACTCTGGAAATCTTGAAAGTTGGCATGCTATCATCATTTCACCCACATAGCAGGTGTTAAAAAGTTGAGAGGGCTACGACAAAGACTGGATGCAGTTCGTGTACAAAACTGACAATCTCTCTCGAAGTAGTAGGGTTTCGAACGAGAACTCATCTCTTACAAAGGGATTTCATTTTTTAAACTTATTTGAACTCCATACTTTTTGTGTGTTCAAAATGCACCATTCAAAGGCACATCACAAAATTTCAACAATTTCTGACTTCATTTGTTATATTTCGTGCATTTACTTATTTTTTTTGAGCTAGTTGACCCTGAAATTGAAAAGCACTACAAATGAACTATAGAAATGTTGAAAGTTGGCATGATATCATCATTTCACCCACATAGCATGTGTTAAAAAGTTGAGAGGGCTACGACAAAGACTTGATGCAGTTCGTGTACAAAACTGACAATCTCTCTCGAAGTAGCAGAGTTTCGAACGAGAACTCATCTCTTACAAAGGGATTTCATTTTTTTAAACTTATTTGAACTCCATACTTTTTGTGTGTTCAAAATGCACCATTCAAAGGCACATCACAAAATTTCAACAATTTCTGACTTAATTTGTTATATTTCGTGCATTTACTTTTTTTTAGCTAGTTGACCTTGAAATTGAAAAGCACTATAAATGAACTCTGAAAATGTTGCAAGTTGGCATGCTATCATCATTTCACCCACATAGCATGTGTTAAAAAGTTGAGAGGGCTACGACAAAGACTGGATGCAGTACGTGTACAAAACTGACAATCTGTCTCGAAGTAGCAGGGTTTCGAACGAGAACTCTTCTCTTACAAAGGGATTTCATTTTTTTCAAAACTTATTTAAACTCCATACTTTTTGTGTGTTCAAAATGCACCATTCAAAGGCACATCACAAAATTTCAACAATTTCTGACTTCATTTGTTATATTTCGTGCATTTACTTATTTTTTTTGAGCTAGTTGACCCTGAAATTGAAAAGCACTACAAATGAACTATAGAAATGTTGAAAGTTGGCATGATATCATCATTTCACCCACATAGCATGTGTTAAAAAGTTGAGAGGGCTACGACAAAGACTTGATGCAGTTCGTGTACAAAACTGACAATCTCTCTCGAAGTAGCAGAGTTTCGAACGAGAACTCATCTCTTACAAAGGGATTTCATTTTTTTTAAACTTATTTGAACTCCATACTTTTTGTGTGTTCAAAATGCACCATTCAAAGGCACATCACAAAATTTCAACAATTTCTGACTTCATTTGGTATATTTCTTGCATTTACTTTTTTTTTAGCTAGTTGACCCTGAAATTGAAAAGCACTACAAATGAACTCTGAAAATGTTGAAAGTTGGCATGCTATCATCATTTCACCCACATAGCATGTGTTAAAAAGTTGAGAGGGCTACGACAAAAACTGGATGCACT